>NC_089262.1:50106534-50414297 GCF_963930625.1 Muntiacus reevesi
AATTCAATTCTTGGAGTCCTACATTTAATATAACTACCTCATTCAGCAAGTACTTACTGATTATTACACGAGGCATTGTATGGGGGAGAGGAAAAAAGAGATACATAAAATATAGTGCCTGGTGTCAAAGAATGTTTAAAAATTCTGCAGAATACTATCCTATTAAAAAAAAGAAAAGAAAAGAAAAAATTCTAGCGATTTCCCTGGCAGTCCAGAGGTTAGGACTCCAAGCTTCCAATACAGGGGCCAAGGGTTTGATCCCTGGTCAGGGAACTAAGATTCCACATGCCACATGATGCAGCCAAATTTAAAAAAGAAAAAAAATTTATTAATCGAGATATTCACACCATTATCAGCCATCCCAAAATTAAATGAAATGTTCACATGTGATGTTCTTCCTACATAATTACTCCATTTCCTTAGGACCCTTGTCATCCCGCCAGTCCTACAAGTTCCGAAAACTCAGTCTTACTCTTACTACCATTCTCTCTTCTTTCATGCTCCTCTTTCAAGTCTATGAATTTACAGACTCTGAACCTTATTTTTTACCTACCTTTCCTACTGGAATCAGTTCTTCCTTTTTCTTTCAACAATAGTTCTGACCTTAACATATCCTTTTTATTTTGCCCAACACTGTAACCTTGTTTTTGCCTCTTCTGCGTTTCTCTCCATACTCTCCGCTGCCCAATCACCTCTCACCTGTGGTCCATTTCTCTTCTCCCTTTGATAGCCAGCCTCCCTCAAGCACAGTAACCATCCCTGAGTACACAACACCAGGTGCGTCAAGGGCCCAGGTCGGGTCTATTCAAGCACGCTCCCTGGACGTGCAGCACAGGGCACAGCAAACACAGCAGGTACTCAACATGCAAACACCTAACTGGTCTTTCCCTTTTCCTGTTTTTATTAAACCACCTCCTAACGTCATGCAATTTAATTTTACTCTGATTCTCAATCATGTCTTCCTCCTGGCCAAATTCAAACATCTTTATGTCCTCTGCATATCAATCTTTCTACTTCATTTGACACTACGATAAGCCATGCTTCAAATTAAGTTGGTCCAGATTTAAATTTTTTTTTTAATTCTTAAAACCACACACAAAAACAATGCAATCTGTAGAGTAAGATAACATATAACCAGAATTTCTAAGACAAAATGAAAAATTCAACTCAAGAAAGAGCATTCAAAAGAAAAATGAAAAAAAAAAAAACACTTAAACAGGCATTTCACATAAAAGAATCTCCAAATTTACCATAGTATATGCAGAGATGTTCAATCTCATGAATTAGCAGTGAAATGCAAATAAATCCCCAATGTAATAATATACATGCCTACAGAAAGACTAAAATGAAAAAGACGGGCAATACTAGGTGCCAGTCGGAACATGGAGCAACCAGAAATAATATGCACACTTTATAACCCAGAAATTCCATTCTTAAGTGTGTATATATATGCAGCAGAAGCATGTTAACCAAAAAAAAAAAAGTATGTTAACCAAAAGCCACACTGTTCAAAATAGCACTATTCTTACTTAATAGATTAAAAACAACCCAAATGTCCATCAACATAAAAGAATAAACAAATTCATGCAACAGAATAGTGTAATGTAATGAGAATAAACAAACTATTGCTACATGCAGTAACATAGATAAAATGTAATTGATAATTGTTTTTGCTCCACAAGTCAAATTACAAAACACAACACTGAGTGTTGAAATCAGTCAGTTCAGTCGCTCAGTCGTGTCCAACTCTTTATGACTCCATGGACTGCAGCACGCCAGGCTTCCCTGTCCATCACCAACTCCCGGAGCTTACTCAAACTCCTGTCCATCAAGTCGGTGATGCCATCCAACCATCTCATCCTCTGTCGTCCCCTTCTCCTCTCACCTTCAATCTTGACCAGCTGCTGCTGCTGCTAAGTCGCTTTAGTCATGTCCGACTCTGTGCGACCCCATAGACAGCAGCCCACCAGGCTCCACCATCCCTGGGATTCTCCAGGCAAGAACACTGGAGTGGGTTGCCATTTCCTTCTCCAATGCATCAAAGTGAAAAGTGAAAGTGAAGTCGCTCAGTCGTGTCCGACTCTTAGCGACCCCACGGACTGTAGCCTACCAGGCTCCTCCGTCCATGGGATTTTCCAGGCAAGAGAACTGGAGTGGGGTATCATTGCCTTCTCCGATCTTTCCCAGCAACAGGGTCTTTTCCAATGAGTCAGCTCACTGGTCAGGTGGCCAAAGTATTGGAGCCTCAGCTTTAGCATCAGTCCTTCCAATGAATATTCAGGACTGATTTTCTTTAGGATGGACTGGTTTTCTTTGGGATGGACTGGTTTGATCTCCTTGCAGGGACTCTCAAGAGTCTTCTCCAACACCACAGTTCAAAAGCATCAATTCTTCAGTGCTCAGCTTTCTTTATAGTCCAACTCTCACATCCATACATGACTACTGGAAAAACCATAGCTTTGACTAGATGGACCTTTGTTGGCAAAGTAATGTCTCTGCTTTTTAATATGCTCTCTAGGTTGGTCATAGCTTTTCTTCCAAGGAGTAAGCAAGTGTCTTTTAATTTCATGGCTGCAGTCACCATCTGCAGTGATTCTGGAGCCCAAGAAAATAAAGTCTCACACTGTTTTCACTGTTTTCCCATCTATTTGCCATGAAATGATGGGACTGGATGCCATGATCTCAGTGTTCTGAGTATTGAAATGTGCTTCCTATTTTTCTCTCTTGAACATTATTCCATTTCTTTACTTCTTAGTATCAAAAATATTATGATGGTGGTGCTATAATACAGCACTGGCCATGGACTTCAGAGACAAACAAGTGCTAGATAATGGTGTACTTGCCACACACTGGCAGTGTGAACTTGACCATGTCAGTTCACCACTTTAGGCCTCAATAAAATGAGAGTCCCCTTCACAGATCACAGCCTTGTTGTGGCGAAGGGGCTTACATTACTCAATGAAGCTATCAGCCATGCTGTGCAAGGCCATCCAAGACAGACAGGTCAAAGTGAAGAGTTCTGACAAAACGTGGTCCCCTGGAGGAAGGGATGGCAAATCACTCCCGTATTTGCCGCAAGAACCCCATGAACAGTACAAAAAAAGACAAAAGATATGACAGGAGAAGAGGCGCTCTCCCAGGTCAGAAGGTGTCCCCCTGGGGAAGGGCAGGGCGCAATTACTAATAGCCCTAGGAAGAATGAAAGTGCTGGGCCAAAGCAGAAACGATGCTCAGCTGTGGATGTGTCTGACGGTGAAAGTAAAGTCCAATGCTGTAAAGAACAATGTTGCATCCAACTCCAGGAGACAGAGCACAAGGGAGTCCAGCGTGTTGCAGTCTATGGGGTCGCCAAGAGTTGGACACAACTTCACAACTAAACAATAACAACAAAATGAGAGAACTGGAATCTTTAGAGTCGATTCAAACTCTCAGATTCAATGACACCTGTAAGTCTTTTAAAGTTCACCTGTTATATCAGAAGATACATACAACTCAGAATTAAGTTCAAAGAAAGGACTGGTAGACTTATGCTGTTTTCAGAAAAATCAATTTTCTTTCTCATCATTTCTTGTTAACTAATGTTTACAGAACTATTTAATACGTAGATTACAAAAATGAAAGTTTCTTCAGTGAAGATGAGTAAGTTGCTAATTAGCTTCCACATTCACCATGAATTGACTTACAGTCTGTCATTTGATTTGGGGCATAGAAATTTACCTAGTCCATAAAATGTTATTTTCAGATAAGACTTTGGTACCTTAGAAAATGGAGCTGTACATGGTTTGAGAAAGTATAGTGAGCCATGAAAGGAGGAAGCAAAGGCCGGCTCATTGTGTACCACTAGGTTTTTCCCAAGCTTTTCTGAAGATTAGGTTGACTGTAACGGTGGGAGAAGACGGAAATGGTAAACTGGGAACCAGGGAGGTAAACAGAGCTGAGGCAGAGAAGGAGGGCTAACTGATTTAACTGACAGAAGTTGTAAAGCGCAACTGAATTATACTCAGAGAAACACTTAGAGATTTTACAACGGGGGAAAGTACCTGTAATGACTACAGAGATCGCCAATAAATCAGGAATTCTCACTTAAAAAAAAAAAGCCTATCGCTTTCTGTGTTTTCAAAAATCTGAGTTTAAGTTCAAGATTCTCAAAGAGAATAAAATCGAGAACTGATTGATACTTAGCAAATTCTGATGAAACTGAGGTGTTTTCATCAATTATTCACATAATTTCGTTTCCTATTTAACTTGATCAGTCTTGGCTAAATGTGACTTGAAAATCATTTCTTGGGAACTGAAAACTTCTGAAGAACAGAATACTTTTCTTCATAAATTCTTTTGATAACACTTTAATGTGACTCAGAATCAAGAATGTCTTTCACATAGGCAGGCTGCATCTATAGAGTTACTTCATACAATTCTGTGAATATGAGATTTAAAAAGTTTCAATTATCATGTAATTTATTTTTTTAGTCTAAAGCTAGAAGAATGAGAACAAGCCGCCCCAAGATCCAGCATCTCTGTTTCCCCTGTGTAGTGAATAAATTGGCAGTTGTTGTTCAGTCGCCAAGTCACATAGACTGCAGCACACCAGGCTTCCCTGTCCCTCACCATCTCTGGGAGTCTGCCCAAGTTCATGTCCATCGAGTCCATGATGCCATTCAACCATCTCATCCACTGTCTTCCTCTTCTCTTTCTGCAGTAGGAGAATATTACTTTACCTCCACAAAGGACAGTAAGCTTTTTTGCTTTTTTTGTTTCAGATTTTTTTTGACGTGGGGCATTTTTAAAGTCTTTATTGAATTTGTCACAGTGTTGATTCTGCTTTATTCTTTTTTTGTTTGTAGGGTGTAGGGTGTTGTTCTTTATCCTTTTTTGCAGGGGAGGGGGGGCGCCTAAGGCATGTGCGCTCTTAGCTCCCTGACCAGGGGGCAAACCCACAGCCCCTGCATTGGAAGGAAACCTCTTAACCACGGGACAGCCAGGGCAGTCCCAAAGAGAGTCAAATTTTTGAATGTCCCTGATAAAGCACAATCTGTATCTCATCCCTAAAGATGGACCAACCAATAGCCTTGACCCCAGATGGTTTCAAGTGGTAGAGGCACTGTGACATGGAACTTGATAAGAAAACACTATTTTAAAATAGTGTTGTCCCTGCCACCAGCATCCATACCTCTTAGAGACTACCCCCAAAGGAAAACCTAAATTTATATGAATTTTTTTAATGAATAAATCATTATGGGTCATATGTATACCTATGGCTGATTCATATCGATGTTTGATAGAAAACAGTAAAATTCTGTAAAGCAATTATCCTTAATTTAAAAATTAATAAATTTTTAAAAAATCATTATGGGTGTCTGAAGTGGATTGTTTGCAAAAATGAGGGCAATAACTTCTTCCATCCTGTTTTCTTTTCCTGGATATCCCTTAGGGGTGCAAGGAACAATGAGCCTAATTCTCAAGTTAGCTGTGGCCAGAAGTGGTGACAGACCAAGGAGTGCAGTCTCTTCCTCCCAAATCACCTTTAAGCTTTCATAAAAATTCGTCTAAAACCGACCCTGGACATTAGCAAATTATCTCCATTTATTCCATTATGAAATCGCTATAATCACTTGCTTCAGGTCACAAAGAAATCAAGTATGCCTCAGAACTCTGATTATCAATGCTCTTCTCCCAGGAAAAAAAGGCAGCACCCTGGACCACTGGGGTCTGAGAGAAAAAAAGTGAAGTCGCTCAGTCGTGTCCGACTCTTTGAGACCACAAGGACTGGAGCTCACCAGGCGCCTCCGTCCATGGGATTTTCCAGGCAAGAGTACTGGAGTGGGTTGCCATTTCCTTCTCCAGGGGATCTTTCCAACCCAGGGATCGAACCCGGACCTCCCGCATTGCAGGCAGACGCTTTACCGTCTGAGCCACCAGGGAAGCTGAAAAGGCTCTTTCAAACCTTCCGCCCGGGCCCACCCTTCCCCTTCATTTAAGTGGGTGCTGATAGAAAAAGAAACATCAGGAGCCGGAAACGTGGCCAGAGAGATCCACCTCTGTTTAGGGTACCGTTGCAAAGAACCTCAAGTGTCACCACAAGTGACACTCAGGATGGACACGCCCTGCCCGTAACGGCCGGCGGGTGGCCCGAAAGTGACTGACTGACTGGATCATCCTCTCCCGGCGCGGGGCGTAGGGTTCCGGAGGATCAGGAAAGGGGAGGAGGGTGCCGTCGTGCTCTTCCTGGGCGCTTTAAACCCGGAGTAGCCGTTCACTGGCGAGAACCCAGCCCCCGTCTCGGGATCGAAGCTGCGCCCACCCTCGATGGGCTGGGCCCGCGGCTGGGCTAGCTTTTCTTTAAGCATCATCTAGAATTTGGCCTCACAAGCTGAAACACGCCCCGCCTCCAGAACTCGGTCAGACTAGCTCTGGAGAAGCGAGGACTGACGAGTCCGCGGTCGGCCCGCAGGCCGGCGGCTCGCTTCGCCCAGACCCCCGCACGCACACTCACCAGCCTGGTGGCCCGGTATGGCCCGGGCCCCACGATGCGGTGCTCCATGGCCCGCACGCCACGGCGGCGACCAGCGCCGATCCCCGAGAGTCGCAGGCGCCGCAGTTTGAATCCCGAGCCCACGCGCTGCAGGCGCTGATTGGGCGGCGCGGCGGCACGTGACGGGAACTGCGGGGCGGGGCTGTCGGGGCCCGAAGGAGGGGCAGGTGGGCGGCTCCTCCCGAACCGCCGGCGGCGGAACTTGAAACCAACTCGGTTCGAGTGCGTGCCCACGCCTGCCCAGCCTGCGCGTACGCAGAGGGGTCGCTTTGAACTTGTGTATTTCAGAGACCGAAACCCGGCTGGGCTGGATAGACAAAGCCATACCCTTTCAAGTGCGCGGTTGAACCTAGCGGTGGCGGCTAAGATTAAGAGAAGTGGGTAGTGAAAGGAAGCGAGTGGACTGCCTCTTCAAGCGGAGGGACGTGTGAAAACTAGATAAGAGCACTTGGCCACAGGGAGTGTCGACAGCGTGAAAGAACAATAAAGAGCTGGAGAAGAGCCCCATTCAGCTTCCTGTGTTGTTCTTTTGGTAGCGTCCTCTTTCCCAGGAACTTGAGTTCTTTGTTTTTTTGAATCTGACTGAAATTTTCAGTCCTGTGCCACAGGGCTGTGAGCTGTTTTTTGTTTCTCAGGATTTCCCCCCTAGGACTTGATGATCTGATTTGCAACTGTTCAAAGGGACAATTGAGGTCACCATTCTCTACCTACCACTCGAGTTCAAAGTTCAAATCTGGTCCCCTCAGCGATCATTCAGGATGAGATATAATGAGGAGACAAGGCAGGGATCAGATGCCCTTGTTCTATTAATACCCTTCCTCCATTTCCTGCGTTAGATATGTATTAGCTGCATTTTAGAAAACCCCCAAAATTCCTAAAATATTACATATTTATTACTTTTGTAATCAGAAAAAAAAAGCAATAAAGATAGTTTTGTATTTCCAATCTTATCAGAACTTTGTGTGGTTTTTGGACTTCTAAATTCCACAGTGCGAGCTAAGTTGCTTCAGGAGTGTCCCACTCTTTGTGATCCTAAGGACCGTAGCCCACCTGGCTCCTCTGTCCATGGGATTCTCCAGGCAAGAATACTGGAGTGGGTTGCCATGCCCTCCTCCGGGGGATCTTCCCAACCCTGGGACTGAACCCACATTTCTCACAACTACCTGCATTGGCAGGAGAATTATTAACCACTAGGACCACTTAGAAAGCCTCCGTAGAAGGGACATCAATGGGGCACAAGAGACAGAAGGAAAAAAGGATTTCAGGGCCGTGTCCATCTGGAAACTGTCATCACTTGCCACAGCGGTGGACTTGGGATCTGATACAAAACATCATGCCCTGCTTCTTGAGCATTTTCCCAAGAGTCCATCATGAGCAAAAGACAAGACAGTTCCTTTTTCTGGAAAGATATATCTCCCCATGATCTATGTATAAAAAGCCACGGTCTATGTATAAAAAGCCACGGTCTTTGTAAAAAGTCTTTGTAAATATATAAAAGTATATTATATATATATAAATATATATAAAAGTCCACAGTCTTTGTAAATGTAGTTTAAATTCAAACTACATAAAGACTGATCATCTCCCAGTCTTTCAGCATCATCAACTGGGAGATTTCTCACCCGCTCTCTGCCCTAAATTGCTTTCTATGTTTCTGACTATGTTCCAGGCACAATGGTCCTCTTTCCATTCAAACCTCATAGTCTCTGCACCATTCCCCTGCTGGTAATGTTCTTGCCCCAGCGCTTTGTAAGACCAGCTGCATCTCACCATTCAGGTCTAAGTTCATATGCTGACTTCACACCTGACTTGTCACTGACATTAAGAAATTCCAAGCTGTGGAGCAACAGCAACATAGGCCTCAGTTATTTTGTGGGTTTGGAGGCTATGTTTCTCAGTAATGCTCCAGGAATTCCTGCCTGCTCCATGCAGTCCTGCTGCTGCCTGAAAGGTGTCCCAGACAGCTGGATGGGTCATTTCGAAAGAACGCCTCTGTTGAAACCCAAGTCATTGCTTACATTCAACTTGAGCCTTTTGGATTGTACTACAGCTATCTTTAGTTGTATCTGTTAGCATTTAAGCCATCAACACTATTTGTCAAGGTTCTTAGAATTGTCATATCAATGACTTGATTTCCATTGTTATTGGTCTATACTGTCATTGTTCTACTAGAAAATCTTCCCCCAAAGCTTGTGCTAACCTAATTCACCTACAGGAACATTATGTTCTTTTGGGTACGGTGAAAAAGAAAGGATAAAAATATATGGAAAACACAAACCCACACTATTTCTTTGAAAATGTTGAATAATATTTTTATTTCAGCATTTTAAAAATAAATGCCCCAGAGAAATAGAGGACTTATACATTCATTTATTCATTTAAACAAATATGTCCAAATACTGACTATATGCCAGGCACTGTTTCAATCACTGAAATACTACAGGAGGTAAAACAAAGTTCTTGTTTCCAAAAGCTGACATCCTAGTGGAGGAAGGGATGAAAAGCCCACTATAATACATAAAATGTATTTAATATATCAGGTAGCAATTGAGTTCTGGAAAGAAAAGTAGAAGAAGAAAGAGAAGGTGGTAAAGGGAGTAGATGCTATTTTGGCTTAGGTGATCAGGAAAGGTCTCTTTAATGAAGTGACATCAGGTTAGAAAATCTGAGAGGAATAGAGGGGTAGCTGTCTAAGCGAAGACCTCCCAAGACAGTGGAGTAACACCCACATGAAAGCCTGAGATGGATGCATACTTGCCAGGTCCAGGGAATACGGAAAGGGTACTGGTGTTACTGAGGAGGAGTGAGTGAAGGGAAAGGGAAGGATATGCAGCTGGATACAGAATGGAAAGGGGGCTTTTGAGGCTACATTATGGGCTATAGGATTTGGATTTTACTCTGAATTTTTGAAAATATATTAGAAAGGTTTGACTGTGTCAAGATCTTAAACAGGGTTTTTAAAGCATCACTCTGGCCATTGTGTAGATAATACACTGGAGTGGGTGTAGGTGTGGCGTGGAAGCAGGAAAACCAGTTAGGGATACTGTAGCAATACACTAGTAGGAAAAGTAAATAAATATGATTGGTACAGTGCTTGTCACATAATGACATTCCACAAATATTTGTTGAATGAATAAATGAATGAGCAAATGAAACTAACCTTCAAATGGTTATTTATCTCCTAAAGGTCAGTTCAGTTCATTTTATCTATAAATGTATATCTTATATGTATGTACTCTACAGTATAATAGCTAACTTTTATATTTTCAATGTTACCTATACAATTTGCTTCTGAAACTACTACTCTGTTAGTTCTTACTGTTAAAGGATTATCCATATTTGTTTCTCCCTTTGAGTCTGGGAAGATACAATCCGTACCCCATGCCTTGTATTAAAATCACATGCATAAACACACACACACATGCACACACATTTCCTGCCACCTCACAATCACACCATTAGAGTCTGGAGTTAGCACCTGAAAATCTTTAGCAAGGATCTAGCTGAAAGTATTCTTATATTTGCATACAAATTCAGTTTCTGGAATGTCATAGCCATGCCCTGTTTTGCTATAGCTAAGTATAATTCTCTAAATCGAGGAAAGTATACTGATGGGAAAAAAAAATTTTTTAACAGACATTGGTTTGTCCAAGGAACATAGGATGAATTAAAGGAGGAAGACCCTGGAGATGAGAATCTCCAAGGTAGCTTGTTTAAAATCCTAGGCACCTAGATTGCATAGGTGGTTGATGGTTTTGACTCTTTATCAGCAGCTGCAAAGATCCATGTACATATTTCTAATTTTGATGAGGCAGAACTTTATTGTGTGTGTGTGTGTGTGTGTGTGTGTGTGTGTGTGTTTTATTACCCTCAATTCTTCAGGAGTTTTTTTGTTTTGTTTTGTTTTTATTTATTTTCTTTTTATTTTTCAGTGGGTTTTGTCATACATTGGTATGAATCAGACATAGAGTTACACGTATTCCCCATCCCGATCCCCCCTCCCACCTCCCTCTCCACCCGATTCCTCTGGGTCTTCCCAGCCCACCAGGCCCGAGCACTTGACTCATGCATCCCACCTGGGCTGGTGATCTGTTTCACCATAGATAATATACATGCTGTTCTTTTGAGACATCCCACCCTCGCCTTCTCCCACAGAGTTCAAAAGTCTGTTCTGTACTTGAGGCAGAACTTTAAAACTCCCACCTTAGAGGCTTGTGTGCAAGAGAATGTCATCCAACTTTAATATAAGCCCAGCCAACCCCTAGCAGTTTCTGTTCAATATGACCTTGATAGTCTCTACTGTTTGTGTTTATGTATCTTAGGGGGACAATATTATCCTATCCTTGTATTTCAGAATTACTCAAGTCAGTGGACCTATTCTTCATAAACGCCAAAAGTTGGAATTTGGGTATGTAGCCTGTATAGTGAAACATCCAAATAGAAATGACCCATGGTTGAAAACATTAGATCAAGAGGGGAGGGTAGAGTTGGGGAAATTGAAGCCCTGTAGATAAATGAGGACTTTGAGGAAGGAAGAATAAAGAGAGAACAGTGGCCCTCAATGTCCCATCTCAGCCCTTTAGCTTACTACCCTGACTGACTAGTTTCTCTGAGCCACAAACCTGCTGCTTCACCTCTGAGTCTACGCTTATCTGCCCACTCCTGGCATTTCATCTTCTGAGATTCCCTAGCCTGCCCTGAGCCAGTGCTAGCTCAATTAGGCAATCATCCCAATCTCTTGGTTCCCTCCCTAGAGGCTTGAACTCCGGGCTTCCATCCAGGATTTTCCCCTCTATTTCACTGTCAAAGGCTCAAGATTCAAGTTTTCACCTCAGCAGAATTACAGTCATTACCTGTGATTGAACTTTTAGGTAGCAAACAAATAGTGAAATGTTAAATTCCAGAATCAGTACAGTACCTCAGATGTCTGACCCCTGTAGCCCCCAGTTCAGTTCAGTTCTGTCGCTCAATCATGTTTGACTGTTTGTGACCCCATGAATCGCAGCATGCCAGGCTTCCCTGTTCATCACCAACTCCCGGAGCTTACTCAAACTCATGTCCATTGAGTCAGTGATGCCATCCAATCACCTCATCCTCTGTTGTCCCCTTCTCCTCCCACCTTCAATCTTTCCTGGCATTGGGGTCTTTTCAAATGAGTCCGTTTTTCACATCAGGTGGCCAAAGTATTGGAGTTTATATCCTCTAAGCTCAGTTTTAAGAAAAATCTAAAGGTAGGATAAAATGATCTGCACTTTTAAAAGGTTCATCGCAAATGTTCCCTGAACTAGCAAAGATAATTAGTACAGCCCTAAAGAATTCAATTTACAAAAAGGAAAAAAAAAAGGTAGAGAAGGACAAGCATGTGCAGAACTTTTAGAAAACACTACTGCAAGGCCCCACATCTTGTAGTTAGGAAGGTGCCCGGGGCAGAGGTAAGACCCTCGGGGCAGCAGAGGGTCCTGGGAGCCAAGGCCCATGGACCACAAACCAACACAGGAGCCCAGAGAGGCAGAAGTGGGACAGTGGTCAGCAGCACCGAGCCAGAGCAGAATGAGAATGAGATTGGGAGGCAGAAGCAGCTGGGGAACAAGGAAGGTCTGTGAGCGGCGCTTGGGGCAGGGTGTCTGTATGTATTGGGCTATCTTGAAGGACGAACAAAGGCAGCAGTGGTTATTGTGTTTGCCTACAACACTGCCACTCTTATTTTCTTTCAGAGCCAAGTGACTGAAACTGGCTTGAATTAAAAAAAAAGAGTTATTTTAAGCATTTCGTCCTTACTGATGACTTTTTTTTCATTTTGTTTTGATGACTTCTTCGTATTTTATAGTTTTCTTTTGTTGATTTCCGACACAGATCTTTTCCCTTGCTTTCTTTCAAATTTTCACTGGGTTATAACATATGGACATTACCTGTATAGGGCTTGGGGAATTTTCACGAACTGACCACATCCTTGTAACCAGCACTCTGATCAAGAAACAAAACATAACTAGGACCGGAGCCGACCTCCAGTCTCTACCTGCCTCAATATAACTGGTGTGGATCTTCTACTGTGTAAAAAATGAAAAAAGAAACAAGGAGTTTACCCCAAAGCTAAAGGGGGAATAAGAGCTAACTCACAGATAACCAGGAATTTAGTCCACATACATCGTAACTCAAAAGCCAACTATAAAAATTGGAGGGGAAGGAGACAAAAGGATTTTATTGAGTGGACAAATGCACACAACATTCAGTTTCCAGCTTGACCAGATATACCATTTGTGGATTTTTGTGGGTTTTCCCCTTTCATTTAAAATTAAAGAGAGACCTTCTAGACATTCAAACCCTCTTGACTACATTTCCTTATTTAGCTGTCTCTGAAACGTCTCTAATTGGGTGGCTACTGGAATTAACGACAGGGCAGCGCTTTGATTTCAACTCCAGTGAGGAATTAGAAGGGAGAGAAATTCCTCAGGTTCCCTGTGAAGTGACCTCCAGCTCATCTACATACCAGAACCCTGGAGACTTATTTAAAGCACAGATGCCAGGCTAACTCCTCTCCTGAAAGTAGCTTCTTTGGGGCGTAGGGGGACCAGAGGAGTGAACACAGGTATGCCATTATTATCTGATTCTCTCCCTCAGACCAGCTGAGATCTGGAGGTTGGGTTCTGCAGGCCCTGCCAGAGGACCTGGGTAGCATTCTAGGAGAAAATGCTTCTTACATGTTCCTCTTTGCGTGATGATAAAGTTATCAGAAATAGCATCCTAAAGGAATGTTAGACAAAGGTCATAAAGAGAGTCAGATTTCTCAACTTGTGAGGCGAGTAGAAGTAACACTTAGATTAGGAGTAGGCCTTCCTACTTGGTAAGATTATCAGGTAGCTTTCGCTTAACAATGACCACTGTTTGCCAATTAGGACCAATTAGCTTTCACTTGACACTGACAGATGTTTGCCAATTAGGAAATTAGGAACGGGTCGGAAACCCCCAGGGAAGTCCCGAGCTCGCAAAGTATTGACCAATGAAATTGTTTTGCAAACGTGTAACCAATCCGCTTCTCACCCTATAAATTTGTGTAACAGCTTGGGCTCGGGGCTCTCTGACCCGCACCACTGCGTTGGTTGCGGCAGGGAGTCCTGGCTCGAGTCAGTAATAAACTTCCCTTCCTGCGAGTTGCATTGTCTTGGAAGCCTTCTCTCTTCCCGCTCGGGGATTCGGACATCGGGCATAACAAACTGAGCCTAGAAAAGTACAGAGCCCAAGGAGATGGGAACAGGGGAGGTAAAATGAGACAGGAGGTTTGAGGCAGAACCTGGAATAGCTACAGAGCTACAGGGCAAATAGTGAGAATCAAGTTTTAGCAGTAAGGACCACAGTTTCATCTGCTAAGGATTCTTGCCCCCCAAATTGAAACTGAACTTAATCATACCTCATTTTCTATGATGCAGTTACTGATTTGCAGGAAATGCAGAGGATGGAAAAATAATGAGGTGTGAGGTTGCAACTGGTAATATTTAGAACATGGGAGAATCTATGAGTGACCAGGTATTTGCAATTACAAGAAAGGAGGTAGGTGGAGAGTAGATGGAGAGCCCATAAGACATCTGAGACAAATGAAACTAATCACAGCATGTGGGTGTTATTTAGATCATAATTCAACCTACTTTAAAAATTATAAAAACTAAAGTGTTTACAATTGTGGGACAATTGGAAGATGGAATATTGAACAGATATTTGAAGATAATCGAGAATTAGAGCTTAAAACTGTATTGTATGATAGTTATCTTTTAAAAGACTCAGTCTTTAAGGGCATGCATCAGAATCACCTGGAGGACTTGTGAAAATGCAGATTACTGTGTCTAACCCCCAAAAGTTCCTAATTCTGTAGAACTTTCCTGTGGCCTGAAAATTTCCATTTCTAACAAGCTGGATAATGAGTGCTTGAGAGTTCTTTATTCCTGTTATCTCTACTCTTGTTATGTGTGTAATTTCTATTTTAAAAAGGTTTTTTTAAGATAAAGGAAAAGAAAAAAATTGAAAAAGTGTTTGACAATACCCAATATCCATTTCTGATTTTTTTTAAAAAAATCTCTCAATGAACTAGAGAATACAAGGGAGCTTCCTCAACTTAATAACAATCTATGAAAATCTTCAGATAATGTCATACCTGATGAAAGACTGAATACTTGCTCTCTAAGATCAGGAACAAGACAAGGATATCTGCGCTCACCATTTCTATCCAACACTGTACTGGAGGTTCTAGCTGGCACAATGAGGGAAAAAAAGGAAAAAGAATCCAAACTGAAAAAAAATAAATAAAACCATCTTTTTTCTTAACAAGTGGAAAGAGGTTTATTATGTACCTAGAAACAAGACTTTGTGACACTGTTGAATGGATAGATACAGATCAATGGAACAGATGTATGACTTTGTTGTTATTTGTTTAATTTCCAAAGTCAGCTTTAGTACAAGAGACTTAATTAGCATTTCCCCAACAGTAGCTGGATCTTTCTAGGTAAAATGCCGAGAAGCATTTCATCTAACAAGTCACTGCAATCATATTGGAGAATTCAGCAGTCCTTTCTTTGTCCATCACTTTTTTGTTGTTGTTCCTGAAGATTCTCTCTGTTTTTTAGCTGCCTTTCTGATAACTTCAACCTACTCCAGGTATTTCCTTCTTAATAATTTCACTGTTATCTGTATGGCTTTACTCAATTGCATTATAATTATTATATGTGTGTAAGCTTTTTCACCTTAGATTGCAAACTCATTGAGTTTGGGGACCATGACTTAGAGAGTAAAACCATCTTTACTTACAGACAACTTGATAACCTATGTAGAAAATTCTATGAGGGCTATAAAATAGCTACTAGAACTAATGAGAAAGTTCTGGAATACTGTGGCCAAGGACAGACACTACATTTGGGTAGGAGCTGAATGGCTGTGAGGAGGGGCTTTCTATCTTTATTTTCTGAAGTCCCTAGGAGCTTTGATTCCTTCTGAACTTGCATCCTATTACAACCTGGGGGCATTTCCTGACTAATGTTGACACTGAATACTTATCCCTTACCTAGTCATATTTCTCCAAGGAGAGACTTCTTACAGCAGCAGTTCTCAAGCTTGTCTGAACATTGGAATCACTTGAGGAGCTTCAAAAACTCCTGATGCCTGGGTTCTACCTCCACAGAGTGTGATTTAATTATGGACTCATGGATTCCTTGTTTATTTAATGGATTATGATCTATTACTGTCATTGTCTTTTTGAAACCAGCTCCTGTATTGTTTCCATATGTCCCCATTAGTTTTGAAATGATGTCTTTATTTTCTGCTACAAGATATTTTAAGCTCATCAAATATATTTGCTTCTCCAGACCCGGAGTTGACCATTTCTCCAAGGAGCACCTGTTGCCTTTCATTGGAAATGGTATTTATTATGCCTTTTCTCTTTGATACAAACAGTGAATTTTTTTAATATTTGTCTGCCTGACTCTTGCATCTATTTCCAGTTTTGGTCTAGACTCAAGCAGGTTAAAAATAGGTGCTATTATTAACCCCTCTACCCCTCAATGTCTGACCTAGGGTAATATAGAATAGGCTCACAACTTATCAGTTACATTACTATATTGAGTCAACAGATATTTTTCAAATGCTTACACTGTGCTAAGCACCCAGGATTAAAATTTGAAGCAAGACAAACAGAGTCATGGCCTTCCTGTGTTACAGTCTAGTGGAGAAGGCATATATGAATCAGAAGGCTATATAAACATTTAATTAAAAACACTGTAAGTGCTCTAAAAATAGGCACCCTGAGTTCTAGGCATACATCAGGGAGCCTGATATATTCTGGGTTGGGAAAGGTTCCCTTAAAATAGGAACAGAGAGGGGCTTCCCCAGCCGTCCAATGGTTAAGACTCTGCTTCCCCTGCAGGGGGCATGAGTTTGACCCCTGGTTGCAGAACTAAGATCCCACATGGTGTGATGCAGACAAAAAAAAAAAAAAAAAAAGACAAAAAATAGGAGTTACTCAGTTCAAAGGAAAGAGGATTTTGTGTGTGTTGAGGGCAGTGGTGGTGGGGGCAGAGGGTATGGGAGTAGTGGATCTAGCAGACTTTATAAAGTCTTTCCAGATTTTATCTCTTTATCCAGAGATAAAGAGAGGAACTTGGAATATCTGAGAAACTAAAAAATTGCTGGAGTCTTTGTTCAGTCATTGTTTTTCAGTCGCTAAGTTTTATTCTACTATTTGCAGCCCCATGGACTGTAGCATGCCAGGCTTCCCTGTCCTTCACTGTTTCCTGGAGTTTGCTCAAACCCATGTCTACTGAGTTGGTGATGCCATCCAACCATCTCATCCTCTGTTGCCCCCTTCTCCTTCAGCCTTCAATCTTTCCAAGCATCGGTCTTTTTTAATGACTCGGCTAGAGTAAGGAGCTGTAGGGTAGCTGGTCAGCTGGGCAGACACTGACTCTGCAGGACCTTGAAAGCATGTTCAGGGTTTCACTTTTTATCTTCCAGGTAACTGAAAGCCACTGAAGGGCTCAAGCAGGAAAGAGACATAACTCGATCTATATTTTAAAATGAATATTGACAAATGCAAAAAAGACTGGCTGAGTCAAGGGCACATATCAGCACTTCAGTTGAGAGGCTCTTTGCAATCATGCAGATAGCTGACAAGTACCATGTACCAGGGTGGTGGCCGTGAAACATCACTGGCACTCCCTTTCCCTAAACCTAGCACATGCCCATTTTGTGGCCCATTTTTAGGATTTCGACAGACAGCAAGAAATCGAGTTAATGAGCTCCTCCTTGAGCCCACCCCAACCGTGTTTTGCAGCCCCCACTCTATCTGTTCACCTTTTTTCTTTGATAAGGGAAAACAGAACTTTCTCCTTTATTTGAGAAGGGAAACACAGAAGTGAAATTGGAGTTGATAATGGTGGGAGTTTAGGAACACATAGATACACGAAGCCAATAAACAAACATGCTCTAAAAGCTTACAAGGCAGGGTAGAGGTCTCTGGAGGAAGGGAAAGAGAAGGATAACAGCTGGAAGCTTGTTTGACTGTTTTGCTAGGAGGAGGAAAAGATGGGTGAGAGAGTAAGTGAGGGAAGTGTCTGAGCACAGGGCTGAACTTCACCATTTCCTTACTCCGAAGGATCTGCCTTTTTGCCCTCGTAAATGTAGCACTGCTAAAAACCTGATGTGTCCCAGCCACGGAGAGATGGAAATTTTTACAGTGATGGCTGAAAGGAAGAGAGTTCAGAGAATAACCTGAATGATTCCTTAAAGCTATGTATAATTTGTGAGGCATGTGGAGGTACTCTAAATTTTTTTTTTAAACTTTCCAACTCCTTCTACAATACTAGCAGAACTGACAGCAAATCTGATTGACATAGTAATGCAAAGAGGAAGGGGTAACATAATGTTACCATATTAATCATTTTCAAGTCTAGGTTCAAGTAGGGTTAAGTATTATCATTGTTGTGGAACCAATCTCCAGAACTAATTCTGATGAAATTGAAACTCTGTACCCATTAAACTCCCTACTCCTCTCTTCCCCCAGCCCCTGGCAACCACCTCTACTTTCATCTCTATGAAGTTGACTACTCTATGTACCTCATGTAAGTGGAATCATGCAGTATTTTTTGTGTCTGTATATTTTGTGTTTTATTAAAATAAGCTGGCTTATTTTACTCATCAGCATGTCTTTAAAGTTGTAACATGCCTACAGAATTTCCTTCTTTTTCCCCCCCAACTGCACTGCATGGCATGTGGGATCTTAGTTCAATCTTACTTCTCCAACCACAGATTAACTCCTACCCTTTGCATTGGAAGCACAGAGTCTTAACCACTTGACCACCAGGGAAGTTTAAGAAGTCTTCCTTTTTAAGGCTGAATAATATTCCATTGCATGTGTATGCCACAGTTTGCTTACCCATTCATGAGTTGCTTCTGTTAGGTAGTTAGAATAGGAAAAAGGAGTCCAAAATGGCGGTGGCTAAAAGACAAAGAAGAAAAAAGTCCATGAAAAAGGAACAAAAGAAAATCTGCAGACCAGAGTGAGAACTTCAGGCGAAACAAACACACCCCCCTTCTTGGCTAGCCCAATTTGCATAGCGCAGGCTCGGGGGGGAGGAGACAAAAATGTATAAAAAGAGGAAGCCAAGACGGATTGAGGCCTCTCCTTTGGACTTGGCCCACACTCATGCCTCCAGGGTGTATTTTGCTTGTGGAATAAAACTCTGAGCTGTAACAGAGCTGTAACACTGGTCCACCATTTCAAATCTTGGCTGTGGCGAAACAAACCCGAGGAAATTACACACTCCCCTGAAGCTTCTGTCTTTCAGCGAGTGTAAAGAATGCTCTAAAAGAGAACTGACTATGGTTGCCAAAGTGGAATGAATTGGGGGAGGGATGAAGTGGGATGTTGGGGTTCGCAGATGTAAGCCTTTATATATAGAATGGATAAACAACAAGGCCTTACTGTGTAGCAAAGGGACTATATCCAACTTCCTGGAATAAATCATAATGGAAAAGAATATAAAAATCAACGTATATATGTATCTAACTGAGTCACTTTGCTGTATAGCAGAAATCAACACAACGTGGTAAATTAACTATACTTCAATCAGTCAATAAAATGGGAATTAAAAAAAGATTACTATGAACATGAGTATACAAACACCTCTTAGAGACCATGCTTTCAATTCTTTGTGTATATACCCAAAGGTAGAATTGCTGGGTCATGTGGCAAGATCAAACCAGTCAGTCCTAAAGGAAATCAACCCTGAATATTCATTGAAAGGACTGGTGCTGAAGCTGAAGTTCCAATACTTTGGCCACCTGATGCAAAGAGCTGACTCAAAAGACCCTGAAGCTGGGAAAAACTGAGGGCAAGAGGAGAAGAGGGTGACAGAGGACAGGATGGTTAGATGCACACGAGCTTGATCAGAATCTGGGAGATAGTGAAGAACAGGGAAACCTGGCGTGCTGCTGTTCATGGGGCTGTAAAGAGTTGTACATTACTTAGCTACTGAACAACACCAACAATGGTAATTCTATTTTTAATCTTTTGAGGAACTACCAAACTGTTCTCCATTTCAGCTGCAAAAGGATTTCAATGTCTCCGATTAACCAACCTTTTTTATTTCCTGTTTGTTTTTTTAAAATTAGTGAGGGTGTGTTTATTTAAGTATACATATTTATTGCAGAAATTAGAGACATAGAAAAATATAAATGAAAGAGAAAACAAAAATGCTTTAAAATGTTCCATTTTAAAATGAGAAAATAGAGTATTGCTATGTAAATAGCTGCTTTTAAAAATGCAAAGAGATTAGCGAACAGAAAGGTGAGCAAAGGACAGGCACAGGAAGGTGGCCAGGGATGAAACAGAAGTAGCCAACGTGAAATGTGAAAGGGTTGGTATCTGGTATTGTGGAGACAAGGGCAGGAGCCTGCATAGTTCACTGGCTACTTCTACCTGATGAGGACACAGTTGAAGGGGCTTCATTCAGCTACTACATGTGGAGGGGTGTCAAAGACACTCTCTTCTCTCCTGCACAGACTGTAACCCCGACTGGTTTATCCATTGAACACAGGAAAATGGAAGCTAGACAGCCAAAGGAAACACTGCCTTCCCCAACTCTAAAACCAATGATATATTTGGAATGCTCCACAGAAGATACAGAAATGAACCAAGCCCTTAAAAAGCTCTAAAAACACAAATGATATGGTTAAAGCACATACTTTGTTTTAGAGATAAGAATGCTGGGAAACAGTTTTGGAAAAGCAAGAATATAAAGCACTCTGTCCATACCGCGATGCCAGAAAATAATCTACGCTGCATTCCTTGTCGGTTATCATGCTATCAGCAAAGGACCTCACTGGGGAAAGCTGAAGGTGCAGCGGTTCCTACGGAATCCGAAGCTATGTGGTAGTTTGGAAACAAGCCCTCAAATGCACTGAAGCACCTCCCATAAAAAGGCAGGTTGTCTGTTTCCCTGATGAATCCAGGGGGCTTGTGACTATTTCAGCAGAGAGAGTATGACAGAAGTGATTCCATATAGCTCCTGGAACTGGATCCTAAAAGGCCACTCAGTTCCCCTCAGTTTTCTTGGACCACTCGCTCTACAGAAGTTCTTTCAATGGGTCCTCACTCCAGAAACCCAGCCTCCATGCTGTGAAAAGCCAAGCTTGGGAGAGGCTAAGTGTTGGTGCTGGTTGACAGTGCAGCTGAGTCCAGCCTTGGGGGAATCTCAGCCCAGGAGCCAGAAGTGTGGCTAAAAAAGCCTCCATATGATTTCAGCCCTCAGCCTTTCAAGGCATTCCTCACCCTCTTAATCTTCAGAACAAGAGGCCTCAGTCATCATGGAAGGGAGATGAACAATACATGCTGTGTCCTGTCTAAATTCCTGATCCAAAGAACCTGAGGTCCTTTGTCTTTCAATGCCACTGTCACTGTCTTTGGGATTATTTGTTGTGGAACAGTAGATTACCCAACCAGTTAAATTACTAGTGCTACAAAGAAAATAATTTGAACCACTGGATGACTATCGATTCACCTGTATCTAATAGAAGAATTAGTGTAGTTATGGGTGCCTAAAAATCAGAGAACACAGACTCTTCAGCCCGCAGTCACTTTCTAGGAATGCTGTCCTCATTCCACAGAGAGATTATCCTTATGGGGGAAAACCCTGATAGGCTGTAGAGATAGATTATTTTTGGACTAACAGGTGAGTTTTCCATCAGTGGAAATACTCTATGTCTATGGGATCTTTACAATAATGTTAGATGACAAAGAGGATATCCTATATGATTCTCCATGTGAGAAAAAGGAGATTTTGTCCTAGTGACTGTGAGTTTCCCAGAACTTCAGTCTAGCAGAGAGTGTGATGAGCCAGCCCCTTACTGAGGACTTACTTCTTCTTTTTTTTTTTATTTTTATCTGCTTTTTTTTTTTTTCCAGTGGGTTTTGTCATACATTGATATGAATCAGCCATAGAGTTACACGTATTCCCCATCCCAGTCCCCCATTCCACCTACCTCTCCACCCGATTCCTCTGAGTCTTCCCAGCCCACCAGGCCCAAGCACTTGACTCATGCATCCCACCTGGGCTGGTGGTCTGTTTCACCACAGATAATATACATGCTGTTCTTTCAAAACATCCCACCCTCACCTTCTCCCACAGAGTTCAAAAGTCTATTCTGTACTTCTGCGTCTCTTCTTCTGCCCTGCATATAGGGCCATCGTTACCATCTTTCTAAATTCCATATATATGTGTTAGTATACTGTAATGTTCTTTATCTTTCTGGCTTACTTCACTCTGTATAATGGGCTCCAGTTTCATCCATCTCATTAGAACTGATTCAAATGAATTCTTTTTAACGGCTGAGTAATATTCCATCGTGTATATGTACCACAGCTTCCTTATCCATTCATCTGCTGATGGGCATCTAGGTTGCTTCCATGCCCTGGCTATTATAAACAGTGCTGCGATGAACATTGGGGTGCATGTGTCTCTTTCAGATCTGGTTTCCTCAGTGTGTATGCCCAGAAGTGGTATTGCTGGGTCATATGGTAGTTCTATTTCCAGTTTTTTAAGAAATCTCCACACTGTTTTCCATAGTGGCTGTACTAGTTTGCATTCCCACCAACAGTGTAAGAGGGTTCCCTTTTCTCCACACCCTCTCCAGCATTTATTGCTTGTAAACTTTTAAATGCAGAAGTGGACAAAGCTGGGTGGGATTAGTGTAGAGTGCCCTTCTGGTCAGTCCCCAGGAGTCCTCTTGGGGTTTACAGAAGAATGGAATGGCTGGTTATAATGCTTATAAGCCCTGGGAATCTATAGAAAATACATAAGATGACAGAAGGCCTATAAATAAAAAAACAGTAGAACTGCTTTGAATTTTATTTGATTATTCCTCCCTGGGGGCAGGAGAGAGAGTGGTGATCCTGGTATATTCATTATTAAGATATTTTCCAGTTTTATCTGAATCTATTTTTGAAAACACACTGAATCAAACAAATACAACAAGTCTGGAGTGTCAATTAAAATTGATGGCCCTTTGGAAGTATCTTAAGATCAATTGTTGACCATTACAGGATCATAAGTTAGACACACAGTATGTGCTATAAAGTAATAATAATAATAATATGGTATTCAGGCTTACAGGATTGGTATTAAAGAATTTTCTAATAGTAAAAACAGTATTTGGATACAAATTTAACTCCTTATTGTGTAAAAAAATTAACATATGAATGAATGGAGAGAATAGTATAGCAAACCCAGTTTCAATAATTAGCAACTTATGGCCAATGCTGTTTCATCTGTAGCCCTACCCACTCTTTATCAGCCTAGCTTATACCCTTTTCATATCATTTTACTGAAAAATTTTAGTGCTGTATCTTAAGCTGGGGCCCAAAATAAGTCACATGAGATGGATTCAGCCCAGACCTGATGTGTATAGCCTGGCCTAACTGAGTCCAGGCAAAATCAACCCAACCAACCCACACACCCATGAGTTGCAAAATAAATATTAGTTGTTGTAAACCACTGAGATGTTGAGGTTGTTTACACAGCATTATTTGCCAGTACTTATCCAAAATTTATATAAAAGTGTTAACAGTGGATCTCTTTGGATAGAGGGGAATATAAGTAGATTTTTCATTTTATAATTGTACTTTTTGTGTTTTCCACATTTTCTACTTATTGCTTATACTATTTTTTAAATTAGATTGGGAAAAACAATGTATTTGAAAAGAAGAATTAGGAGGAAAAAAACAATGGAAATAACCAAGCTGTTTCTTCTTTCTAATTCTGTACTTAAACTAGAATAAAATTATTTAATTTCTACAGGAACTGCAAGGGTACAATCAATTAAGCATTGAAGTTTCATATTGTAAAGATTGTAAAAAAAATGACATCTTAACAATCAATTCATTATAGACTTGTCCTTGTGCTCTACTCCTTGAAAGCTTCCCAGTTACAGATACATAGACCCTTCTTTCCGCCACTGCCTCTAAACACATAAACCACACATTTCTGTCTTATTCTAACAATCTTTTCCATTTTTCAAGCAATTATAAAAATAAGGAAAGGAGAAACTGAAGAATCAATATGTAATTCAATTACCAACTAATTAGGGGGAAAGATCTGACATGTAGGTTTTACAGTATTGAAGAATCCACCATCTATTTATAAGCCACGGTAACACTGCCACATTTCTTACCTCAGTTATCAGAGCAAACAGTTATTTATCAATGCAGTCCATGTCTTTTTCATATCCAAGATTATCTTCAGTTATTAAAAATTGTGTTGAGGTGGGGGATAGGTCAGAGGGAGTTTCAAGAGAAAGGTTCGATAGTTATATATGTAGTTATGACTGATTCTCATCATACAACAAACCAATATAACATTGTAAAGCAATTATCCTCCAATTAAAATAAATAAATTAATTAAAAAAAAACTGTGTCATGTATATTTGCCAGTTGGGAATGTAGGGCCACAAAAACATATCCTTTACAAGGACACATTTGAAAAAATTAGTGACTACATAAATGAGCATGGAAGATATTATGTTAAGTGAAATAAACCAGACTCAAAGTCAAATACTGCATGCTTCCACTAATATGAGGTATCTAAAGTAGCCAAACTCATAGAAGCAGAGAGTAGAATGGGGGATGCTTGGGGCTAGTTGGGAGGGGAAAATGGGGAGATACTGGCAAAGAGCACAAAGTTTCAGCTACACATGATGAAAAAGTTCCGGATATCTAACGTACTATGTGGTAACTACAGTTAGCAACACTGTTATTAAACACTTGATATTTGCTAAAAGAGTAGGTCTTCAATGCTCTTACCAGAAAAAAAGCAAGAAAGAAGGAAGGAAAGAGGAAAGAAGAAAATGGCAACTATATAAAGTGATGAATATGTTAATTAGATTGATTATGGTAATCATTTCACAATGTATTGAAAACATCCAGTTGCATACCTTAAATATATACAATTTCTATTTGTTAATTATACCTGAATAAAGCTGAAGACAAAGAAAGAAAACTATGCAGGCATACAACAATGAATTAGGCAAAGATCAAGTTCATTGCAGTACAGGTGTCACAACCCTGAAGTGTTAGAACTTTTAACAAATGGCAAGAAAGACTACTGTACAAAAATGACTATGTGATAGTGAATCACAGATAAAATATTCTAAAAATAATAGCAACATTCACTTTGGGGATTCATGTGTTTGACCCTAGGAGGGAAGACCAACAAGAATTTGTGTAATTAATCTATGGTAGTCAATAGTAGTCCAGAAAAAAAGAAGTTGGAAAAGTCATGGAGGTGTCAAAGGAAGCCACTAGATATTAAAAACAATCACACATCACAACTCCATCACCACCACCACCACCACCATTACCATCACCCAGCACCACGAATACCACTCCACTATCACTACCACACCACCTTCATCACTACCACCACCACACCACCACCACCACCACCCAGACCACCATCACCAACGCCCAGACCACCATCACCACCACACCACCACCACCACCACCACCACCATCACCAACACTCAGACCACTATCACCACCACACCACCTTCATCACTACCACCACCACACCACCACCCCACCACCACCAATACCAACACCCACACCACCACCACCACCACCATTACCATCACCCAGCACCACGAATACCACTCCACTATCACTACCACACCACCTTCATCACTACCACCACCACACCACCACCACCACCACCCAGACCACCATCACCAATGCCCAGACCACCATCACCACCACACCACCACACCACTACCACCACCACTACCATCACCAACGCCCAGACCACCATCACCACCACACCACCACCACCACCACCATCACCAACACTCAGACCACTATCACCACCACACCACCTTCATCATTACCACCACCACACCACCACACCACCACCACCAATACCAACACCCACACCACCACCACCATCACCAACACCCACACCACCATCACCACCATCACCACCACACCACTATCACTACCACACCACCTTCATCACTACCACCACCACACCACCACCACCACCACCCAGACCACCATCACCAATGCCCAGACCACCATCACCACCACACCACCACCACCACACCACTACCACCACCACTACCATCACCAACGCCCAGACCACCATCACCACCACACCACCACCACCAACACCAACACCCACACCACCACCACCATCACCATTACCATCACCCAGCACCATGAATACCACTCCACGACCACCACCACACCACCTTCATCACCACCACTACCACACCACCACCACCACCACCCAGACCATCACCACCATCACCACCACACCACTACCACCACCACTACCATCACCAACACCCAGACCACCATCACCACCATCACCACCACACCACCACCACCACCACCATTACCATCACCCAGCACCATGAATACCACTCCACTACCACCACCACACCACCTTCATCACCACCACCACACCACCACCATCACCAACGCCCAGACCACTATCACCACAATCACCACCAACTAGAAGCAACAGATGCCCAGAAGAAAAGAAAAGAAATTAGAAAAAGAAAAGAAATTAGATGTTACTGCTTTAAAGGAACTCTTTTTGATTCAACAAAAAGAGGACAAAATATATTGCACTTTTATGCAAAAGTGCTCTCCAGTGAAAGAAGTAAATAATGGCAAAGGAAATAGATTTTAAATGAAGAATTGCCATACTAGGCTAGTTTGCCTATAGGTATGAAATTGGTTTATATTCTTAAAAATCACAGTCTTAGAGCTTCTCTCTTGGGAACTGTGATTAATCTTACAAGGATAAGAGAATTGTGGAAAGCATTTATCTGGTTTCATTTTGAAAAATGGTACAAAGAAGGAAGCTGGAGAGTTACACAGTACACAGTGGGGAAAATATACAGAACAGAACCATAATGTAAGCAATCAGACCACATGGTTGTCTACTAATGGAAAACAGAAACTGTATAGATCTGTGAATCCATACTCAGGTATGGATGCTGATTCAAGGACATCTAAGATGGAGACCGTAGGCAGTTTATTTCAGTAACACGGATCAACATCTCTGTGAGGACTAGATGTAAGTTTTCCTCTTTATATCCCCCAAACTCATGACTTCAAGAAATAGAACCTCTTCTGTTTTTTTTTTTTTTTATAGTCCAACTTAATTTCTAACCCTGACTATTATTATTACTTGTTTGGTCCTATCTAACAGATAAAAATATACCCTCAGTTCTTTCCATGATTTTCTCAAGGTATGGGTAGGTTGGGTGGGGGAGAATAATTTTTGTCATCTGATCTTAGAGATGGCTCTCGGGATGCCCACTGACCTTCCCTCCCTCTCCCCAAGGATTCAGTAGCTCCTTTCTACATTAGGATCAGCCTCACAGCCCAGAAATCTTTACTAGGCTCTCTCTGGACCTGTCTGATGTCCTGGAGCCATATCTTTCCAGAGATACTATCAAAGGAAGGTGAAGGTTTCCCCTACTCTCAGAAGCCTAAGGTATCTCTCAACCTCTTCAGATTGTGATTTCCTCCCCACCCCTGTCCCCCAATTTAAATAATGCCACTCCACTGAGGATTACTAAATGTAACCTCGGATGTTTTTGAGGAGAATATGTGGTACATGTGCAGTATATCATTTAACATCACAGTACAGTTTTGCGCAGCACTACATAATCAAACACATCCATATATCTGCAGTAAAATATATAAATATTCATCCTGTGCAGATGAATAAAAAGATGGTTTCTCATTGCCCAAGTCAGGTTTAGCCACCAAATACATTTGCTGCAAACTGAAAAGCTTGGGTTTCATAATCACAGGTAAAGACTGGGGATCTGTAGCCAAATGTGACCAAGTTAGACACAAGTATGATGTCACTGCACTTAGTGCAATAGAAAGTCAAATGAGGAAGGTGCTGATAAGGGCTCATAACGTTTGTAAAGATTTCACAGATGAGAAAGCACTTGAACGAAGGCTGGATAATGTGTGGAAATTTGCAAAAATCAGAAAGTAGAAGGCATTCCACGTGAGGAATAAAAAGAAATTGATTATACTAAATATTACCTTGGACTGCAAGAGATCCAACCAGTCAATCCTAAAGGAAATCAACCCTGAATATTCATTGGAAGGACTGATGCTGAAGCTGAAACTCCAATACTTTGGCCACCTAATGCAAAGAACTGACTCATTGGAAAAGACCCTGATGCTGAGAAAGATTGAAGGGAGGAGGAGAAGGGGACGATAGAGGATGAGATGGTTGGATTGCATCACTGACTCGATGGACGTGAGTTTGAGCAAGTTCTAGGAGCTGGTGATTAACAGGGAAGCCTGGCTTGCTGCAGTCCATGGAATCACAAAGACTTGGACACAACTAAGTGACTGAACTGAACTGAAATATTACCTGTCATAAGGAAAGTGGAAATGAACAACATTGAGATAGCACTATATACTTATTAGACTGTCTAAAACTAAAAAATCTGCAACTATCAAATTCTGAAGAGAATTTGGAACCACAGGAACTCTCATTCATTGCTGGTGGGAATGCAAAGTGGTACAGCCACTTTGGAAGAACTTTTGGCAGTTCTTTTTACAAAGCAACATATGATCTTGCTATATAATTGTGCTCTTAGGCATTCACTCACACGATTCAAAAGCCTACATCCTCACAAAAATCAGCATATGAATGTATATAGCAGCTTTACTCATAATCTTCCCACACTGGAACTAATAAAGATGCACTTCAACAGGTGAATGAATAAAGAAATGTGGTACATTCAGACAATGAATTATTACTGAGTAATAAAAAGGAATGAGCTCTCAAACCACACAAAGACATGGAGGTATCTTAAATGCATATTTTTTTTTTTTAATTTTATTTTATTAGTTGGAGGCCAATTACTTCACAACATTTCAGTGGGTTTTGTCATACATTGACACGAATCAGCCATTGAGTTATCCGTATTCCCCATCCCGATCCCCCCTCCCACCTCCCTCTCCACCCGACTCCTCTGGGTCCTCCCAGTGCACCAGGCCCGAGCACTCGTCTCATGTATCCCACCTGGGCTAGTGATCTGATTCACCATAGATAATATACATGCTGTTCTTTTGAAACATCCCACCCTCACCTTCTCCCACGGAGTTCAAAAGTCTGTTCTGTACTTCTGTGTTTCTTTTTCTGTTTTGCATATAGGGTTATCGTTACCATCTTTCTAAATTCCGTATATATGTGTTAGTATGCTGTAATGTTCTTTATCTTTCTGGCTTACTTCACTCTGTATAATGGGCTCCAGTTTCATCCATCTCATTAGAACTGATTCAAATGAATTCTTTTTAACAGCTGAGTAATATTCCATGGTGTATATGTACCACAGCTTCCTTATCCATTCGTCTGCTGATGGGCATCTAGGTTGCTTCCATGTCCTGGCTATTATAAACAGTGCTGCGATCAACATTGGGGTGCACGTGTCTCTTTCAGATCTGGTTTCCTCGGTGTGTATGCCCAGAAGTGGTATTGCTGGGTCATATGGCAGTTCTATTTCCAGTTTTTTAAGAAATCTCCACACTGTTTTCCATAGTGGCTGTACTAGTTTGCATTCCCACCAACAGTGTAAGAGGGTTCCCTTTTCTCCACACCCTCTCCAGCATTTATTGCTTGTAGACTTTTGGGTAGCAGCCATCCTGACTGGCGTGTAATGGTATCTCATTGTGGTTTTGATTTGCATTTCTCTAATAATGAGTGATGTTGAGCATCTTTTCATGTGTTTGTTAGCCATCTGTATGTCTTCTTTGGAGAAATGTCTGTTTAGTTCTTTGGCCCATTTTTTGATTGGGTCATTTATTTTTCTGGAATTGAGCTGCAGGAGTTGCTTGTATATTTTTGAGATTAGTCCTTTGTCTGTTTCTTCATTTGCTATTATTTTCTCCCAATCTGAGGGCTGTCTTTTCACCTTACTTATAGTTTCCTTTGTAGTGCAAAAGCTTTTAAGTTTCATTAGGTCCCATTTGTTTAGTTTTGCTTTTATTTCCAATATTCTGGGAGGTGGGTCATAGAGGATCCTGCTGAGATTTAAATGCATATTTTTAACTTCTATGCAGAGTACATCATGAGAAATGCTGGGCTGGAGGAAGCACAAGCAGGAATCAAGATTGCTGGGAGAAATATCAATAACCTCAGATATGCAGGTGACACCACTCTTATGGCAGAAAGTGAAGAGGAACTAAAAAGCCTCTTGATGAAAGTGAAAGAGGAGAGTGAAAAAGTTGGCTTAAACCTCAACATTCAGAAAACTAAGATCATGGCATCTGGTCCCATCACTTCATGGCAAATAGATGGGGAAACAGTGGAAACAGTGGCAGACTTTATTTTGGGGGGCTCCAAAATCAATGCAGATGGTGATTGCAGTCATGAAATTAAAAGACGCTTACTCCTTGGAAGGAAAGTTATGGTCAACCTAGACAGCATATTAAAAAGCAAAGACATTACTTTGTCAACAAAGGTCCGTCTAGTCAAGGCTATGGTTTTTCCAGTGGTCATGAATGGATGTGAGAGTTGGACTATAAAGAAAGCTGAGTGCCGAAGAATTGATGCTTTTGAACTGTGGTGTTGGAGAAGACTCTTGAGAGTTCCTTGGACCGCAAGGAGATCCAACCAGTCCATCCTAAAGGAGATCAGTCCTGGGTGTTCATTGGAAGGACTGATGCTGAAGCTGAAACTCCAATACTTTGGCCACCTGATGTGAAGAACTGACTCTTTTGAAAGGACCCTGATGCTGGGAAAGATTGAGGGCAGGAGGAGAAAGTGACAACAGAGGATAAGATGGTTGGATGGCATCACCGATTCAATGGACATGGGTTTGGGTGGACTCTGGAAGTTGGTGATGGACAGGGAGGCCTGGCATGCTGCAGCTCATGGGGTCGCAGAGTTGGACACGACTGAGTGACTGAACTGAACTGAAGTGAAACTATCTAATCTGGAAAAGGCTACATACTACATGATTGTATTCATATGACATTTTGAAAAAGGCAAAGCTATAGAGATGGTAAATAGATTAGTGAATATCAAGGATTCGAAGTGAGGAAAGGTTGAACTGGTGAAACACAGAGGATTTTTTAGGACAACAAAACTATGCTGCATGATAATGGTGGATATTTGACACCACATATTTGTCACAACTCAGAAGAGTTTTAAAGCACAAAGAGTCAACCTAAAAGGATGCAAAACATTTTTAAAATTGTTTAGAAGGTGAGAGGGTTCCAAGATAGAAGGTAGAATGTGACAAAATAATCTAACTGTACTACAAATATATGAAACAGCCTCATCGAAGAGGATGAGGGGCAAAGCTGCTGATCTAAGTAATTGTGGAAATGAAAGGAGTCTCTAAATTAAAGAGAAAAGGAACTCTAGCTGATTAAGTGGGATGCGGGTTAACAGTTCTGAAACTGTTACATATGTATACTAGAACTGAACTATTAAGTAAATGCACGGTAGATACTGGGGCCAGGTTTCTCATGGAGTTACAGATAAGCAAGGGGCAACACTAGAATGATCCATTTAGTAATGAATTAGAATTGATATTAGTATGAACTTATGCTTATCTTAATATAGATACAGATGTTACATATGGAAACATTTATAGACATATGCATATAAATTGGTTAGTGTACACCTATACTTCCTTGCTTTGTCAGCTGAGAGGGTCTAGAAGCAATGACACCCCAGGAGTAATGAGCACACCTGGTGCTTCATCTTGATTTCTAATACCATTCTCCAGCCAAAGACACCAGGGCCCACGGAGAATTGGCAGATTCTAGGACTGGGGTAGAAAATACGCAAGATAAGTTTGGAGCATCTTGCAGTGCCAGAAAGTAAGGAAGTAGAGATATGTCCAAGTGACACAAGAGCCACCTGGGAGAGCTCCCAGTGGCCAAAGCTGGAAGAATTTGAGCAACAAATTAAATGAGGTAGTATTAGATTATAACCCGAAGTATACAATAGATATTCATGAATCCATACGATTATGAATAAATGAGAGAATGAATAAATGGGGGAGAATAGGCAACTTACTCAAGCAGAATAATTCCAGATAATTTATGCAGAAACTTAGCTCTCAAAGGGGTATCGTCAAGTGCTGCTATACATAATGACTCTCTTCCAAACAATAAAGTATAAAACAATGAAGAGTAACATTACCTCAATCACGAACGTGATCAGGGTTAATATCAACAGTAAAAAATCATGTTGATAGTATGTACCCTTGATATGAATGATAATTTACCTCTATTGTCTTCCTTTTAAAAACTAATAAAACATCTAATCATGAGAAAAACATCAGACAAATTCCAAAGGAGAAACATTCTACAAAATACCTGACCAGTACTCTTCAAACTGTCAAGGTCATCAAAAAACAAAGAAAGTCTGAGAAACTATCACAGCCAAGAGGAGCTGAACCTAAGGAGACATGACAGCTAAATGTAGTGGTATCTTAGATGCAATCCTGGAACAGAAAAGAACATTAGGTAAAAACTAAGTAAATCTGTATGGATAAAGTATGGACTGAATCATAATGTATTATTATTGACTCATTAGTTGTAACAAGTGTACTGTATTTAATACCATGTTAATGATGGGAAAAACTGGGTAAGCATTTATGGGATTCTCTATGCTAACTTGGTGATTTTTCTGTAAGTCTAAAACTATACTAAAGTTTATTTTAAAAATAACCTAATACAGGTGCATCCCAGATTTTGAGGCTTTTATCACTTTGCTTTTGTTACGGTTGTCATTTACTTTCTTCTTGCCTTTACACCCCTATTCAGAGCTCTTTGACTAAACGCGGTGCCAAGATTCATCATCTTGAGGCTCTTAGCATTCATGTGGACAACCCATCCAGCGCCAAGCCTGACACCTCTTCATCTGTTCAGTTCCAATAACCATCAGACACTTCGTGTCACCTCTCACTTCCAGAGCCACACAGTGCTATCTATATCCACACTGAATTTCTTACCACAGCCTATGTCTTCCAACATCCTCACTCACCTTCTACCATAGTCATAAGATCCCTGGTTTTCACCCCTTTTTAAAAAAAAGTTTTTACGCGTTTTTAGTTTTCATTTTTTTTGTGCAGTATGTAGGATCTTAGTTCTCCAGTCAGGAGTTGAACCCACACACCCTGCAATGGAAGCGTTGAGCCTTAACCACTAGACTGCCAGGGAAGTCCCTAGAGTGCCTGGTTTTATCTTGATACAGAGTCACCTAAAATTAATACTACACCTCCCAGATTTCTTTCTGCTACATATAACCCCTATGACTAAATTCTGGCCAATGAGTTGTCAGTTTTGTTATGTGTCCTTAAATGGAGAGATCAAGTCCTTCTCTTATCCTCTTCCTCCTTCATACTGGCTGAAATATGTATGTATTAATAACAGCTGGAATTCCAACACCCATTTTGGATCATGAGATAACTATAGGAATGGAAGTGACGTATGATTGAACTACCAGACAGAAAGTTTCTAGGTCTCTGATACTCAACTGCAACCAACTCAGCTCTGACTGCGTATGGCTGGAACGTTACATGAGAAAGAACTTCTATCTTGTTTAAGTAACTGTTATTTTGGGTTTTCGTCATTTGCAGTTGAACTTGCAAATCAGTTCACTCCCTTATTCCATCAACCCCTCCTTGCCCTATAGCACAATGATTAAGAGTACGAGTAAGAAATCAGATTTGGTTTGATACCAGCTTTTTACCACTTTATGGGCTTCCCTGGTGGCACAATGACCAATGCAAGAGATGCAAGAGACACAGATTTGATTCCTGGGTCAGAAAGATTCTCTGGAGTAGAAAAATGGCAACCTGTTCCAGTATTCTTGCCTGGAAAATTCCATGGACAGAGGAGGCTGGCATCAGGAGCCTGGCAGGCTACTACTGTCCATGTGACTGCAGAGTCGGACCTGACTGGGCATGCAGGCATGCTACCACTTAATAACTGCCTGATCTTGGGCAATTTACCTAAATGTTGTAAGTGCTAATTTCTTTATCTGTATTTTCCTTACTGTACCTTTCTTGTAGGGATGTTCTGAGGATTTTATTGCGTGAGACACATAAGGAACTTAGTAAGCATCACTGTCGTTTGAGAGTCCTGATTTCAACTCCATCACATCATCTGCTCTTACCGGCATTCTCAATATCCTCCTTTCCTTGTTCTGCTGCATCTTTCTTGCAAACCTCTATTTTGGTCAATGCAGGCCTCTCTGTGCCCACACGATCATGGGCAAACACAATAATTATGTGCATCAGTACTACTACAAATGTATGCTCTCCAGACTCTGCACAGCCCTGCTAGAGGCTGGTGATTATTTGAAATCTGTCTCTGTCCCTGGGTACATCCATTCCCCAGTGTGTTCATGCAACTTTTCACTCTTCTTCTCAAGCCATCCCTAGAGGAAATAAACATGTGTATGCTTCTTCTTTAAAAAAAAATCCCTCAATCCCACATTTCTTTAGTTACCACCCTTTATTCTTCTCTCCTCAACTCAGCGCCTAAAAAGAATAGTCATCACACTAGTGCCTAAGGGAAAGATTAGATGAAGGGATGCCCCTCAAACTCCACATGTCCAAAATCAACTCACCACATGTTCCTCCTTCCTGCATCCCAATCAGTCTTGGGCCTGGGTCTGCACCCTTGAAGCTGAAACACTGCATTCCCCTTACACATTTTCCTTAAGCTCATGCCAGGCCATTTCTTTCCTTTTCTCACCTGGAATTGCCTGTTGGGCACACTCTCATCTTCATTTTTCTCTTTGACAAACAGCCTCTCATCTTTCATAAGTCAGCTGATACCACTTTCAGTCCTTTTCCGAAGTCCTGCCCTCAGCCAGGGAGAATTCTCCCTCCTTTGTGTCACTACATCATGCAGATTAAAAATCACTTTCAGCTGGGATACTTGACTTGTTTGCCTACTTGTCTCTCTCTACCCAAGTGTGAATTTCTGTGGGGATTGCTATTATTTGACTTGCTTTTCATACTCAGTGTTCAGCACAGAACCTGATACATACTAGGTGTTTAACAAACTGTTGTTGGATGAATGAATAAGTCAGTAAAAGAATGAGCAGAGGAAGAGAACCTCATATTTTTTGAGCTCCTATCATATGCCCAGCATTGTTCTAGGAACTTGCAGTGAACAAAACAGACAAAAATATCTGCCCTCAAGAAGGTTATTTTCTAATGAGCAAGACATTCTAAAAAACAATATAAATGGGGGCTTCTCTGGTGGCTCAGATGGTAAATAGTCTATCTGCAATGCAGGAGACCCAGGTTCAGTTTCTTGGGTTAGGAAGATCCCCTGGAGAAAGGAATGGCCACCCACTTCAATATTCTTGCCTGGAGAATTCCATAGACAAAGGAGCCCAGCAGGCTACAGTCCATGGGGTTGCAAAGAGTTGGACACAGCTGAGCGACTAACACTTTCACTTTTCACCTTCAAACAATAAAAATAATAACTAAGCATGTTGTAGGGCATGTTAGAAGGTAATAAGAGTTGTATGGAACAAAGAAAATGCAAGGCAAAGGGAGGTGCCCGTTGCAGTAGTAAATAGGGTAGACCGGGTCTGCCTCATTGAGAAAGCGCGATCTGAGCAAAGACTGGAGGTGAATGAGGGGTTTAGCCAAGAAGTGACCCTGAGGCAGAGGCAAAAGCTAAACCTTGGGGGCCTAAGATGGGACTGTGCTTAGCACAGGCCAGTGAACACAGGAAGCCAGTATGGCTGGGCCAGAGGAAGTCAAGTAGGGAGTCATAGGAGATGAGGACAGAGGGGCAGCGGCAGTGGAGACAGACCATGGAAGGCCTTGTAGACCATTGTGAAGACTTTGGCTTTATCTCTGGGTGAACTCATAGCCCATTGCTGGGTTTTGAATAAAAGTGGGACATGCCTCAATTTGCTAATAGATGATTTTGGGTGCTATGTAGACAATGCGTTGTACGGAGACAAGAGCCGAAGCAGTGAGTCAGAGAGGAAGCTATTTGAGAAATCCAGGCTGAGATAACGAGGGTCCAGAAGTGGTCAAATTCTGGTACTCCTTGAAGAGGAAGCCTTTGTTGTTGGGTGAGAGAGAGGAGTCGTGGATGACTTTGAAGTTTGGGGCCTGAACTGGAAAGCAGGTGCTGCCCTAAAAGCTTTCCCTGTATTAACTTATCTAGTCTCCACACTGAACTGATGAAGGAAGTAATGCCAAGGCTCCTATTTTTAACGGGGACACTAAGACACAGAGAGGTCACCCAGGTCACACAGCTTGTAAGTATCAGAGCCAAGATCTGACCAGGAGACTCAGACTCTCGACTCCTGCCCCAAGCTGCCCTCCATGACAGTGGCTTAGTTGAATACAAGGTTCTTTTTTTTATTTCCATTTATTTTTATTAGTTGGAGGCTAATTACTTTACAATATTGTAGTGGTTTTTGTCATACATTGACATGAATCAGCCATGAATTTACATGGAATATGAGGTTCTTATGATGGGTAAAAATGCAAAAAGACCAAGGATAATTCTCTCATCTGGGCAAAACTATCTGGGCCCAAAGTAGGATATTTGGCACGAGAATAAAAAGAAACAGATTTATGAACAAGATAATGCAAAGCAAGTGGAAGACATGCTGGCAAATGTTCATTCAGCTTTTAAGATAGAAGACGGCAGCTCTGCACCCAGGGCCCGCACGCTCAGGTAGTCAGACACATACATCAGGCCTATTGAAGTTGTAAGACCCCTTGGGCAACCTGGGCACAGAATGTCCCCTTGGGTGGCCTGGACACTTGTAGCCAATAATACTTTGTATCAAACCTTTCTGTCTTTAGTAACCAGGCTGTTCCTAAATGAACTGAATCCTGCTGACTTTAGAATATATGCAAAGTATGGTGATATTTTCAAAATGCTGCAGCTTGAATATAGGTGCTCACTTACATGATAAGAGTGGTGCTGTTGGTTGGATCATATATGCATGTGCAGCCTGACCTGATGACAGCTGTCTGTGAAAGCCATGACCACATCCAATTAGCCACTAAAAGAAAGACTCCTCTGGTTTCTCTGGGGCAGCCTGGTATAACAGGAAGTGTTGTGAGCCTATTTCATTGTGATTGCATCTAATGGAAATGTCTAGAGAAACTTCTGTCCTCACCTCCCACCCATTTATCTCCTCTTTAGTCAACAATACACTTACCTCCTGGAGTGGAAGTATCATAACCCTTGGAAGTATCATAACCCAAGGGTCCTTAACCTCTTGGGTAAGGACCGACCTTTTTCTTCCCACTCAAATATGGTAAGTCTTATCTTCTCTGTGTTTATGCTATTTCATATTCTTGCCAGTTACTCAGTTCAGTTCAGTTCAGTTCAGTTCAGTCACTCATTTGTGTCCAACTCTTTGCGACCACATGAACTGCAGCAGGCCAGGCTTCCCGGTCCATCACCAACTCCTGGAGCTTACTCAAACTCATGTCCGCTGAGTCAGTGATGCCATCCAACCATCTCATCCTCTGTTGTCCCCTTCTTCTCCTGCCTTCAATCTTTCCCAGCATCAGGGTCTTTTCAAATGAGTCAGTTCTTCACATCAGGTGGCCAAAGTACTAGAGTTCCAGCTTCAGCATCAGACCTTCCAATGCATACTCAGGACTGATTTTCTTTAGGATCGACTGGTTGGATCTCCTTGCAGTCCAAGGAACTCTCAGGAGTCTTCTCCAGCACCACAGTTCAAAAGCATCAATTCTTCGGTACTCAGTTTTCTTTATAGTCCAACTCTCACATTCATACATAACTACTGGGAAAACCACAGCCTTAACTAGATGGACCTTTGTTGACAAAGTAATGTCTCTGCTTTTTAATATGCTGTCTAGGTTGGTCATAACTTTCCTTCCAAGGAGTAAGCATCTTTTAATTTCATGGCTGCAATCACCATCTGCATTGATTTTGGAGCCCCAAAAAATAAAGTCTGCCACTGTTTCCACTGTTTCCCCATCTATTTGCCATGAAGTGATGGGACCAGATGCCGTGATCTTAGTTTTCTGAATGTTGAGGTTTAAGTCAACTTTTTCACTCTCCTCTTTCACTTTCATCAAGAGGCTCTTTAGTTCTTCTTCACTTTCTGCCATAAGGGTGGTGTCATCTGTATATCTGAGGATGCCTTGCTCTAATTTGGTCTGCTGGCCATTTCCTACACTTTCCTACCTCTGGGCCCCCTTGATTTGTTATTTCTTTTTACCTAGAACACCTTTCCCACTAAGCCACTTCCCATTTTGATAACCTGTACATGACCCACATTTACATACCTTCATGGAGCCTTCCCTGCTACTAAGTGCCAGAACCTTGACTCATATGACACCAACCATATACTTCCCTGTAACACAATCTCCTCTGACAGCATGCAAGCTCCAGGGGGTACCAACTATGTGGTAGGCATCTTTGATTTTCATTTTTTAGGCTGTGCTGTGCAGCATGTGGGATCTTAGTTCCCCAACCAAGGATTGAACCTGTGCCCCATGCAATGGAAGTGTGGAGTCTTAACCACTGGGCCATCAGGAAAGTCCCATGTGGTAGGTAGGCACCTTTGTATTTTGTAACACTCTAACATCCAGGACTTTCCTGGTAGCTCAGACAGTAAAGCATCTGCCTACAATGCGAGAGACCCGGGCTTGACCCCGGAGTCGGGAAGTTCCCATGGAGAAGGAAATGGCAACCCACTCCAGTACTTGTGCTTGGAAAATCCCATGGACAGAGAAGCCAGGCTACAGCTCATGGGGTCGCAAAGAGTCGGACATGACTGAGCGACTTCACTTTCACTTTCAATGTCCAGCACAGGGCTCTAAACAAAGCAAAGGTAGAACAAGTGTGCGAAATGATTTGATTAAATGAATATTCAGATTACAACACCATCTTTCCATGCAAACATACATAGTTAGATTCCAAAATGAAAAACACACACACATAGACATGCAACACCACAAATTTATTATTATATTTCACACACCGAAAATCAGACCTGAACTTTGACAGTTTTCACGGAGTTTTCCACAGTCTTTAAAGTAGTTAACAGAAATAAGGGATAATTGAAGAAATGCAACTTCATAATCTTATAATTTATGTAACAATGCAGTCTGCTCAATTAAGATTGTAAAATGGCAATGTCCCACAGATTTTAAATTTTTATATTTGTATTTATCTATAATGTAGGTATAGGTTCTAAAGAATTCACAGAGCTTTGTATCATAAGCCAGGTTTTGTAGCTGGCCTTTTTATTTGTCAGGTAAGCAGAGAACACCCAAAGGCAAGGAAGTCTTGAAAAGTGGGATGAAAGTCCAACAGAAACTTTATGTGACCCACAGAGCCATTTAATAAAACAATACCCACCCAGTCCTGCAGCCAGTGGCACTGATCTGCTGATGTTCATTCATATGGAGGTTGCCTCTGCCAGTTCTGATTTCTTTTCATGTAACATTCTAGCTCTCTACCCCTATTCATAGTGTAGACTGTGATTCCATCACATGTTGCTATTAGTTCATAAGCACCTCAATCATTTTAACGGCTACAGGAAGAGGAGAGGAGGTTGTACAGTACAAGGCAGAAAGTATGCAAAAATACCAAGTGAGTGAAAGCTGTTCAGTCGTGTCCGACTCTTTGCGACCCCATGGATGATAGCCCACCAGGCTCTTCTCTGTCCATGGGATTCTCCAGGCAAGAACATTGGAGTGGGTTGCCGTTCCCTTCTCCAGGGGATCTTCCCAAACCAGGGATCAAACCCAGCTCTCCTGTTTTATCTTCTTTTAGTTTTGCTTCCTTTTGGTCTTTACCCTACTGGGGTCTTTGGGAACTGTGCATATGTGTAACAGCATCTACCATACCTCTTCACTTTAGCTTAGACTGGATTTGAAGAGCCAAAACAGGAAAACACTTAAGGAGACCTGAGACTCTCATAGAGAGATAAGTTAGAGCTGCTGTTTTGTTTACCTTTGCTTTCCTGTTCTTTATTTTTTATTTTTTTTAAAAAGGTAATCTCTCCTTTTATCAACCTTCATCATTTTATACTGTAAGAAAGTGAAATCACTAAAGGCAAATAACTATGAACCTGCTGAATGTGAAAAGAAAAGACCATGGTATAGATGAATGGATTAAGAGAGATACACCTAACTCTAGGGGTTTACAGTTGGTAGAAACTCAGGCTTTGTTGTACAATAAGTATCATTATGTGTCACATAATGACTGGGTACCAATTGCTTGCAGTGACACAAACATAAGCAACCCTTCAAAATCAAGTATAACAGTAAAAAAGCTATATGGAAAAATTCAGAAATATTCAACTATTGTTATTTCTTGGGTGAAACTCTACTGATCAGTAGTTGGGTTCCCTGACAAAATGTGAAAAGAGGATTTTAGAAAGCAGCAATTTTAAAGGAATGAAAGCTATGCAAAATGCATTGCAGTCCTTCATTATATAGATCATAAATATGAAAAAAAAGAATTCTAGGCTGTTATTTAATTCATAATTCTGGAAAATATTTTTCCATGCAGTGAATTTATAACAATAACTGCTACACAGTCTCTCTCCCTCCCTCTCTTTATGAGAGGCCCCTATCACCAAGTCTTCCCTGGATAGTTTCTGTGACACCATTTGCTTCCAGTTGCTTCACAAGCCACTGTTAACCCACCCCTGGAAAACTATGTATAAAGTCATTTAATGTGTGCTAATGATATGAGCATTTACACATCTAACCAATATATATTTAACCAAGAGAATCCTTTAAGCCATGATCATATGAGAAAGTGACATTACATCAATACTATAGACAACTATTTATTTTTTCCTTGGACAAATTCACCTCTTCCCAGAAATATGCAAAGTTCAATGCAAAAGAGTAACAGTAAAGTGTTCATTAAGCCATCAGAACAAATCACCTTGTTTTCAAAATATTAACTCCACCTTAGTTTCAAGTGCATCAATGACTAACATAAAGGATTGTTAACTTTTAAACAGTTTACCAAGCAAAAGTGTTGGAAGTCTTATAAGCAAAACCGGGGCTGGCTATTTAAGAGATTCATTAAAAATGACTTAGTGATTTTAAATGATAACTTATCAAAAATCATGTTAGCTCTTTAGAATGGGAATTTAAGTTTAAATACAGTGTCTTCTGAATATAGTCAACAAGCAACAAAGCCAGAGCCCATAGTTAAAGGTTTTCAGACTCTGCAGAAGGAATCTACTGTACTGCATGGATCTCTACCCATGCTCAAAATATCAAACGATATTTTTCATGTATACTGGACTTCTTTGTAGACTACTGTACTGTTTCACATCCTTCTTTCAATCTAAAAAATGTGTTAAATAAGATCTTTAGGTTTAAAAGCAGCTGAAAAACTGGCTACTTTAGGCTCTAACTATCAGAAGACTGTTCTCTGGGAGCTTTGGGCTCTCAAATACTAGCAACCCCAATAACTTATCATAAAAACACAAGCTCTTGGTTTTGAAAAATATACAAAATGCACTGCACATGGAAATATCTCTTGATTGTCAAGGAAGACAAGATATCAATCTTCTTCATAGACCTATGTTGTGCTTGAACTTTAGTGATCTTTGTTTTTGCAGATTCCATGTTTCACAGTTTTGGGTAGCCTCTGACCTTTGGTGTAAGCACGGTACCAAAAATGGAGAAAGAGCAGCAGGAAGATGCAGCTGAAACTCATAATGATGTACAGAAAGACTGGAAACTGGTACTTGCAATCCTCCATGAAAAAGAACTGGCCGATGTGGATAGTGACAAGACTGAACTGGATCTAACAGATGGAAGAATGAAAAGTACTGTTAAGCTACCAAGAGTCACAATGGAGCAATTATTTAACGCATTCTTTGTCTGCTTATATTTAAACACTCTCCAACCACATCTAAGCTACTGTTGAACAGGGAACTTTATCTTTCAATCTAGCCTCCATGGGAGTCAGAGTAGGTGGAACACTGTCAAAATGCAGATGGGAATTTGGAACCACTGTTCATTGGGGCCAAAGCACACAGCTCCAGGGAGTACTATGTCAATTCCCTGGAGCTGTACAGCCACAGTCCAAGGGATCGTGAAGAGTCCGACACAGCGGAGCACGCACGCGTGCAGTACGCTGCAGCAGCCCTTCAACACGCAGAGAACCATCAGTCTCAACTTGAGCTCTTGTCTGAAGAAATACACTCAGGACCACTAGCTTATGGCCTAATTTTCTATGACAGCTTGATATCAAACATTCCGTCCTGCTGTTAAGCTGGATGTTTCAGTTGAGGATGGGGTGGGGAGGGGAATAAAAACATTCTGATTAGAGCCTCCTTTACATTATGGGAGCCACACCATCACTGAGTCTTCATATTTGCCAGCGGTCCTCCACTGTCATAGACAAAAATATATCCTATCTGCCAACTGTAGCAGAGAATCTTCAAGCAGTAAGACAGCACTGGGGACCCCCTCATATGCCCAAGTGTTCTGAGTTCCAGAACGTTCTACACAGTCTTAAAAGAACGTATTACATGTTCTGGGCTAATGTCCACATTTTTTGGATATCTTTTTTCTCATGACTAAAAGGTAACACGTGTTCTGTGGAAATTTTGGGAAAGTAAAAATCTACACATAAAAATAAATAATGATTACCCACAATCTATTCTAACCATAGTTAAGATTTTTACATCATTCTTGTTATTATCATCATCAACTTTCCTTGCATTATCTCAAGGAACTTTTAGGACATTTCTGTGCGGCAGCTACAATTATTCCTCTCATTCTGCAGATGAGAAAATGAAACTTTAGAAAGTCAAAGTAGCATCCTCCGCATTCTATGCAGGTGTGTTTGTGTAAAGATTATTAATACATTCGAAAAAATAATGAACAGCATGTATTTTCTCTATATAAGTATTTTTCCATACTATTAAAAAGTTTTTTACAACACTTAAGAGTAAGTTAAGTGAAAAAAAAAGCCTAAGATAAATTCTATATGCATCATAGATGTTCTAACTTCTCTACAATAAACATATATTACTTTCCATTTATATAAAATGCTTAAAAAGAAAGGACTTGTGAATAATTCTCAGAACTTTGTAATATTTCCAAGCAGGAATTAAAATAATTTACTTCTCCATTTCCTTATGTTTGTTTATTTAGGGTGCTGTCACTTTTGTCAATATGTATTTTACAGCACCACTCTGCACCTTTAATTCCCACAGGACTTTTACTAGTTGGAGGAAAGATAAACTTATAAATGTCAGGACTAGGCAGGCAGGCACACAGGAAGGCTCATAATTCTCTGAAAGTTACATTCCCTCAAGGTCATTTAGATCTAGCATATGGAATTTCTAACTTCTAATTTAATATTATGTCTAATGAGGTTCACATAATTTTGAGATTATTTTGATCATAAATATATTTATTTTATATAAATGCATGTTGTGTATGTGTTAGTTGCTCAGTTGTGTCCAACTCTTTGCAACCTGTTCACTGTAATCTGCCAGGCTCCTCTGTCCACGGAATTCTCCAGGCAAGAATATTGCGGTGGGTTACCATTTCCTCCTCATATAAATGCATAAAATAATTTAAAGATGGTATAAAGATACACATGCTAGTTTAATTGTCTGAGCCTCTTGGCTACCAAATATACTTTGTTTTCAATCAAGTTCCTGACAAAAGTTCACAGAAGATATAAAGAGTGATGGTATGCCAGGCGTGTGCTAGTCGTGTCTGACTCTGCGATCCCATAGACTGTAGCCTGCCGGGCTCCACTATCCATGGGAATTCCCTGGCAAGAATACTGGAGTGGGTTGCCATTTCCTACTCCAGGGGATCTTGCCTACTCGGGGATGGAACCCGTGTCTCTTGCATCTTCTGCACTGGCAGGTGGACTCTTTACCACTGCGCCACCTGGATGCCTTAGAGGTCAGGCAATTTATATTCCTATGTTTTGTAAACTTTGCTCTTTCGTTAGTATCCTCATTCATAATGAAGTCAAGCGACTCCCAGTTTAGTTTCATATCTGCTTTTAAAGAAAATTAACTACTCACAAGTTGTAATGATGTCAAATATTTTTTCCACCACAAATACTTCTGGTAATCTGGTCCCAGTGCACACAGTCCATAGTAGGAATACATGACTACGTGTACAGCTGTGTTTACAAGGGCATGGAAGGTTCCCAAACCACCTGGAAAAAAAATAACCATAAAATAGGGGCACTGTTCCTTAAGATGAGATATATTTTGGTCTAAACTTTTAGTATATTTCTTTAATTTTAGCGGGAAGAAAAATAAACATGAAATATCATTATTATTAAACATCTATAAAATTAGAGGGATCTGGATACTACATCCATTTTGTAAAATGCAAAATAAAATCTTGGAAAATAAATGAACACAACTTTATTTATTCTATCTTAACATTAAGATTTTCCTGTGATTTGAACTTACCTTAACAAACTAAGTGGAATTACCTTTTAAATATAATATATTGCTAAATAATAGTAATCAAATTCATTTTTACTAAGAATTTACATACATAAAGCACACAAAGGACACTAACCTTAAGTGTACAACTTGATGATTTTTTACATATGTTACCACCACCAAATTCAAGATAGAAGACATTTCTGATGCCACATAAAGTTCCCATGTGCCCCTTCTAATGAATATACTCCTTCCAATGTAACTTTTATTCTGACTTCCATCATCAACTGTTAGTTTTGCCTGTTATAAAACTTCACATAAATAGAATTATACAGGATGTATTCTTTGTGGCTACCTTCGTTTAATCAACACACTTTTAAGATTCATCCACATAGATTGGCTTTTTATTTCTGTGTAGTATTACCTGATATGAATTCATCACAATGTATTTATCTACCCTCCAATCAAAAGATGTTTGAGTTGTTTCCAATTTGAGGTATTATGAATTAAGCCACTAAGAATCTATATATATATATTTCTTACATATTATTGTGTAAAATCAAGTTAACTTTTTTTCACTCTTAATAGTTTTCAATAAATACTTTTAGTGCCACAAAATTTTAGCAGTAGAACCACTGGCTTTCATAAGTAAGCTATGTTAAGTTTGCTTGAATCAATCATTGTTTTTCCAAAATAAACATTTATTAATTGTTAGGCCATTTTGATGCTGTTTCCATTTGACTATTATCAATTGTGCCTTCCTATCTTGGTTTCCTCTTCTAATCCCACCACATCTCCCACTGATCACCTTCAGTTTAGGATAGAAGAAAAGGACCCTGGAGTAAATATAACCCTAGATTCTTTCAATTGTCTTTAACTAAATCAGTGAAATGAAGTGAAAGTGGCTCGGTCATGTCTGACTCTTCACGACCCCATTGGACTATACCCCATTGGAATTCTCTAGTCCAGAATACTGGAGTGGGTAGCCTTTCCCTTCTCTAGGTGATCTTCCCAACCTAGTGATCAAACCCAGGTCTCTCACATTGCAGGCAGATTCTTTACCAGCTGACCCACCAGGGAAGCCCTAACTGAATCAGTAGTACAGTGGAAAGGGAAAACAAAGTGATTAGCAGATGGTGGGAGAAAAAACCAAAACTCTTCCCCAGTGTCTTTTTCCTAAGATGAACCACTTAGAAGAATCTTCATTCTTTATATAGAGCCTGAATCAGCTTAGTAATGTTGACTTGGAATTTAAATTTTTCTAAAAATATTCTATTTACTCTAATATTCTTTAATTTCAGAAATAAAATCTCACAAATTTGCCTAATTACATTAGAGAAATGACTAAATTCATGAATACTGTGATTTATAGAAAGTTTAAAGCAAAACTGAAATTTATTACTTTGACTACAATCTTCTAAGGGCAGATGTCATAAAAGCTGCTTCATAGCAGAAATACTTTTTAAAAAATCATCCATAATTGCAATAATGCTAGATACTTCTAAATGTTACCATTGCCAAAGTACTCCTTAAAATAACCTGCTTTAAATAATAGTTAAAACTACTTAAAAGTAATTAAGTAGTTTTAAAATAAATATTTGAAAAATTTCATATTTAAATATGAAAAATCTTTTTCATGCTATACTATATTTCATAAACTTTCCTCTCCTGGATAGAATAAATCAAATTTCAGCTAATCCTTTCATTATCACAAATTTCAAGTAAGAAGAAACTGACCTAATGAAACTTATTAACAAACTCCCAGCTTCTATTATTTACATTTGGATTAGTCTTTTTCCCAAAAGAAATATAAATAAATAAATTAGTGTGGTGTAAAAACACCTTTTCTAGGGTAATTTAAAAATAGAATAGTTTATGAGTTAAGCTACTTAAATGGGGACAAGCCAGCTACCTCTCAAATCCACTGTCTCACAATTACAGATACACAGGAAATCTATTTCATGCTTGATAATGAATCAGACGGAGCCTTTCTCACTAAGACACCTCTTCCATTTTTTGGTAGAAGAATTCTATTTTCCATTCAGAAACTTTCACCATTTGAATGTCCTAAAATGAGGCTCCTATGGACAGGAATTTAACATGGCAGTAAGTAGCTAAGAGTGTTTATAGTTAGGGTTACTGATTAAAATAAGCTATCAAATCAAATTAGCTTGCTTATTTTCTCTAGTAGTGATTGTTTTCTGATGAGTTACTTTAATGTTTGTTCACAGAACAATCACATTTTAATTAGTAATACTTCTCATATCTCCTTTGGAAGACTTTTCTTATAAAGTACTTTGTAAGCTTGCTTTCTTCTTTACAATAGTTCTGCAAAGAATGAATTATAATTAGTACATCACATTTTACTTCTTTGGTTTGGAAAAAATATAAAGGAACCACCTGGGTAATTATCACAGTTCTCCATATCTCTGAAAGGGAGTATACACATAATTAATATAAAAACCTGCCACAGAAATATTTTTCATCACATTCAAAAGAAGAGCTGGATTGCTGTTATCCTGGGGAGGAGTACAATAGGCAAACAGGAAATTAAATACTAGATAGAGATCAGTTGTGCTCTGGTTTTTGAAAGGACAGATAAAACTGGACAGTTTTATTCTAGGAATGAAAGCCAACACCACACCACATTTCTGGAAACACCCTTGCTCTTGTTGCTGCATTTGTCACTGAACAGATATCAGGTATGCTGTTCAAGTGTTTGCTAGTCCACTATAGAATCAACAGATATTCAAACAAGAAAATTTAGAAAATGCAGAGATGGATAAAGAAGGAAAGGGAGACCCCTTGTGTCAATATCTCTTAATCACTGTATTTGGGGGTACTGCTTTCCTATTTATTTTTAATTTATATTTATTCTTCAGTGTTGGAATAGAATCATCTGGTCTTTTGGAAGATATCTGAATAAATAAGTTCTAAGAGTGTGAAAACACCTTGTCTAGCATATTTTAAAAATAGAATAGTAAGAATAGTTATCTATTTCTGATAAATTTAGGAGCCAAGCTGCTTAACAGGAGTTGAAGCTACATGTCTCTCAAAATCATTTGCATTTCACAGTTATAAACACAAGACATCACAACCATTTGATTACTGGATGTTTAGGTATTTTCTAATTTCCGCCAAAAGAAATAGTGTCGAGAAATATCACTGTAAAAAGAACTGAGAGGCGCAATATACGTGCAAGAGAAAACAAAAGCGTGGAAAGCAAAGTAAAACAATGGAGATTAAATAATATAACTACCATCGATTTGTGAAATGGACACAGATGAGACCATCTTGTTATGATGTGAGTTAAAATTTTAAATTCACATATATACATTATAAGAAAAACAACTACATTTCCTTAAAAAAAAATCTTCAACAGATAAATGCCAATTTTTGGCAAGGAGCTACTTTACATACTGGAAAATCTGATACCCTTGGGCCAAAGTAAGGCCAGCTCTTCCAGCTCCCCTAGGTTCTGGCATCCTATTCTAGCCACTGGCTTATCTATGTCCCTTCATGCTCTGAGACATGCAGACTTCCACCCCCTGCCCCCGTCCCCATGTCTAGAGAGTCTAAAACTCAAACAAGAGTTCCTCAATTATAGTTTCTCTTTCCTTTAGTCTTACAAAGTCAGAATGCCCAAAAGAGGTGAGCTGTTCACAGAAATGTTAAACATTTGCCTAGAATGGGCTGCAAGCCTACAGGAAGTCTTTTTTTTTTCCTTTCTGTGAAAATGTTTAATTTGGAGAAATAATCGATAGCGATGGGGAAAACAGATTATTCAAAGGATCTTTAGAGTTGCTTCCTAAATTGAAGAAACTAGAACAAATAAATCCCCCAGACAACTTTTGCTAATAAAACTATATCGTTGAGGATCTCACTTATTTAAAACTTTATGATAGGTAAAATTACTTACCTTCCTGTTCTCTCATATTCTAGATGTTCAGAAGCCTAAAATCAAAACCAACTAAAGAATCTGTTTGCCACGCTTTTGAGTTAAACTATTTTTGACGTTAAAAAACAATCAAAGCATTCTTTAATATGGTAGGATGTTTAGGGAAGGTGGGACAATTGTAATCTGACACATCTTTAAAGAGTTCTTGGTGTATCAGCTTTTGGAACTTTGAAAGCAAAGAAGACATGGAACTTGAGGTAAGCATTCTAACTTCCTGGAAACATATAAGCAATAGTTATCTAATTATATTCCTATAAAATTAAGGATTTTACCATTTTATCATTTATTACTTATTTTAAAATATTTATAGAATTGTATAGGAAAAGAATAAAATCCAAGCAAAACAACTAAAGGATGAGTAGAAGACTATACCAAAGGTCATACATACTAAAGAGTATTGGGGATTGGGGGAAGATCTAGTTAGGAGTCTTGTGTTTATGTTTCAGATAATTAATGAAAGTCAGAAGTTTGATCACAGTGATTCTTTGATGTTTTAGGATTCTTTTTAAGTCACACTTAAAGATAAGAGTTTATGCTTAGAGCATACAGAAATGTAACCAATTATAGCACATAATCCCAACTCTCCCTTGGCTACCTGCAGCAAATTTGACTCCAAACCACCAGGTCCATGGCATGATGGTATGATGGAAGACATGCAGGAAAGTCACTTGACTATTTTTCTTACGCAGAATAAAAAAGATCTGAAATAATTTAAAGAAAATCAAGTTCATATAAAATCATGCAATAATTTTCTAATGTTACAAAAATATCGGCCAAGTGCAAACTATTACTATTCCACTTTGTAATGTGCTTTGAAAGAGTTGCCTTATAGAATCTAAAGAAGCAGTTGATTCTCCAAGAGGCAGCTCAAAAGATAATTAGCATGAGAGAACTTAGGTATGATGCCTAGTCACAGAAGAATCAATAAAAAGGTGAAAAGACACTGAATGCCATGTTTAAAAATCAAAAATATAAAGTGAAGGATATGACCAAAAATTATTGAAAAAATGTTACTTGTTCAAAAATAAAAAATAAAAAACACCATGTGGACTTTGAAATATATAGAAAAGCAGACTTTGAAGTCCTAGGACTGAAATTCTACACTGCTCCCTAACATATTCTACCAATTTAGATAAAGGATCAAGCAAATTGAAAAAAGACTTGCAGCAAATCAGAAGATAGCAAATTATCATTAAAGAAAGATGAAAAGGGAGATAATTGAAGAATTAATTAGGGAAGTAAGGTGAAAACGAAAGCAAAGCAGCTTAGGAAAAGTGAGAAGGGTGTCAAAGCCCTCATCCAGATTGAACGTATCCAGTCAGAAACTCTATCATTTCTATAATAAACAAAGAGGTAGAATAAGAAAGCTGGGGGTAGGGGGGTTGGATTTTTTTTTCTCAAAAAAAATATTCAAAAGCAGAATTAAATGTTCAAAAATATTCAAAACGCAGAAAACCAGAGCTAAGTTAGACTTCTAAGTACAGGACTAAACAGAGTGGCAGAAACAAAAGCATCCCTAAGAGTATTTGAGAAATGTGGTTCAGGGAAGGACACAGAGAAGCAACAGTTTCCCATGGAAGCTGAAACTGAGAACATGCAAAGCAGGAACAGTGAGGTCAAAACACATTTCCTTTTGTACATAGAGGAAGGCAACCCAGGGCAACAGAAAAAGCCATAAACGAGCAATCTGGGGTCCTAGTCCCAGTCAGCAGCGGTATTTCTCTGGGTAAGTCTTATAACTGTCTGGCTTCTATTTCTTTTCAGATTAAGCGCTCTGGGCTAGATCAATGATTCTCAACCCTGTCTGCATCTTACAATGTCCAAGAAGGTTTGTCTTTTGTTTTTAAATAACCATGCCTGGTCTCTAACTCCAGACCATCTCCACACCAGACCTCTAGAGGTGGGGCCCAGGTTTTTGTTTTCTAAGGCAGTTAGGTCTACAGGGCCATAGGGTTGAGAACCAGTGGATGACAGCAGGGGTTCTTAAAGTGTGGACCCTGGACCAACAGCAATAACTTCACTTGGGAACTTGATAGAAGTGCAAATTCTTAAGCTCCATCTAAGACCCACTGAATCAGAAATTCTGAGGGTGGGGTTGAAGCATGTGTGTTTTCAATGAGTTCTCCAGGTGATTCTGTGCATGGGTACATGCTCAGTCGTGTCCGACTCTTTGCGACCCCGTGGACTATAGCCCAGCAGTCTTCTCCGTCTGTGGAATTTACCAGGCAAGAATACTGGAGTGGGTTGCCATTCCCTCCTCCAGAGGATTTTCCCCACCCAGGAATCAAAACCCACATCTCTGATCTCCTGCATTGGCAGGTGGATTCTTTACCACTAGGACTGCCTGGGAAGCCCAGCCAGGTGATTCTAATGCATGCTAAAATTTGAGAACCCCTGGATTCTATGCTTACCAAGTTCTCCTTTCTATCAATAATTCAGGGCTTCCCTGGTGACTCAGACGGCAAAGAATCTGCCTGCAATGGGGGAGACAGGGTTTGATTCCTGGGTGGGGAAGATCCCCTGGAGAAGGGAATGGTAACCCACTCCAGTATTCCTGCCTGGAGAATTCCATGGACAGAGGAGCCTGCTGAACTACAGTCCATGGGGTCACAAAGAGTCGGACACAACTGAGCGACTAACACACACATCAATAATTCTAACATTACATGTAGCCAGCTGAGAAGGTAAAGCATGTTTAGATTTGCTACTAGAAACGCAGTGGAATATATTCTGAAGAAAACACATTTGGCAGTCTTAGGCCAGAGTGGATTCCAGATAAATAAGGTCCACATGCCACAAAGATACAATAATAGCCAGTTTTCTGTTGTTTCTGGAAACAAAGGTACAAGGTTTTCTCCTCTCATTATGGATCCTAATCCATGGCACTTGCTTTTCACAGGAGCCAGTCAGAGTTCATCCTCAGGAAGGGAGAAGACCCAATAAGACAGACTTCAGAAAGGCGGCTGGAAATAGTTTTGATATTACTGATATCCCAGAGATAACAACATTCTAGTGTGACTTTATGAATTTTGAAGCATTTGTCCTCTTAAAGGATTATGGATGACACACTGCTTTGATATAAAGAATCAGAGGTAACATATTCTCTGTTCTTTGCTTCCTGAACTTACTTCACAAAACAACCGTCATCCATCTAGATAAAGATGCTCAGTTTTATAGTATATGTGACAGTTACATTTTTATCTTAACCAGATGATAGATACACAAAAAATCTTTTGGCATTTGCAAAAGACTGAAAAATAAGTTTATGCTATCTATTCTCTAAAATAACTGATAATAAAAAATAATAGATAATAGGAGTCTGCCTGAGGAAGAGAGATAACCAAAGTTATCAGACAACTGAACCCTCACAGTTTATCACTTTCATTGAAACATCAAACATTTACCAAATGTGGTGATGATATACTCACAGTATCTAATAGCTCAATAAATTTGGAGAAGTAATAAAGCCAGCAGGTGCGTACCATCTGCAGAAACACACATAGATAGGAATTTATTATTTTTTTTACATGGGAAAAAACTTTATGTTTTCTAATTTTGGCAAAGTTTACATTTCATAAAATTTACCATCTTAACCATTTTAAAGTGTATAGTTTGGTGGCATTAAGTACCTTCACATTCTTGTACAACTATCCATAAAGCTCTTCCTCTCACAGGACTGACTCTCTACCCATTAAACAGTAAGTCCACACCTGGGAATCCAGCCACCGACAACTACCATTTTACTTCCTGTTTCTAAAATTGACTATTCTGTGTAACTCATAAAACAGAATCATACAATATTTCTTTGTCCCTTTGTGCCTAGATTATTTCACTTAGCATAATGTCCTCAAGGTTCAACCACATTGTATCAGGTGTCAGAATTTCCTTCCTGTTAAGGCTGAAAAATATTCCATTGTATGTATATACCACTGTTTATCCATTCATCTGTTGATGGACATGTGTGTTGACTTCCGTCTTTTGGCTAATGTGAAGAATGCTGTGAACACTGGTGTATAAATATCTTTTTTTTTAATTGGTGTATAATTGCTTTACAATGTGTTAGTTTCTGCCATACAATGCAGTCAGTCAGCTATATGTGTACATGTATATCTTTTCTCTCTTGGACCTCCCTCTCACCACACCCTCATCCCAACCATCTAGGTCTTCACAGAGTACCGAGCTGGGCTCCCTGCCCTATACAACAACTTCCCACTAGTTATCTATTTCACATGTGTATATGTGTCATTTGAATCCTCGCTTTCAATTCTTCTAGGTATACACCCAGAAGTAGAATTGTTGAAACATATGGTAATTCCATTTTTGAGGAAACAGATACAAATTTACTTTTAAATCCAAGAAATTCAAAAAGAAAAGCACCAATTTGCATTTTACAGAAAACCCGACACCTGAATTTGATTTTTTTCTAGTAATTTTTAGCTTTTTTCACTCAACACATATGTGATAATTGAGCCATTTACTCCTTCTGATTTCACAGTCAGTATTTAAAAATGGAGTCTACAAAGTTTTAACACTGACTTCGAGTTATAAGTTTTTTCTGAAAAGAAACTTACCCTCAGTGCTGTAGGCGACTGTGAATAGTCAACAATATCACATCGAAACGAATAACCTGTACCCCAGCCAGACATTATAAACTGTAAGAGAGCACAGGCATATTACAGAAAAAAGTACTTGCTCAAGAGCTACAACAAAGGTAGTTTTGACCATGTCTCTTCATTGCATTTTCAGCTAACTCGGCAGCCAGTGCAGAGGGAAAAGTGGACTAGAACAATTACAAACCAGGAGCTCACTTCATATGAAAGCATCAAGAGTTTTAAAAGTTGTAAAGTCACATTTATATAAACTGTGTGCTAATTAAAATGACTATTTCTTGGAATGATTATTCTAATAAACTGGAGAACAAAATACCAGGAATGCTTTGTTTAAACAGCAAGTATTTGACCTTATTTATATACATCTCTATGTGCCTGTGCATATGTTTGTGTATTCTCAAAGCGGTGACTGAGTCTGAAATCAGCCTTTTCTGATGATTTCAAATCTCTGCAGTTAGTCAACAAATAAATGAGCAAACCAACCTTCTCAGTGTACTCATCCAATGTCTATAACAACTAGATTTTTCTTGTTTCAGTTAGTGGATGTAATAGGAAGTGATAGTTCATGGCTTTTAAATTAAGATAGACCAAACACAACACTCACACATTAGTTTAGATTTGAATTCACATAACAAGTAAGAGACAAAAATATTAACAAGAGAATACAATCTGGCAAGCCTTAATTCCAACACACCCACGAAGTGACTTTAGGCCAGTGGTGAGAAGAAAAGGCCTATTGTTAAGTCTGGACTATAACTCAAAGATTACATTGATATGCTTTCAGTCTAGTGGTAGGAAGGTCTCCTTTTAAAACAGTATCTGAAAATGAAAAGCTAAGGGCTCTAATTTTAAATTAATATCTATATTAAGTGGTTGGCTTAAGTTAGGGCTCTAACAATATGACCAGTTTCTTCTCTGGCATCCTGTTCTCACAAAAGCCAGCATCTTCCCTAAGAAAGATGACTTCCTTCCCAGCATAAGGATTATACCATTTTCTATTCCATTACATTTTAAGTCTGTACTTTTAAATACTATTAAAGCTGAAATGACAACTTTACAGTAAGTTAACTTCTATAGGCAAAAGTTTAGGAGGCAAAATCAGAATGACATTTTAATGGTGAAAAGAAATGAAGGAGAAAGAAAAACCATTTAGACCATAGTATTTAAAAACACTATCCTTTTCTGATAACTAGCTCCTAGCTTGACTTGCAATATAATCACACTATCAACTTGGCAAATTATGAAATCTTAAAAATTAAGATTCAGAAAAGCATAAAAACAGATTTCATGGATGAAAAAATATCTTACAAAGACATGTCAATAAATTTTTTCAAATGAACAAAGCAATGAAGTACTGAAATAGTTAAATCTGTTTTACAAAGTCCTGATCTGTCAGTGAGAGTCTTCATACTCTCTCGCACTCACTTCTGACTGACTCAGGTAACATGCTAACTCCATTCATTTAGATGGGGTTGACTGATTCGCTACTCCAAACAAGCACTGCGATGAATAGGAGAAGCTCTGTGATGTGACCATCTGTGGGGCCTCTGCTGGTCTCTCTTTATTATTCAACTTTTGCCAAGTAATTAGCACATTCAAGCCATCACTATAAAGTGAGGCATGTGGGTTCCTTTAGTCTGATGTACTTCCTTTCACCTTGTTCATATTTGCCCTAACATCCTTCGTGGAGGATGTAGACTAAATGCAATTGTGCTCCACCCAATAAACGTGGATGTGTCCTGGAGCTGACAAACTGCTCAGCTGTCAAAAACCTTTGATTAAACAGAAAGCAGAACTCTCCTGATATTAACTTTAAGAACATTCCAAAAGTCTGCAGAGCTTTTGACATATATGTCTATATTTTAGGCTTTCACAAGGGAAGAGTAACCATTTATATTTGGTAGGTAATAAATCTCCAAACTGGCATATAAGTTACTCAGGTATTACTGGTTAACAGGGGATAGAAACTCTCAGATTCAGACATTCTCAGACCTTTTATGTTGTAATTTCTAAAGCTGAAACCAAAACTTACTGGTTATAATTGGATTCCTTCCAGAGAAATATATTTGGAGACACCACATTCAATGACACAATTAGAAACCAGAGCATAAAAGGATCTGAGAGACAAGGTAAATCCTGACTCTATATAATGAGAACTGAGGCCCACAGAAATTAAATGATTAGTTAAAAATCAGGTAGCTAGTTAGTAGTATAACAGGGACTAACTAGTCCCTGGTCTCCTGGCTTCCAGGTCTGTTCTTAGTACTTCTGGGTCTGTCCTATAGTAGGTTATATTCTATCTCTAATAACTTGCCAAAAGCATGTATTTTTCTGCCACCCCCTCCACCCACATCTCTATTCCATTACTCCCTCCCTTTCAGTTGCTGATGCTCCAGAAAGAACAGTAAGATGACCTGTGAGTTAATTTTGGAAATAAAGTAGAAGGCAGCAAAGTAAGTTTGGACTTCAGAAAGGCCTGTGAGAAATGACGCCAGAGCAGATTTAAGGTGAGCTAGTCAGGTGAATCCATAGCAACAATCAGGCTGGAGAAAGGCATGTGCAGAGGCCATGATGTCTGGAGAGGATGGAGAGGCAAGCTAGGTCCTCCTGGGTCCTGGGAATGAGGAAGCACAGGCTGTGCTGCAGAGAAAGTGGATTAGGAGTAGAAGACGAGGAAGCCAGACAGCACTGAAAGAGAAGCAAGGAATCCCAGAAAAGCAGAGAAGGGAGCGTGGCTGAGATTTGCAATTAGCAGAAGGGAGAAAGAGAGAATTCATGAGTCTGCTTTTGGTCCTGGAAATTCCTCACCTCTCTTATTGACAAGGAAGGGACAGCTTGCCTCACCTACTGCCTTGTAGGAGTCTAAGTTCTCTGTCCCCCCCCCAAAATCCAGCTAAACCAAACCAGTCTATCACCTAACAGGTCATCAGGGTGTGTATACATTCTGAACCCCAAATTCCCTACCATGATGATGACAACTCATTAGAATCAGAATGAGCTCTGCTGTCAGATAGACCTGGACTCAAATATCAGCCCTCCACTTACCAGCTACACTATCTTTGTTGTTGTTGTTGTTTAGTCACTAAGTTGTGTCCGACTCTCTTGTGATCCCCTGGCCTGTAGCCTGTCAGGCTCCTCTATCTATGGAGTTTTCTAGGCAATACACTATCTTGACTGTATCTAATTTCTCCAACGATGAGTTTCCTTAAAGTTGAACATTTATGGATTCAATCATCTTTTATGGCTAACTGCATGTGAGTCCCTGGACTTAATGTTAATTTTTTTCACTATCTGCGAGGTAGCCTATACCAAGATCCTTTAAGAAGTTCAATATCTGGTCTATAGAAAACAATATTTTTGGGGAGGGTGAAAATACCTGCTCTAGTGAGCTAAGTTTCTGAAATTTCTTAAATCTTGGAGAGTTACCCTTAAAGTCATATCAAGAAACATCATGACAGACAAACAGAAAGACTCAGGTAAAATTCTCCCATTAGGAATACTGAAGATACTTGCCTCATAAAACATATACACAGAAAAGAGTACTAGGAAAAAATTGTACATTATCATCGTTTTCTTGAGTTCAAAAGGCTTTCGATTCTCCATGAGCTTTGGTCCCAGGGACGTGACAAAATAGACATAGAATCCTAGGATGATGGTTTGTGGCAGAGGTGAGGACATGAGGAGCCAGTCTTCAACTCTAGGATCTAAGAGAAAAACAAGATGTAAGCGCACAGACATTTAGCTACGTGGTAACTGACAGTAACCAGCATTTTAATGAGCACCTAGATCCTAATGCTGTCAGGGAACTTTTTGGTCAGTGATGACTACTATCTTCAGGATGTGTCAAGGGAAATCACGAGGGATTGGGACGGAGCTATAAACAGTGAGGCTCGAGGGGCAAAGGGAGGTAGTGGTCACCAGAGCTCAGGAGAGAGGCACATGGAGAAGCCCTTCTGCTAAGGAGCCATGTCCTGCAGTGGAGGGATTCAGCAATCCTGCAAATAAGGGGCCAGGGAAATCAATACCCTAACCTCACCCTCCTCCCTATCCATTAGCTGAACCCAACCAGAAGCCACAGGGCAGGAGAGCAAGTCCATGGAAAAATCGTATCATCCATCTATAACCACTAGTAACATAGTAGAGTTTCTCCACCCAGACATTCTTTCATATATATAAATATGTTTGAGCTTACTGTTTGTTAACTTTCTCCATTCCCCAAGAAAATGGGAAAAGTTTTCCGTGTACTGTATTATTCAATTGAAAGGGACTTTAGCATCATTTAAGTATCTGAACTGTGGGTTCTAGGTGTCCAGAATGTGGGCTAACCCATCTGATATTTAAAACAGAAAAACAGAAAAGTTTTAGCCTCACAATCATGTAAAGAAGAAATTCACATGATTACTGCTAGTTCCAGGCTATGAGAATTAGATTAATTAAAAAGCTGCAACTCAAGATGAAATGTGATTAATTCCATAATCTTAAGTAGTTTGGGTGTAATTTTACAAAATTGTTTCATGAAGCCAGAATATTATAAAGGAAAATATGTGTGGGCAAATTTCCAAGTGTGTCTGATTCAAAATCGAGTCTTTAACACTAGGTTGCTAAATACCACTTTTGTTAATTGGAAAGGACGGGTGGGGGGAATACAGCCCTTGCCCATTGAAACTGCTGATGGTGTAGCTAATTACCAAAAAAAGTTGACTATCCCTTCAAGTCTGACTTCTTACCCAATGCAAAAATTTCTTCAATAGACTCCATGATTGATGACTCACTTGGCCTCAGTTTTATTGCTGGAAAGCTCACATTTGATACTCAGATATACTGGGGCATGTCTGCAGTAATTAAAGTTGATTTATTCTACACTCAAATGGGCTTCCTTCAGAAAAACTGACAGATGCCTTATCTCAAAATAATAAGCTAAAAGTCAGCTCTAAGATGGACCTCAGATAGTTAGGAATTTAATATACAATAAAGAAAGCCACATAAGCAAGAAGAAAGGGAGAGATAATTCATTAAAAAGGAAAACTGGCTACTTGGGAGAAAAATGAGTTTGTGCCTTACCTTGTATCCTACCGAAGCATGTCCCAAACTATGAAATACAAGGAAGATATTAAAGAATTCTTTAAATTCAGCGGTAAAGAAATTGCCTGCAATGCAGACATTCGGGTTTGATTCCTGGGTGAGGAAGATCCCCTGGAGTAGGAATTGGCAAGCCACTCTAGTACTCTTGCCTGAGAAATCCCATGGACAGGACAACGTGGCACGCTATAGTCCATGGGGTTACAATATGACTTAGCGACTAAACTACCACCCCAAAAAGTAGGAAAAGTCTGCTAGAAATGCTAAGTTAAGCAAACAAAATACTTTTCAGCAGAATTTCTTAGTGGTTCATGTTTGTTTTGAATTGTCAAGATGAGAATGGTGGTATGCAGCATTCCTCAAACTTACTTGGCCATGGAGCCCTGATTTTTTGCATCAATAGGATACTATTTAACATCTTGTGGAATCAACACTGTGTGGAACACCATTTAAGAAAGACAGCCCTTTCTGAAAATGAATTCATAAGTGAAACTACTAAAAATTAGGTAGTAATAGGAGAATATCAATAGGATCAATCATTTTGACATATAGTAAGGAGGTAGAAAACATAAAATTTCATAAATCATTTAATCACGGGGAATGAGAGGTGGAAGTGAAGAAAAACATTTGAGTTTCTTGTTGTTGTTGTTCAGATACTGGCTTAGGAAAAGTGAGCAGAGTAAGTAGAGCAAGTGGCCAAAGTCATTGGCAAGTGGCCAATGTTGACTCTGGAGGACTCAACATTCAAAGGAGGAGAGGACTGAGAAGGAGCAGGCAAAAAGGGAGAAAAAAACCACAAGAGTGTGATATCCTGAAGCCAGAGGAAGAGTGAACTTCTGGAAGGAATCAAGGTAACAAATGCGGCAGACAAGGAAAGTAAAATGTGGGCTTAAAAGTACCCCTGGATTGATGCTCTTAGTAGGAAGAATTTCAGTAAAGTATCGTGTGCAAAACAAACGTTCAACAAACGTTGCCCAAAGACATTCAAAAGAACACAAAAAAATATAAAGTTCTCAAAATTAAAAAAATTGTTTTCATAGTAAGATGTCACCATTTTAAATCAGGAAAAGCTGTGAAATCAGCGATGCAGTTAGCACACATCCCTGTGTACTTCAATTTATTCCCTGCCTTTCCTATAACAAGTTTCCCAGGATATCTGGGTACTATATGCAATTAAAAAGGCTATAAGGAATGCCAGCCACAGTCTAGCAACTCACCAGGAAAGTTTCAGTAAGGAAAACTGTCACAGAACTGGGGACCAAAGGACAGAACTGGAACAGATCACACTTTTTTAAAAAACACAACTTTTAAAGGTTAAGCTCCATCTACAATTACTACAAAATACAGGCCATACTCCCTGCACTGTACATCTTTGTCGTTGATCTTACACTGAGTAATTTGTACCTCTGACTCTCCCACCCCATGTTCCCCCTCTCCTTCCTCTTCACTGGCAACCACCAGTTTATTCTCTGTATCTGTGAATCTGGTTCTTTTTTGTTATACTCACTAGTTTGTTGTATTTTTTGATTCCACATATGCTATATCATATAGTATTTGTCTTTCTCTGACATTTCATTTATCATAATGCCTTTAAAGTTCACCCATGTTACTGCAAATGGCAAAAATGTGTTTTTTTTAATAGCTGAGTAGTATTCCAGTGTGTGTGTGTGCGCGTGTGTATGTGTGTGTGTGTACACACCACATCTTCTTTATCCATTCATCTGTTGATGAGCACTTATGTTATTTCCATAACTTGGCAATTATAAATAATCCTGCTGTGAACAGGTACCTTTTTGAATTAGTGTTTTTGCTTTTTTTCCCCAGATATATACCCAGGAGTAGAATTGCTGGGTCATATAGTAATTCTATTTTTAGGTTTTGGAAAACCTCCATACTGTTTTCCGTAATGGCTGCACCAATTTACATTCCCTCCAACTATGCATGAGGGTTCCCTTTTCTCCAAATTCTCGCCAACATTTGTTACTTTTTCTCTTTTTGATGAGTACCATTCTGACAAGTGTGAGATGATATCTCATTGTGGTTTTAGAAATGATCAAAACTTTGATGGATTTTTTTTCCATCAGTGAGTAGTCTAAACCTTAAATATATGAACATAAACCATATTAATATGTCTAGCTTTTATCTCCAATGAAATAAACACATAAAACCAGTACTAAAAGAAGGCTTCTAGAAGAATGTTAACATTATTACTGTTGGATGGTGACAACACGGGTGATTTTTATTTTTATTTTTAAGAAATTTTAAATGTTTCTGTTATGAATGGACATCATAGGCATGGTTGAAAACTAGTTTTTTGATTTTTGCTTTTGTCAGTAAAGGAATTTCTGAATTAGAGATATTTTATTTCATTCTTTTATTAGTTCAGTGACAGCAGGGTGATGGTGAAGGTAGTGAGATGGGGTATCAAATGATACCATATTTCTGTTCTTCCGCTGGTAGCAGTAGGAAAAACAAAAAGCCAGGAAAAGCATGCTGGGCTGGCTCAGGAAGCAGAAGGAAATAATATTTAAATAAATCATGTTTCCTGCAATTTAACATTATAAGCACATACTTTAAAAAAAGAAAAATCCTGAGTGTGCCTTTCAAGTTCTGCAGATTTTTAAAAAAATCTTATCTTTGAGGAAAAGCTAGTTCATTTAATTTCATACTATTTTCAAAGCAAACAACAGAACAAACCACCCAGCTTTTTAATCCTTTCTCAGCCTGCACTGATCCTGGCCCTCCAACGGACTCATTGTGTGACCTGGGGTCACTGACTTAACTTCTCTGTGCTTAGTTTCCTCATCTGTGAACTGGGTGCAAAACAACACATATCTCAGAGAGGATTCAGTGAGTTATTACAAATATGGAGCCTGGTACAACTTAAATGCTCAGTAAGCATTGCTACTATTATTTCAGCAGATCTTGGTTTTGTACCCCTGCAGTGGAATCAGAGTCCTAACCACTGGACCTCCAAAGGAATTCCCCAGGCATTCATATTTTGAAACAAACTGCTGAGATGACCATGATGAACGTTCCATCAATGTTATAAACCAAGAGCTCAATGCTTCCTTCAGCAACACCGAGGCCCTCAGTACCCCACTGCTAGGTGCTCTGCGGTAATTTCATGTGGTTTCTTTGTCTCCTGACCCAATCTGCCACCATCTTATCTTCTATATAACTACCAAATTTACTTTCTAGAAGTAAAGCTTTGCTCAGATTATTCCTTTGCATAAATTAGCTCTCCCTACTGAGCAAATAGTCTTTAATATGTCCATGACTCTGATAACTGCTCATTTTTCCTGCCTTCTCTCTTGGCAGATACCTTTCCAAATAGGGAGCCCACTTTCATGTGAGGCAGGGGGCTCCCACTGATGAGACATCTACAAGTCAGATGGGGCTGGTGGCTCGATAAAGAGGTGTAGAGAGAGCTGCTAGACAATATTTAAAGGTAATTCTGCCTCAGTCTATGATCTCACAAATTGCAAATGTTCTGGGGTGAAGTGTGCTCTATTTTCTTTAGAGACGAAAGGCGGATAAGGGAGGGAGAGTTTCATGTACCTTCTATTTAGCATCAGAGTTGGGTTTAAGTACTATCAGCAGATAAAGGCAGAGGATGGAGGGGCAGGCTGTCTGAGAGTCCATACCTCAGTTCTGAAGTTCTGACTTATTCCTAGCCCTGTAATGCTTTTCTAAGAGCCTTCTGGAGAGTGAGTACAGAGGAGTACAAGGGTCACATACATAGAATATTAATGAGCTTTTCCATCAACCACTTTTAAGAGTGTGTTCTCTTTTTAAGTAGCAGTACTAGCTCAAAGGGTACACCCTTTAAAATTCTAAGTGCCAATAAGATGAAGAAGCTGGAAGGAGAAACAAACATGTACCTCTGGTACTTTGTGAAGTACTAGAGAGTCAGAGTGGCAGCAGATTTTCTGTCTTCTTGCAAAAAGATCACTCTGAGTCTGAAAGGTCATCATCATTACTATTCAAGCACAAGGAAAGTTGCCTTTTAAACATCAAAACATTATAAATCCTCTTATAGCTTAAGTATTCATTAAAGCATTTTAAAATTCTGTAGCTGTGGAATTTTCCACATGAAATAACTATGCCTGCCTCCTACTTCTCTAACAATCAGAAAGCCAACGAGTATCAGTAAGTTTCCCGAAGTCTATTCAGAATTAGGGCCAAAGCCAAGAATACACTTGAAATTCTTGGCACTTGATCATGGCCTTAGGCCTTTGAAGGGTAGGCAAAGTAAAACAGAACTAAGATGCCCAAAAATGATTCCTAATGGTTCTCAGAGATCAATACCACACTCCACAGAGCAAAAAAAAAAAAACCCTCTTGTTACACCCAACAGTATTCTCATAAAGTTATACATCTCAACATAAACCATTTTAAACCTCCTAGATTTCGACAGGAAAAAGAATGAAAAAACTTAAAAAAAAAGAAGATATGCTATATTAAAAGTATTTGAACATAGAAATGCACTATAAGTCATCAACCACCACCACTGTTTCTGTTGAGATACTTCCTAAATAACATAGCACTTTCACGCATATTGGGGAATGGCAATCTACACCAGCATTCTTGCCTAGACAATTCCATGGACAGAGGAAACTGGCGGGCTACACAGTCACAAAGAGTCAGACACGACTGAGTGACTAACACTTTCATGTGTATTATCTGGTAGCCGGCGGACACCAGTCTCAACTCTCTTTTGCTAACAAGGAAACTGAGGCTCACAGACAGTAAATAATTTGTGTAAGATCACCATGCTGGTTCACAATAGTGGCAGAACTTAAATCTAGGTTTTCTCACCACACATCTCCATACCTTCCCTCCTCTCTCAAGACTTTAAATTAGCATCGCTTCAGATCAGTAGCATCACCTGCCTCTTCCTCTCATCCTCCTCGCACTGTTTGCAACACTGCCTCCAGGACTTGCCTTGTCTATCCCGAACCACTTCTCACCTCTTTCACTCCCTTTTCTGACCTAATACTACTCATATTTTCAATGTAAGTATTCATAATAAAAATAAAGAGTTGACCCATGAATAAAATTGGAAGTGGAATTCAGAAGTAGTTCATCTTAAAACATTTTATACTTTGAGCACTATATAGATATTTATCATCACCTAAATCTATTTGCCTCGTGAATTAGGATATTGATTAATTGAATCTCTTGGGTTCTTACAATGGGGATAATGAGTAGCAAGAATTGGATAGCAAGTGATCTGTTCTTCCAAACATGTCTATTTCAAAACATTACCCAAATCTACTTGGTTCCCAAGGTTAAATCATGAGAGTTCAGGTAGCAAGTTACATCTCTACCTTGAAAATGAATTAAAATATTCATATTTTTAAATAAATAAATAAAACCCATTACAACAGACAAAAAATAGTATTTAAATTAAATACTGAATTTATGAGAACAACTGTAAATCTTCAGAGAAAGATGATCTTTAAAGAAATCTATATATTCTCTGTATCATTACATAAGCTGAAAAATAAGAAAAAATTAAATATATAAATAAAAATTCCCTTCACTCTCCATTCACCAGAGTGAAACTTCTCTACTTATGGGACCCTTTATAGTTAGGTCCTTTGCATTCTTCAGGGGCAAAACTATAGGACCTTTTTCAGTGACATAAGATTGGTTTTTAGTAATCTACTGAGAAAGATTTGTTGTTGTTGAATTGCTAAATTGTGCCTGACTCTTAAGACCCCAAGGACTGTAGCCCACCCATCTCTTTTTTCAGTGGGATTTCCTAGGCAAGAATACTGGAGTGGGTTGCCACTTCCTTCTCCAGGGGACTTTTTCCCAACCCAGTGATCAAACCTGGGTCTCCGGCATTACTGGTGGGTTCTTCACCACTGAATCATTTAGAAAGCCCACTGAGAAAGATAGCAACCATGAAACACTGTATCTTTGCTGATATAACAGAAATATAATTTCAACTGAGCTAGGTAGCAAGAAGCGACACTTTTTCCTCCTGAATTTCGTGAATATGTGATTTCTAAGTGATAGGTAACAAAGTAATCTAAAGTGGTGATGGTGGTGAATATGTGGAAAGGAATTCAAATGTGAAATACCAGAGTACTAATCATAACCAGAAAATGTATGTTCTGATCTTTCTGCCGACAAATGATCATAATGTTGGGAAGGTCCATACAGCCAAAGCTATGGTTTTTCCAGTAGTCATGTGCAGATGTGAGAGTTGGACCACAAAGAAGGCTGAGTGCTGAAGAACTGATAATTTCAAACTATGGTGTTGGAGAAGACTCTTGAGAGTCCCTTGGACAGCAAGGAGATCAAATCAGTCAATCCTAAAGGAAATCAACCCTGAATATTCACTGGAAGGACTGATGCTGAAGCTGAAGCTCCAATACTTTGGCCACCTGATGCGAACAGCTGATTCATTTGAAAAGACCCTGATGCTAGGAAATACTGAGGGCAGAAGGAGAAGGAGCAACAGAGGATGAGATGGTTGGATGGCACCACTGACTCAATGGACATGAGTTTGAGCAAATTCCGGGAGTTAGTGAAGGACAGGGAAGCCTAGCTTGCTCCAGTTTACGGGGTCACAAAATGTCAGACCCTACTGAACAACAACATGAGGAGGTAGCTTTGATGATATCTAAGTCCATTTCAGCTCTGAAATGTTCTGATTCTTTGTCTATTCTTTTAAAAATGCTACGTTTAAAACATTTTATAACAGCTATAAAAGCAACACATATTGATGTGGTTTAAAAACATCTAGACAGGGACTTCTCTTGCAGTCTAGTGGTTAAGACTTCACACGTGCACTGCAGAAGGCGAGGGTTCAATTCCTGGTCTGAGAACTAAGATCCCTCATACTGCATACTGTGGCCAAACAAACAAACAAAAGACAAAACAAGAAACCCCCAAACATCTAGTAGACAGACACAGAAAAGTAAACAGAAATTACCCATAATCCTACCACACAAATGGAATAGAAAATGGCAATCCATTCTAGTATGTTTGCCTAGAAACGTCCATGGACAGAGGAACCTGGCAGGCTACAGTCCATGGGGTTGCAAAAGAGTTGGACATGACTGAGCCACTAGCATGCACACATGAAATACAGGTGGTCTTTTATAACCTGTTTGCATTTAAGAATTTTAAACCACTCACTATGGCATTAAATGTCTTTCAATAACATTGATTTTTTTTTTATTTAATGGGCAATGGGAGAAGATCAGCATTTCAGAATTACTCAGGGGTTACCCCAGCAAATGCCCCCTCTTTCTGATACACTCCTGGGGGCTGTGGCCCTTCCCACTCAAGAGTTATTACTGGACAGAGAGTCACTATTGGTGATAACTGTTATTTCCTTTTAGAGCATTAGGGCAGAATCAAGCCTAAGAGCATAGTGCCTCTAAAATCACTTCTAATGGCTACTGAGTTGGAATGATGTACCACCATGTATTGACCAATTCCTTTCCCTGGATATAAAGCTATTTTCACAATTACAAACATCATATTATAACATCATCTATGTATTAATACCTCTATCTTTATACACATCTTCAATGAAATTTTTGATACTTCTTCACTAATTAAAATAAAAATCAGGGGGATTTCCCTGGTGGTCCAGTGGCTAAGACTCCTCATTCCCAATGTGGGTGCCCGGGTTCAATTCCTGGTCAGGGATCTAGATCCCACACGCCACAACTAAGACCCAGTGTGGCCAAATAAATAAAAATTTGAAAAAGTCAATATATGGGGTGTCTGTAAGGGAGTGTTAAGTCACAAAGTCTCTCATTCTGTTTCAATGAGATCCTACTAAGTACGAGAATCTGACCAAAAAAGGAAGGATGAGCCACAGTTAGGAAATCTGGTTACTTACCAGCATCTTTGATCCAATTATCATAAAGATGCACGGTCCTCGATGTAAGATCACTGAAGGCCATCTTCCACAGGATTTACTGACAAACAACAACAAAAAAATGGGTTTATGATCTATGGATGCAAATAAAGCCAAGTTTCTAGTAATATAATATTAAATATGCTAAAAATTTAATAGGAATAACTGGCAAAACAACAAACCTACTGAGGGTAAATGCATTAGTGAACCACATTAAACCCTGATGCAACTGCAATCACTTAAGACTTTTCATCATAAAGACAATGCTTAATTCACTTAAAAAGGCTGATATTCTATGTACCAGATGATACAAAAGGAGTAAGCGATTCTAAGAACTGTCATAGAAGCATCCATCTTCCTTTTATGGCAGCAAAATAGGTCAGGAATGGACTGTGCCTCCCATGGCCATGTTGAAGTAAAAACCCAGAACAAAGTCAAGAAGAAAAGCTTTCAGGAAAGATACCCTGATTCAGACTTTTAGCTGATCTTCAGGTGTAAGAAGTTCTTTTGCATTCAAGTTTATATAATTTACATGAAACAGAGGTACACAGAGGGAGGAAAAGAAGATCTACAAAAACCAAAGAGAAGGTGCCTAGTTTATCTGAACAGATAGACAAAAACAGTTGGAAAAAAATGTCTTCTGAAAAAGAAGACCAGTGAGGGAAAACTAGCTCTATTGTGTATTAAACGATATTTTGAATCTTCAGTAATTAAAATAGTGTGACATTAGTACATGAAGAGACAAACCAGTGGCACAGAATATAACGTCTAAGAAACATACCAAAAACATTTGGGAATTTACTACCATATTTCATAAACTCTAAGATATACACTTTCCCAAGTTTTAACATCTCTGAAAACAGCATACACCATACATCATAAAATGACCAGTATGTTTGATTTCAAGTCATATGGTGGGAAGATGAAAAAGTTCTGAAGGTAGATGGTGGTGATGGTTGCACAAAACATGCAAATATACTTAATGCCACTGAACTTTATATGGTTTAAGCTAAAAATGGTTAAAATGGTAAATTTCACATTATGTATATTTTACAAAAAAAATAAATCCTCTAGGTCTGCAACAGAAAAATTTAGACTTTATTCTGGTATTCTAAGATAAAGCCATTTTATATTATGTTTATAATATATATGTATATTTTTAAAGACATTTTGTATATGACATATGTGCACCTCAAACCAGTAGGCACTTGAATTACCAGCAGTTGTTGAGTAAATGGTGTGGTACAACTAGAGAGTCATCTGAAAATAAAAAGTTGGATACAAAAATTATACTATAAACCAAGATAAACTCCAAGTATTCATAGATCAAAGATTTAAATAAAATTTTGAAAGAACCATGAAAGTACTGGATGACAACAGGGAGGACACTTATATAATCTTGGAGTAGGAAAAACTTTTTAAATTTGACTTAAAAGTTCATAAGACATAAAAGAAGACTAATAAATTTAACCATATGAAAATCAAGAAGAAAAAAGGAAAAAGGCAAATGACAAAGAGAAAGAAATATGTTCAATTCATAATACAAACAAGTGCTACTCTCCCTAATATATTAAGGATTCTTAGAAACTGATTAAAAAAAAACACCTATAAGCCAAGAATAAAGCAGACAAATTTCACAGAAATGGAAGTGCAAACGGCTCTTAAGCATACAGAAAGTGCTTAACTTTAACCATAGTAAGAAAAATCTATAATACTGCATTTTATTGCATTGGATGGGTTAAAGTCCAAACATTTTATCAGTCAGATTAGCCAAAATTTGCACCACCACCAGCAATGTAAGAGTTTTCCACAATTCAAAAATGTGTTCCCTCTGTTGGAAGGATTGTGGAAAACTCACATATTGCTGGCGACCGTGCAAATTAGTATTACCCTTGGTGAGGGCACTTTGGCATTATCAGTAAAAAAAAAAAAAAAAAAAAAATATATATATATATATATATATATATATATATATATATATAAACCCATATTTTTAAAGCAACAATCCTATTTCTAGAAACTTCTCCTATAGAGATATATGCACATATGCACAACGACATACATTCAAGCTTATTCATTGTATCAGTCAGTAAAAGATTGGAAACAAGCCAAATGTCTATTAAAGAGAGCATGCTAAGTTGCTTCAGTTGTGTCCAACTCTTTGCAACCCTGTAGACTGTAGACAGCCAGGCTCTTCTGTCTGTGGGATTCTCCAGGCAAGAGTACTGGAGCGGGTTGCCATTTCCTCCTCCAGGGCATCTTCCCTGACCCAGGGATCAAACCTGTGTTTCCTGCCTTGTCAGGTGGATTCTTTACCCTTGTGCCACCTGGGAAGGCCACTTCAGAGGAGCTCTCCAAATGCAGGATGGTATCGCAGCATGACCTCTGATCTGATACATCCTGTGTCCTCAAGCTGAGTTCAGACCCAAGATTGGCTGTGGGGATGCCAGGATTTTGCCAGAGTAGCCTGGACTCAGTGTTCCTGTGGATTGTTTCTATACCAAAGGTATGATAATGGGAGTAGGAGCAGAAACTTTGGGATCACAAAGACCTTGGTTTGAATATCACCACTGACTAGCTAATGTGACCCTGGGCAAAATTAAAGTTCAATTTCCTTATCTGAAAAATGGCAATTTACAACCTACTAAGATTTTTTAAAAAAAAACTCATAGAATTGTTTGGAGGAATTTATGAGATAATATATAAAATTTATGAAATTTATATGACAATATATATGAAATTTAGAGCACAGAATCTGATAAAGAATGAACATTCAATCAAAGTCAGATATTATCGTTTGTAGAGATAAGTTGTACCGATTTAAATGGAAAGCATCTGGCCAAGTTGAATGGAAGTGTATGGAACAAATCTAGAGAAAACGCTGCTACTTTCATTTTTAGAGCTGGTATGTCACAAATTATACATGATTCTTCCCTTGATGTTTTTCAGTGGTTTTGATAGAAATGTTTTAGACACTGATAAAAGCTCCTTTCCCGCTCACCTTAACCACTGATGTAACAGACCTCGACCCACTGTTCTCCTAATTAAACTGCCAAAATAACGTTGTTTAAATTATTCAGAATCAGAGTGAAAGATTCTAATTTTATAGGGCATATGGTGGACTTACATTTCAAAGTATTAAGCTGTTTTTCTGGGCAAGCCCTGCCTCTTCTTCCCCCACTCATTCCACACAGGCCATCTTCCTCTCCCCAGCACTCATTAAAGCATGAAGCCTCAAAGAGACCACAGCAGCCTAATGCAGGTCAGTAATACTCACAGGCAGCAAACGGAGCTGGTTTCTCTGATCTAAAAGACAATGCAAGATTGAGATGGAGGAAGAGGGAGAAGGTCATCAGAGGAGTAACTTATACTGGAGAGGTCTGTGAGGGGGAAACTGCAGAAGTAGATACCCACCACCAAGTGAGGGAGGACCGGAGAGACAGAAAAGGGACCTGGTGGCTCCAGCTCACTGGGGTGGAACTCTCTCACTGATCCTTTGCTCGTAGATACCCTGCTATCCAACAGTCCTTAACCCTTGTGGACTCACCAGAGGAAAAGGAACGTGGATCATTGTATAAAAATGGGGCGTGAAAAGAAAACCTGATCCCTTTAGCCTGTTGGAACTAAATAAACTGCTGAGAATTTCCTTTTAAGCTGACACAGTGATGGACTCGGTGCTAATATTACATTGTGGGGTCTAGTCTAGAAAGTTATTAGTAAATGAATTGGGGGCAGCCTGAGTTGTCCTGTAAATACAGTGCTACCCCCAGACTAGAGCCAAGCATACCTTCCCCCTCTTAACCCAGACACCCTCCTCACCCGCCCTTCAGTACAGACTGTTGATTTTTTAGTGAATGTACCATTCAGATGGGGAGAAATGTATTCTATGTGGTGAAGGTATAGCTGATAGCAGATCTAGGGCCTTAATAACTGATTTAAAATACTCAGTGGCATAAAATTTCAGGTCTAGAGATGCCAGAATAGTCAGGGTTCTCATGCATGTAAAGCAGAGACTTAAAACTCAGACACAACGGACAGATGACCACACCTCCATAATAGGTGGAAAAGACAGGCAGGTGCTATCAGGGAAGAGAAAAAGCCTCCTTGCCAGAGCTCAGCCCTTCTCCAAAGGCCTTGGATATGTGTGTCAGGATGAGAGTAAACAGGAGCTTACTGATGGGGAACTGGTGCTTCTATTTCATTGACCAGTACCTGCAACAAACCATAAATTTCACTCTTTGTTGTGGACAGTATCACTTCATGACTGGATCATTTGGTGAAGTAAAGATTTAATCTGCCTAGACTAGCTCCTTTGTTGTCGTTTAGTCACTAAGTCCTGTCTTGACTCTGCAACCCCATGGACTGCAGCATGCCAGGCCTCCCTGTCCTTCACTATGCCCTGGAGCTTGTTCAAACTCATGTCCATTGAGTCGGTGATGCCACCCAACCATCTCATCCTCTGTCATCCCCTTCTCCTCCTGCCTTCAATCTTTCCCAGCATCGGGGTCTTTTCTAATGAGTCGGCTCTTCACATCAGGTGGCCAAAGTATCAGAGCGTCAACTTCAGCATCAGTTCTTCCAATGAACAGTTAGGGTTGATTTCCTTTAGGATTAATAGATTTGATCTCTGTGCTGTCCAAGGGACTCTTAAGAGTCTTCTCTAGCACCACAATTCGAAAACATCAGTTTTCCTCACAGCCAATCCCTCCCATCATGAAGCTTACACAAGTCTCTTATCCTCATGCACCGGAGGGCAGAGAGAAGAAGTAAGAACTACAATCCCACAGCCTTGAGAATGAAAACCACAACCACAGAAAACTAACCAAAATGATCACACAGATCACAGTCTTGTGTAACTCAATGAAGCTATGAGCCATGCCGTGCAGGGCCACCCAAGACAATGTGTCACGGTGGAGATTTCTGACAAAACAGTGGTCTGCTGGAGAAGGGAAAGGCAAACCACTTCAGTATTCTTGCCTTGAGAACCTCATGAACAGTATGAAAAGGCAAAAAGACTAGCCTCTTTAGACCTGAAATTAAAGATTTCAAGTTCAAATGTGATATATGTACCTGCTGCCAAGAGCTTACCTGGACACTCTTCAAAGCCACAAAAATATGAACACCAGGGCACATAATGAATTTGAGGGATCTGATCACTTTGCGATCTGCCAACAGGACTCACAGGCAGCACTCTGCTGAGGACTTCTTTCTGAAATTCACTCAGATGGGGCTGTGACCTTAGGGTTGCCTATGGTGGGAAGCACCTGGCAGGAGTCCAGAAATTGAAAACCTTTGCCAACCACTTCCAGGTGAACCTTAATGTATAGGGATTTATCCAAACCTTGCAAAATATATTGGGACACTCTCCCTGAGGGAAAGGAGGATAAAGTCAGCATCTGGCTTTCCCAGGGCACGCTTGTCATCCCAGAAAGGATACATGGTTTTCCCTTCCTCTTTAGATATTTGGGAGGTCCTGGGCTCCCCACTGATCTCTGCTTTAGAAGTCAGACATCAGGGACAAACCTGCAAGAACAGATCTGGCTAGCTGCAGACCCTGCTCAGGGACACATAAACTGAAATGACCTGTAGGAAGGTACAAGCAGAGAGATAGAGGTCTGTAATGGAAATAGGGCAGCAGGGTGAAAACAAAACATCTGACCTGCCTGAGGCTGGGGTAAGGGGATCAGAAACTCTTAAGTGTATTAAAATGTGAGAAAGACTATAAAGTGATCATTTGTTTCTTTAAACCAGGTTTTTCAACCTCAGCTTTATTGACATTTTTGCCAAACAAGTTATGGGGAGCTGTCCTGAGCAATGAAGGATCCTCAGCATCAACCCTGGCCTCCGCTCACCAAATGCCAAGAACACTCCTTCTCTAGCTGAGACAATCAGAAGGTTTCCAGAAGTTATCAAATGTCCCCTAGCGTGTAAAGTCATCTGACTGGTTTAAAGTAAACTACAAATATTTTTTCATTGAAATAAAATGCTTCAGGGTAATCACTTCAGCAATTATATATTCATTTCAGTGATACTGCTGTTCAAAGCAGCTTTTGAGCTTTTCTTTACGATTCATGGGGTTGCAAAGAGTCAGACACGACTGAGCGACTGAACTGAACTGAATTGAACTTACAAATCAACATCAGAGTTTTTCAGAATTTCATTTAACTGGCTTTAAGAGAAAAAAGTCATTGTCTACTGCTTTAAAAATCATGCCCAAAACTAATCATAAGTTAAGAATGGTTTCAAAAGTCAGTGGATTAAGCTGAGGTACGTCTTGATAAGTGGAGTTAGAATGGGGGAAGTGGAGGTGGGATTAATCATAATTTACTAACATTTTCAACTTATAGTTTGTAAACTGCAAAGGAATAAATCCAGAAATGTTTAGGGCTATGGTAATATTAGTGGAATATATGTATAGTAGCCTGAGGTGACTATGTGGGATGTGTATTTTCCAGCATATATTTTTTTAAGATTTATTTATTTATTTATTTTTGCCTGGGCTAGGTCTTTGATGGTGCATGTGGACTTTGTCTAATTGCAGCAAGCTAGGGCTACTCTTTGTTGTGGTGCCTGGGCTCTGCATGGCAATGGCTTCTCTTGTTGCAGAGCATGGACTCTAGGTACGTAGGCTTCAGTAGTTGCGGTACACAGGCTGAGCAGTTGTGGCACATGGGCTTACTTGCTCCACGGCATGTGGGAACTTCCTGGACCAGGGATCAAACCCTTGGCCCCTGCTTTGGGGAATCCCAGATTCTTAACCACTGGACCATCAGGAAAGCCCCCAGCATATTATTTTAAATCCTTTTTCTCTTTGTCATCTATTATGAATTCAAATTTAAATAAAGTAAATTGAGAATGTGAACAGACTCAGTGAAAAATTATTTCAAAGGATAGATTTTCAATTTTGCTAATTACTATATATGTGTGTGTACTGCAATTATACGTATATATACACACACACACGGAGCAGAAGCAAAAAGCACATCATACTCCTTACGCTTACCATACAGGGTTTGTTTTTTATTTTAATGTTTCATATATAGATTTGTGTTTCTCTTTGGCATTTTCTTAATCAGCTAGATTATGCAAATGCCTTGGGAATGAAACACAACAAAGAAGGCAAAAAACCAGAAAGTTTAATCCTAGATTCTGAGTTATAAAATCTTAGGTACATAGCCATACAGAAGAATTCAAGGGCCTAAACAAGAGATTTGGAAGGAAACCTTGGGAGTTTCCATGCCTCCTAGCACAGAAAGAGCATGTTTCAGGCTTGGGAAAGGGGAGAGTCAGAGGGAAAGCAATTCATGCAGATCTCAGGGAAAAGGCCAATAAGCCCAGGTGAGATGCCAAGTAGGATTAAAGAAACAGAGGCGAGGGATCAGGCTCAGCTGCCTGGGTAGAGAGGGACCAGGTGGCTGACGTGGCCTTAGGCAGCTATGGAGAGTGTCTCCTGTGTGGTGAAAGGGAAGCATAAAGTCTTCTGAGTGCCCTCAGTGGACGTGGAAGTGTTGCAGAAGAGCTGGAGAAAATGACAGAGTCGTGTTAGCTAGAAACAACGCAGACCTATACGGGCTAGTGCTCAAAGACCTGAAGGACCCCGGACATCTCAGGAGATGGCCATGTAGACAGAGGATACGGAGACCAAAGGACTCCTTCCAACTCGCTTGATATACAAGTTTTCTGTAACTTTCTGAGAGATTTTGTTCTTACATGGCTGACTTTATCAAAAGAGATTTGAAACCATTTATGTATGGGATCAGGTCAGTACTAACTTCTCTCTTCTCTACCCCTTAAAGTAGAGGTTGCCAGACCTGGTTGATTGTCATAATTACCTAGAGAAAGATTGGTATGTCTGGGGAGACGCTGATGATGGGCCAGGTTTGAGAACATTTTTTTTTTTTTCCTTTTATTTCTTTTTAATTGAAAGATAATTGCTTTATACTACTGTGTTGGTTTCTTCCATACATCAACATGAATCAGCCATAGATATACATATCTCCCTTGCTCTTGAATTTCCCTCCCACCAAGAACTTTTTTTTTTCTAAAGAGCTGCTTCTTTATACTGCATAAACCGTTCTCTGACATGACAATATCCACAGTATGAGAAATACATGATTTACCATAAAAGATTAAATAATGAATGTCACTTGGATATGATAATGTATCTGGGTCAAGAAGGGCAGGAACAGGAAGTGCAATCAACAATGGAAACAATTTCTCTGATGATTCAAAATAATTGCGACAGATGTGAAATCTGGAACATCTTACAGTCAGCATATACACCCAAAATGTAAGGTGTTTAAACTATGTCAAGGATGAAATAAGTTTCTTAAGCATTTGTGTAAAGAGAAATTATTGCTACATCTTAGGTCTTAGTAACTTACAGAAAATTAGAATATAAGACATGTCTTTTAGGCAAACAAAACTGATCAACACAAATACCAAATTTACTAAGCACCTAATTTCTGTTTTTCAAATGGGAATGTTATAGTATCAAGGATCATGCTTTCACTTGGAAATAACACAACTTAAAGTGCTAAGCAGTAGGAGCTGTTACATAGAACATAGAAAAAGAAGTCCAAAAGTAGGAAAATTTCTTCTGAGTTAGTTCATATCTACTTTGTCATTTTTGTGGAAAAAGATGGTGATTGTCCTTCCAAATATCACATTCTCATACACCTTCTTCCAGAGTAGTAGAAGAGTCTTTTCTTTGTGTCTCTTTAGGAGATTTAAAAGCTTTCCCAATGCTCTCAGAGGCCCCTTAAACACCTCCTCCCAGAACTGTATCACATTTCCATATTTAAATGAAGCATTGAAAAAGGTTTGGGTGTGTAGTGGTTTCTAAAGGGTAATTGATATTGTTTATCCTCACCCTGCACATTTGGGGAAGCACATGGCTGTCTCCTCTGAAACCTGTATGCAGGCCAAGAATCAACAGTCAGAACTGGACATGGAACAATGCACTGATGCAAAATTGGGGAAGGAGCACGGCAAGGCTGTATATTGTTATCCTATTGATTTAACTTATATGCAGAGTACATCATGTGAAATACCAGGCTAGATGAATCCCAAGCTGGAATCAAGATTGCTGGGAGAAGTATCATCAACCTCAGATATACAGATGACACTACTCTAATGGTAGAGAGAGAAGAGGAACTAAAGAGACTGTTGATGAGGGGCAAAAAGGAAAGTGAAAAAGCTGGCTTAAAACTCAATGTTCAAAACACTTAGATCATGGCATCTGGTCTCGTCACTTGATGGCAAATTGATGGGGAAAAAGTGGAAGCAGTGACAGATTTTATTTTCTTGGGCTCTAAAATCACTCTGGGTGGTAACTGTAGCCATGAAATTAAGATGCTTGCTCCTTGGAAGGAAAGCTATGACAAGCCTAGACAGCTTATTAAACAGCAAAGACATCATTTTGCCAACAAAGGTCTGTATAGTAAAGCTATGGTTTTTCCAGTAGTCATGAAAGGATATGAGAGTTGGACCATAAAGAAGGCTGAATACCAAAGAATTGATGCCTTTGAGTTATGGTGCAGGAGAAGACTCAAGAGTCCCTAGTACAGAAAGTAGATCAAACCAGTCAATTCTAAAGGAAATCAACCCTGAATAATCATTGGAAGGACTGATGCTGAAGCTGAAGCTCCAATACTGTGGCCACCTGATGTGAAGAGTTGACTCATTGGAAAAGACTCTGATGCTGGGAAAGATTGAGGACAGGAGAAGAGCGGGCCAACAGAGGATGAAATGGTTGGGAAAGACAGGGAGCCTGGCGTGCTGCAGTCCACGGCATCACAAAGAGTTGGACGTGACTAAGTAACTGAACAACAATGGCTTGAGGGAGGAAGGATGAGGCTGAAAAAGGCAAAAGACTTGTTAACCTACAAGGAAAAAAGAGGGGTTAGCTTTGAGAAACAATATCTGCTTAAATTGTGATGAAGAGGTCACTCTTCAGTGGCATTTCAAGTAGGAACCGAAGCTCCAGCAGGGAGCCCACCCATCGAAGTGCCCTCTGCTCATCCTGGTGTTCAGGATAGACTAATCTTGATTTTTTGTTTGTTTGTTTAAGCAAACATGATTGATAAGTTAAGCATGTTTTGTAACACCATATAAGACTTTCTAGTGACTCTTACATGTCTGCTATTTGGGGCTATCTTCTGCTACAGTCTGAGGATACAGATAACACACTATAAATCCATAAGTATAGATAGTATAGAGCTGGACACACACTTGTTATTTTTATGATTGCAAAGAGTCGAATACAACTGAGTGAAAACACTTTATACATTATTATTCAGCTGAATCCATTGTGGAATTATCCAAATTATATGCAGTCCTACAGCACAGTATACATAACCAGTACTGATATTTGACTCTGGTGCATTGGGATAGCCAGGTCAGTTTTCATGGGTGGTTTTCTGTCTGGTAGACTGGACATTCACGCTTCACTATTGTCAATTATTCTGCTTCTCAATCTTGCTTGTACCTGTACCTCTATATTTGGTAGTTGTCACACTACATTTTATCTGCAGACATGTCTTGCATCACTTAAAACTCTAGCAAGTTCTCCTGGAGTAGTGAGAGGGGTGTCATGTACAAATTTACATCTCACACAGAACTAAACCAGGGGAGGGAAGGCAAGAAATAAATGTCCATGGTATGAATCAATCAATCAATCAAGTAAATGATCAGAGCTAATGTCGACACTTTGTTGTGCTGGCTAGCAGGAAGGTCCAAGGTTCTTAACTTCAAATTAAGTTTAAGTATAAGGAAATGAGGCATATTTATCTGTAAATAACTCACACGACAAGGTCAACTTCTCAGTTACTTACAGTTTAATTGGATTTACTTGTGCCTTTTGCCTTTTTCTGAGAGGTTATACTTGATCTCTCAAAAGATTTCCTTTAATGGAATTTGATTCTGAAAAACTTGAGGAATGTTATTTTCATTAAAGGTCAATTGTACTTTTTTTTCTCTTTTTAACTCTAGAAATAAATTGATTACTTGTATTTCACTCATTTGAATTGTGACCATTTAATGAAATTCTCATGGCTTAAAGGAAGACAGGAACATTTAAATTATAGTATAACATATATATATATATATTCTATATTTATATTATATATGTTTAAAAATATTATTATTTGGGCTTCCCAGGTGGCTCAGTGGTAAAGAATCCACCTGCAATGCAGGAATGCAGGTTTGATCCCTGGGTCGGGAAGATCCCCTAGAGAAGGAAATAGCAATCCACTCCAGTATTCTTGCCTGGGAAATTCATGGACAAAGTAGCCTGGCAGGTTACAGTCCGTGGGGTCACACACAACTGAGCAATTAAACAACAATAATATTATGTATTGTATAGTATGTATATTTAGTATATATATAGTATGCTAAATTAGCTTTAGCTAATTCTGAGGTGGAGAGTTTGTGATTCCTCCAAATAAAATTTAGGAATATAACCTTGACTCATGTAAGAGCAACCCACTCCAGTGTTCTTGCCTGGAGAATCCCAGGGACAGGGGAGCCTGGTGGGCTGCCGTCTATGGGGTCGCACAGAATCGGACACGACTGAAGCGACTTAGCAGCAGCAGCAGCAGCATGTAAGATCAAGTGTGTTGATCTTACATCTCAGTCAAACCTCATTCATGGAGTCCTTGGAAGGCTGAGGACAGTAACAATGCAGTCTCTTTTCATTAGTCTGAAAATCCCTTCCCAGTCATGAATGTCATCCTACCCTTTGAACAACCCTAGCTCTCCTTTACTCTCTTCTGGTTATGCTTCTCTATTTAACTAATCTCAATGTTAATCTCACACAAGTTCTAGAAAAAAGGAAAAATGAGAAATATGAACAATAAAAACTTGAAAGGGAGGAGCACAGAGAAGCAAAATGAGCCTTGCCACTAAGTTTGACAATACAGCCAAACTTATTATCTGGTATACATTTAATTTTCATCATAAGACATGTGTTGTGACAGGGAAAAGTTTAACTGGTTGAAGCCTCTGTTGGTAAATCAATAACCCCAGCAACAAGCCCCTGGCCATGCTGGACTATAAGCCAAATAGAAAAAATAAGGGCTGGGTATATGATAAGAGAGAGGGACTGTTCTTGAGTAGATCTGACATACTGTAATTCATCATGGTGAAGATTCTGGATCCTACTGTCTCTAAAGGGTGCTTCATGGACTAAAGGATGTGACTATCCTCAGTTAACTGTCCCTCTTGCTTAAAGGTGTCCTCACCCACAGGTGCAATGCAAAAAGGTAAGAGAGTTCCCTTTCGCTAAACCCAAAGGCTTTTCATGAGTTCTTACCTATACTCATTTCCTTGCGATCCCACAATTCTGGCTTCTTCCTGAAACCCTGACCTTGGTTTTCAGAACACAGCACTTTTCTAACCACCTCATGCCTTTCTACCAGTCAGTTCTTTTTCATTTGGTTCTGCAGGCTCCTTTCTTTACATTCCTGCAGTGGGGCAATCTGTCTTTTTATCCACCTGCTCTTATTCCTACTATAAGTCATTTGGTAATGACCTCCAAATCTACACTCTGCTCTAACCTTCCATGGATGCCAGAAGCCACTATTTTGCAACTGCTCATAATATAAACTTGGACGTTCCACTGTGCTAACTAATTCCAAAAGAAACTCACCTTGCCCAACTTCTATGTTCTACCAATTGGTTTCTTTATCCAATGTTAATGTTAATGGCTTGATTTTTCTCTGATATAAAACACCAGACTCATCTTTGACTGTATTCTTTCACCTCTAACTTGCAAACTGCTACAGGTTACTTTGAGTTTTCTTATTAGATGAAACCTTTCTCTGCCTTTTTCACACTAATAACCCAAACTCCACTTCACCTTGTGTTACTGCAGTTGTGTGAGGACAACTCCTGCCTCCACTTTTAATTCTTTTAGATTCATGTTTAGGGTAGTATTAGTACCAGAAAAAAAAATCAGCCTATTAGTGATATATTTTCTCCCTTCTGAAGAACCTATAGTGACTCCTCATTATAAATCATATCAAGTCCCAAGTTCTCAGCTCCATTATCTGATTCTGCCCTCCCCATTCAAATTCACTTCTCATCACTCCCTACTACTCTAAAGGTTAAAATCTCTCTCTTTCTCTCTCTCTTTCCAGAAAGCTATTTTCCACCTGTCCTCTCTCCTCCGTCTTAACCTCAGAAGTGGTCAACTGTTTGGTTTTGCTCCTATGACATGTTTTCTGTTAACAGAAATGCGGACTTAGAAACTTAGGGGATGCTTGTTAAAAGACCATTAGTCTAGGTGTATAGCACACAAGGATTTGTAAAGTGGGGAAGAGGCAGATACAACTTGACAAAGTTAGGACTTCCCTGGTGATCCGGTGGTTAAGAATGCACCTTGCAATGCAAGGGACACTAGTTTGACCCTTTGTCCAGGAAGACCCCACACGCTGTGGAGCAGCTGAGCCCAAGTGCCACAGCTACTGAGCCTGCACCCTGGCGTCCGTGAGCTGCCGCCGCTGAGCCCGCGCGCCCCGATCACTGAAGCCCGCCTGCCCTAGAGCCGTGATCTGCAACAAGAGAAGACACGGCGGTAAGAAGCCCAGGCACCACAGCTGGAGAGTAGTCCCAGCTCATCACAACTAGAGAAAGCCCCATGTGCAACAACGAAGACCCAGTGCAGCCAAAATAAACAAACAAATGAAAAAAAAAAAAAACAAACTTAAATGCCTGGACAGATTGAGGCTGGATAATGAAAATCCTTAAGGGCAAGTGTGTCACATTTACTCACTGTACAGACTTACTCTCAGGTGAAAACACTGACCCAATCGTGAAATCACCATAAAGCACAAACAAGTAAGACAAAACACCAAGGTCTCCCTTGGAACCACTATGTATGAGATTTGTAAGGACAAGCACTTCCTGCCGAGCGAACTCTGCCACAGTGCGTCTCAGATGAAAGCGGTTCCTTTGCTTTCATAAATTAACCAAGAGGTTCAGAAGCAAGGTGGCAACAAGTTCTGTTAAAACAACTTCTCTGACAAAGGTCAGAAACACTTTTGTCCTAATCAACTCATGCCAAACTGGAATCCTCATTATCAGGGATTTTTGCAATTAAAAAGCTGCTTTTATTAAAGTTTTTAAAACCGGTGCTTCTGAAAGGAATGCCCTTTTAATAATGAGTTAATAGAAGCAAGCAAATCTAGAAATGGGTCGGTTAAAGATTAAGCAGAAATTCCCAAGGAAGAAGCAAAACCACAAATGACAATCAACTATCTCATCAGACCTCAGTTGTTTTTGCTCAAAAACTGAAGTGTTAACAGATTCTGAGAGTAGATTTGCAGGGAGTTTTTAATAAAGAAAGGGAGCTGACCCAGCTTACCACTAGCAGTACAATTAGGTGTATCTGAAATCAACTGTTGCTTCTATTTCTTGAGGCACAGGAGTAGGGTAAGCTGCTACCCATGTTATCCATAGAATAACAATTGCCCACTTATCAAGGGCTCTGGGTCAAGTCCTATGCTAGGTATCTCACTCACATTATCTATTCAATACTGAACCCTCATATCAACTCTAGGGAAAAGGTATCATTATCTAAATGGGGAGGCAGAGAGTGAGACGGCTAGAAAGCATCACCAACCCAATGGTGAATTTAAGCAAATTTGTCAATCACCGACGAATTTAAGCAAACTCCAGGAGAGAGTGAAGGACAGAGAAGCTTGGTGGGCTACAGTGCACAGGGTCACAATGAGTTGGACATGACTTAGCGACTGAACAACAACAGCAATCTTAATGTCACAGATAAGGAAACTGAGGCTTAAGAGACTTGTCCCTAATCACACAGTTGTTACAGAGCAGGTATTCAAAGTTCAACAGGACTCTGGTCTGTGCCTATTCACCGCAGCACACAGCTTTCCAGTGTCGTAAGAGACACAAAATGTCAAAACAAACTTAGCCAGGTCAAGACCACAAGCAGGTCCAGGATTATCCTGGGGATACACAAGTGGACCAGAGAACCACTTTATAGCCACTAGGATGGCGGTCATCAAAAAGACCGACAATAACCAGGGAAGAAGAGGAATGATCATACATTGTTGCTGGAATTGTAAAACGGTGCAGCTACTGTGGAAAAAAGTCTAGCAGTTCATCAAAATGCAGGTATACCTTGTCTCATCATCATATATTCTATCTTGCTTCACAGATATTGTGTTTTTCACAAAATGTTTTGTGGCAATCCTGCATTAAGCAAGTCTGTTGGTGCCATTTTTCCAACAGTGTTGGTTCACTCTGTGTCTCTATGCCACTTTTGGCAATTCTTGCAATATTTCAAACTTTTGAGTTATTATTGTATTTTTTTACAGTGATCTGAGATCAGTAATCTATGATGTTACCTAATTTTTATATATACTGGGAAACAAAAATATTTATGTGGCTTATTTCCACACTCACTTTATTGGGGTAGTCTGTATCCAAACCTTTGATATCTCCAAAGTATGTATGCCTGAAGGCTGTGATAGTTCTGTTTAAATTAGTGAAGGTGATGTAAAACTGAATGCAAACTGAACAACAGAGGTCCCCTCAAAGTCTCAACAACACAGTTGGTAAAGCATTCACTAGGTTTCTCAGCCCTACAAAGAAGGGTCTTGTGAACGAAGGATTTAAAAGAAAGAATCATCTCTAGAGAGGAGAATGGAATCGGACATATTTGCTTTAATTCGAGCAGACAATCTTCTCGCGTAGACCTGGTTCTCCTGAGCAGGATTATCCACTTGCACATTTACTCAGTATTGGTTTTGTCTATATATATGACCAATTTTAAATGAATGACTTGGAATTCTAGTTTATGAACCAGTTTCTAGCTAGGTATGGCTAGCCTTGGGTATGGCTCACTAGACCCTAAGAATATACTCCCCTCTACCAAACACATGAAATGACTTCTGTATCTAGATATCAAAATTAGCCAGTGTGAGGACCATTCATAGAGACCACACACAGACACAGACTTCCAAGGGAACTGGGCCGTTCTGGAAGTTCTCATCATCTGGAAGACCTTACTTTGCTACAGTGATAATTCTTAACAGTAGGAGGAAAATTCAGAGCTGGAGACTCACCTGCTTTACTTCTCCTTAAACCTCTATCCCATGGAAAGCATCTCAAGCATTGCACTGAAACTAACAGAAATTTTAAGTGGACCATATAGGGTGTGTGAATTGATAACTTTGAACTCAAAGCACATAGTGAATTTTAAGTGGTGGCCTTTTAAAAGTTGGCTTGAAACTCCAACATTAAAAAACTAAGATCAAGGCATCCAGTCCCAGCACTTCATGGCAAATAGAGGGGGAAAAGTGGAAGCAGTGACAGATTTCCTTTTCTTGGGCTCCAAAATCACTGTGGATGGTGACTACAGCCATGAAATGAAAAGATGCTTGCTTCTTGGAAGGAAAGCTGTGACAAACCTGTACCGTGCCAAGTCGCTTCAGTCATGTCCGACCGTGTGCGACCCTATGAACTACGGCCCACCGGGCTCCTCTGTCCACGGTATTCTCCAGGCAAGAATACTGGAATGAACTGCTATTTCCTTCTCCAGGGGTCTTCCCGACCCAGGGATCAAACCTATGTGTCTTATGTCTAATCTGTATTGGCAGGCAGGTTCTTTACCACTAGTGCTACCTGCGAAGCCAAAGTATTAAAAAGCAGAGACATCACTTTGCCGACAAAGGTTCATATTAGTCAAAGCTACGGTTTTTCCAGTAGTCATGTACAGATGTGAGAGTTGGACCATAAAGAAGACTGAGTGCCAAAGAATCGATGCTTTCAAAAGTGGTGCCAGAGAAGACACTTGAGAGTCCCTTGGACAGCAAGGAGATCAAATCAGTCAATCCTAAAGAAACCCATCCTCAATATTCATTGGAAGGATGGTTGCTGAAGCTGAAGCTCCAATATTTTGGCCAACTTATTCAAAGAGCCAACTCATTGGAAAAGATCCTGAACCTGGACAAGATTGAAGGCAAAAGGAAAAAGGGCAATAGATGATGAGATGGTTAGATAGCATCACTGACTCAGTGGACATGAATGTGAGCAAATTCCACGAGATAGTGGAGGGCATAGGAGACTGGCGTGCTACAGTCCCTGAGGTTCCAATGAGTCAGACACAACTTAGCAACTGAACAACTTAAAATATATCCTGGCAAGCTAATGTAATGAACTGAAATCAAGACTGCTATTGGAGAAGGAAATGGCAACCCACTCCAGTATTCTTGCCTGGAGAATCCTCAGGACAGAGAAGACTGGTAGGCTGCCGTCTATGGGGTCGCACAGAGTTGGACATGACTGAAGCAACTTAGCAGCAGTAGCAGCAGCATTATATTACACAATAATCAGCCTATGGGACTTCCCCTAACAGACGTGATTTTAATCAGAGTAAAGAATTTCTAGCATGTTTTGCCTCTAAATAACCCACATATAAATACTTGTCATTCTTCAAATGCTTTTGTTCACTCTCTCCTATATAGGCACATAAAGCTATGGAAAACAAGTAGCAAGATAAAAAACATATATCTAGAATCACAGAACTGGGAAATAATTTAAGAATTATCTAAATCTACTCCTTAAATTCAGATAACTCAATAAGCAGATGAATATTTTGTTTTTCCTTTAGCATTGTTCAAAGTGAAACCAGAAAAACCTTGGAAAAGTTATCTGTCTTTGCTTAGCCTTTTCATTGGAAAGCAAGAACTAAAAATGGTGACTTAGGTTTGCTAAGGCAAGAGGGAACAATGGAATTATGTTGCAGCCTAGAAGTGATGTCAGTTTTTATCTTAGACTGATGGACTAAAGAGACATCTCCAGCAGGTCTGAGGCATGTTCTAGAACAATGTGGGATAATGCTAATAACAAGGCCAGAACCTGTCTGAGTTCTGCCCACTTGCTTTAGACCTGGGTTTGGGCAATTTTAATCTTTCTAAGTCTCTATTTCCTACCTACAACATGGAGATAATACACATCCCTCAGAAAGGTTTTGTGAGATTAATTGTGTGGTTCACCTTAATCACTACATATTCTAAAGGTCTTACTTTAACAGATTGGGATCAATAGGCTAAGATGAACTCCTGGAAGCCAAAGACTGAATTATTTACCTGTATCCCAGCACAACCCACAACTAATTCTAGACCAACAGGCCAAATTATATACCAGAGTAATTTTGAAACAAGGTCAACTCTGGTCATCTCAACATGTAGCTCATGGGAAAATATACACTGAGAATTTAGTGTCTCTTCATGTTATGATACTTACTTATTTGCTTCACAGCTTGTGGGATCTTAGTTCCTCAACAAGGGATTGAATCTGGACCCTCGGCAATGAAAGCTTGGAGTCCTAACCACTGGCATGTGTGTGTGCTAAGTCACTTCAGCTATGTCCAACTCTTTGTGACCCTATGGACTATAGCCCACCAGGCTCCTCTGTCCATGGGGTTCTCCAGGCAAGACTACTGCAGCAGGTTGCCATGCCTTCCCCCAGGGAATCTTCCCAACCCAGGGATTGAACCTGTATCTGTTATGTCTCCTGCATTTACAGGTAGATTCTTTACCACTAGCGCCACCTGGGAAGACCCTTAGCCACTGGACGGTCAGGGAATTCCCTGGTTGTGATACTTTAAATATTTGAAAAAATTAACCAGTATATGCAGAAATTTAGCATATGATTGATATATGCTTTTTTTAATATTCATTTTTATTTTTGGCTGTGCTGGGTCTTCGTTGCTGCACGGGCTTTTCTCTAGATGTGGCGAGTAGGGGCTACTCTCTAGTTATGGTGTGTTGGTTTCTCATTGAGGTGGCTTCTCTCGTTGTAGAGCACAGGTTCAATAATTGTGTAGCAGAAGGTCAGTAGTTGAGGTGCAGAAGCTCAGCAGTTGCGACTCCCAGTCTCTAGAGCATAGGCACAATAGCTGTGGTGCGCAAGTTGCTCCAAGGTATGTGGGATCTTCCCGGACCAAGGAGTGAACCTGTTATTCCTGCAATGCCAGGTAGACTCTTTACCACTGAGTCACCTGGGAAGTCCCTACGCATTATCAATTATTGGGGAAAATATAGATGACAGTAAATAATGTTAGACAAATGGGCTACGAATTGGAAAAAAAATTGGAATCCACATCTCATACCAAAATAAACTTCAGATGAATCAAAAATTTAAACATTAAAAAAATGAAACTACAAAAATTTCTGGTGACTGGAGGAAACTGAGTGAAGGGTACATAGCACCTTTCCATACTAATTTTGCAACTACCTGTGATTCTATAATTATTTCAAAGTAAAAAGTTTAAAAAACATTTGGTGAAATCTGAGATAATTATTTCATAATTCTGAAATGAGGAACGGTCTTTCCAATCATGACACAAAGTCAAGAAGTCAGACATGTAAAGTTTTTTAAACATGTAAACCCCACCGAAAATTAAATGTTTGTTCATGTCAAAAGCCTAAGTTATACAAAATAAAAAAGACAGGTCAAACAAGGACTTCCCTGCTCATCCAGTGGCTAAGACTACACACTCCCAATGCAGGGGTCCCAATTTCCATTCCTGGTCAGGGAACTAGATCCTATAGGCTGCAACTAAGAATTTCTAAGTCCCAACTAAAGATTCTGCACGCCACACACACACACACACAAAATCCCACCTGCCACAACTAAGATCTGTCACAGTCAAATAAATAAATATTAGGAGAGAAAAAAAAGACAAGTCAAAGAGAAAGAAAAATAGAGGCAGCTCATCTCCCAAATGGCTAGTTTCCTTAATACATAAAGGCTGCCAGCAAATTAATAAAAGAGGCCAACAACCCAACAGAGAAATGGATAAAAAATGTGGATAGTTTATAGAAAAGGAAATAGAAATGTTAATAACTCTAAAATATATGCAAAAAAGATGTTCACACTTACTCAGCAATGTGATGTTCAAATTCAAATGGCAAAGACCATGAAGTTTCATAACACACCTTGCTGGCCAAGATATAGTGAAATAAGCACCCTTGTATACTGCTGGTGGAATTTGTGCTGGTACAACCTCTGTGGGAGTGATTTGGCAATCATTGCAGTGCAATATTCCAGGTGTTATGTATTTAACACTGTGAAAGTTACACGTAGAAGATTTTTCACAATTTTTAATAGCAAAAGGAGTGGAAACTAACTAAATGTCTGCCAATATGAGACCTGTTAAAAAAAAACTGGCATATTCATACCGGGAAATACTATGTAGATATAAGAAGGAATGAAGTATCTTTAAGCTGCAATGAAATAATCACTTAAAAATAAAATTATTACCATGTGCAACATAAACACTTCCTTGTCTCTGGAAAAATTGGTATGAAATTGGTAACAATAGTTACTCATTTTAATAAAGTTAAAAATTAAAACAGCAATAATATACATTTATTAATGTGTCCTATATTTTATGGCCACACATAGAAGGGAGTGACCCAAGCAGTAATGATCATAATCACACAAATTTACTGAGTCCTTGGTATAAGATATGAAGCTAAAGCATGTTAAAAAAAGATTATTCACTAAAGCAGGTAAGAAAACTTATCAAGACAAGCCAAACTCACCAGTACACGGTATGAACTAATGAAAATTTGATGTAGACATCAATATACTGAAAACAAGCTGACAGAAATCAGGAGTCATTTATCTTGGTAGTTCACTCACTTCTCCATTTTCCAACCTAGCATAGACTCTTAAAACAAAGCAGGTACTCAAAAATGTTTATGAATAAATGACAGGTTGAAAGGATGACTGGATGGGATGCATGGATGGATGGGACAGATAAAAAGATGGATGACTGGAAGAAAGAGTAGACATTGAAGGACTGTCATCTACCTCTGCTCCCATTTCCCTCTGACCTGGGCCAGCCTTAATCTCATTGTCCTCCCCTGTACAAATGGGATATGCTGGAATTAATAAATAATTAAGAAACATGATCATAATCGCCATACAGCTTGGCTAATAGGGTTAGCAAAAACAATGGTACCACCTCCCCTGAAATGTCCATTCCTTAGACTTTGGAATTTGCAACTATATTACATAGAAAAGGGATTCTATAGATCTAATTAAGGTTGAAGACCTTAAAGTAGGAAGATTATCATGGATTACCCAGGTGGGCCCAATGTAATCACATGAGTCCTTTCAAACATGTGGGTGGTCCTCAAATGTAGGGGTCCACATTCAAGGACTGGAAAGAGCTCCCCTAGGAGCTAAGGTGGCCCTTGATGACAGCCAACACAGGGACCTCAGTCCTTCAAGCCTCAAAGAACTGGATTCTGCCAGCAAACTGAATGAGCTGGGAAAAAGATTCTTTCTAGAGGCCTCTGATAAGAGCAAAGATGGCCAACACCTTGTGAAACACAGCACGGCAATCACCCTTCCCAACCTGGATTTCTTTTTTAAATTTTTTAAAAAACTTTTTGTTTTGTATTGGGGTATAGTCAATTAACAATGTTGTGATAGTTTCAGGTGAAGAGCAAAGGGACTCGGCCATCCATATACATATATCCATTCTCCCCCAAACTCCCCTTGTGTCCAGGCTGCCACATAATATTGAGCACAGTCCCGTGTGCAATACCAACCTGGACTTCTGACCTACAGACCTATAGATATAACTTTCTGTTACTTTAATCCACTAAGTGTGCGATGATTAGTTATGGCAGCAATAGAAAATAAAGATTCTCCCTTTCTGTTCTGCTTAAGAACCACGTGTGGAGCCTGTTCATGTTAGGTTCACTAACAAATGTTTAGGACAGAAAAGTAAGTACATGTCCTCAAGGAGTTTACAAGCTTAGAAAGCCAGTAAACGATTCTATGATAGAGGTTAGCACAACGCACTGTAGGAGTACAGAGAGGAGGCACCTAACGGTGTAACGTCCTCAGATGCTCTACTTCTGTTCAGTTCAGTTCAATCATTCAGTCGTGTCGGACTCTTCGAAACCCCATGAATCGCAGCATGCCAGGCCTCCCTGTCCATCACCAACTCCCAGAGTTTACTCAAACTCATGCCCATCGAGTCGGTGATGCCATCCAGCCATCTCATCCTCTGTCGTCCCCTTCTCCTCCTGCCCCCAATCCCTCCCAGCATCAGAGTCTTTTCCAATGAGTCAACTCTTCCCATGAGGTGGCCAAAGTATTGGAGTTTCAGCTTCAGCATCAGTCCTTCCAATGAACACCCAGGACTGATCTCCTTTAGGATGGACTGGTTGGATCTCCTTGCAGTCCAAGGGACTCTCAAGAGTCTTCTCCAACACCACAGCTCAAAAGCATCAATTCTTCGGCGCTCAACTTTCTTCACAGTCCAACTCTCACATCCATTCATGACCACTGGAAAAACTATAGCCTTGACCAGACAGACCTTAGTTGGCAAAGTAATGTCTCTGCTTTTTAATATGCTATCTAGGTTGGTCATCACTTTCCTTCCAAGGAGTGAGAGTCTTTCAATTTCATGGCTGCAATCACCATCTGCAGTGATTTTGGAGCCCCCCCCCCGAAAAGTCTGACCCTGTTTTCAATGTCTCCCCATCTATTTCCCATGAGGTGATGGGACCAGATGCCATGATCTTAGTTTTCTGAATGTTGAGCTTTAAGCCAACTTTTTCACTCTCCTCTTTCAATTTCATCAAGAGGCTTTTCAGTTCCTCTTCACTCTCCGCCATAAGGGCGGTGTCATCTGCCTATCTGAGGTTATTGATATTTCTCCCAGTAATCTTGATTCCAGCCTGTGCTTCTTCCAGCCCAGCGTTTCTCATGATGTACTCTGCATGTAAGTTAAATAAGCAGGGTGACAATATACAGCCTTGACGTACTGCTTTTCCTATTTGGAACCAGTCTGTTGTTCCATGTCCAGTTCTAGCTGTTGCTTCCTGATCTGCATACAGGTTTCTCAAGAGGCAGGTCAGGTGGTCTGGTATTCCCATCTCTTTCAGAATTTTCCACAGTTTATTGTGATCCACACAGTCGAAGGTTTTGGCGTAGTCAATAAAGCAGAAATAGATGTTTTTCTGGAACTCTCTTGCTTTTTCAATGATCCAGTGGATATTGGCAATTTGATCTCTGGTTCCTTCCGCCTTTTCTAAAACCAGCTTGAATATTTGGAAGTTCTCAGTTCACGTATTGCTGAAGCCTGTCTTGGAGAATTTTGAGCATTACTTTACTAGTGTGTGAGATGAGTGCAATTATGCGGTAGTTTGAGCATTCTTTGGGATTTCCTTTCTCTACTTACCTCTAATCCCTTCCCCTTCCTTTGTACCCACAGTTCAGTTCAGTTGCTCAGTGGTGTCCAACTCTTTGTGATCCCATGGACTGCAGCACGCCAGGACTGCCTCTCCATCACCAACTCCCAGAGTTTTATTGAAAGTCATGCCCATTGAGTTGGGGATGCCATCCAACCATCTCAACCTCTGTCGGACCCTTCTCCTCCCGCCTTCAATCTTTCCCAGCATCAGGGTCTTTTCAAATGAGTCAGTTCTTCCCATCAGGTGGCCAAAGTATTGGAGTTTCAGCTTCAACATCAGTCCTTCCAATGAATACTCAGGACTGATTTTCTTTAGGATGGACTGGTTGGATCTCCTTGCAGTCCAAGGGACTCTCAAGAGTCTTCTCCAACACCACAGTTCAAAAGCATCAATTCATCAGCACTCAGCTTTCTTTATAGTCCAACTCTCACATCCATACATGACTACTGGAAAAACCATCACTTTGACTAGACGGACCTGTGTTGGAAAAGTAATGTTGCTGCTTTTTAATATGCAGTCTAGGTTGGTCATAACTTTTCTTCCAAGGAGTAAGCGTCTTTTAATTTCATGGCTGCAATCACCATCTGCATTGATTTTGGAGCCCCCCAAAATAAAGTCTGCCACTGTTTCCACTGTTTCCCCATCTATTTGCCATGAAGTGATGGGACCAGATGCCGTGATCTTAGTTTTCTGAATGTTGAGGTTTAAGCCAACTTTTTCACTCTCCTCTTTCACTTTCATCAAGAGGCTCTTTAGTTCTTCTTCACTTTCTGCCATAAGGGTGGTATCATCTGCATATCTGAGGTTATTGATATTTTCCCCAGCAATCTTGATTCCAGCTTGTGCTTCATTGTACCCTCTTCCAATGAATTAATTGGATCATCAGTCTTAATCATCTGGCTTCCTTAGTGGCTCAGCAGTAAAGAAATTGCCTGCCAATGCAAGAGACCCAGGTTCAATCCCTGGGTCAGGAAAAACCCTGGAGAAGGAAATGGCAACTCACTCTAATACTCTTGTCTGGTAAATCCCATGGACAGAGGAGCCTTACGGTTACAGTCCATGGGGTCGCAAAAGAGTGGGACATGACTCAGCGACTGAACAACAACCTAATCATAAGAAACTGAAAGTCATCCTAAACTCCACAGACCCTTTAAGACCTCTAATTTGTATCACCCCAATGATTTTTCTCCTAAAAGTCTCTTTCCCTCACCTTCATTTCTTCCCCAAATCACTGATTGCTACTTTCTGATCTTTATCATCTCTTCTCTCACTTACTGTAATCACCTCTCAACTTTGCTGATTCATTAGCTACCCATTTCCCCAAATCCATTTTTTTCAATTCACCAGGGTTGTTTTCCCAAGGATTAAATTGAGCATGCCACATTCCAGCTCAAAATGCTTCAAAGACTGCTTGCAGTTAAAGCCTTCCATCTACTCTTAGAGAGAAAACTGTCTCTGCTTGGCTTCTGTCTCCAGTGCCTAGGAAGGATCTGGTACATAGCTGATTCTTGGAAAGTATTTGCTGAATGAAAAAATCCAACTCCTGCTGACTCTGAAACCTCATCACTTACCTTACAGCACCCCCACTTACTATGCTCCTGCTACCTTCACCATCTCCTGGAGTTTGCTCAAATTCATGTCCTTGAGTCAGTGATGCTATTGAAACATTTCATCCTCTGTCACCCTCTTTTCCTTTTGCCTTCAATCTTTACAGCATCAGGGTCTTCCCCAGTGAGTCAGCTCTTCCCATCCGATGGCCCAAGTACTGGAGTTTCAGCTTCAGCACAAGTTCTTCCAATGAATATTGAGGGTGGATTTCTTTTAGGATTGACTGGTTTGATCTCCTTGCAGTTCAAGGGACTTCTAAGAGTCTTCTCCAGCACCATAATTCAAAAGCATCAATTCTTTGACATTCAGCCTTCTCTGTGGTCCACCTCTCATATCTGTACATGACTACTGGTAAAACCATAGATTTGACTAGATGGACCTTTGTCCGCAAAATGATGTGTCTGCTTTTAAATACTCTGTCTAGGTTTGTCATAGTTTTCCTTCCAAGGAGCAAGCGACTTTTAATTTCATGGCTGCAGCCACCATCTACAGTGATTTTGGAGCCCAAAAAAAGAATATCTGTCACTGTTTCCACATTTTCCCCTTTTATTTGCCATGAAGTGATGGGACAAGATGCCATGATCTTAGTTTTTTGAATGTTGTTTTAAGCCAGCTTTTCCACTCTCCTCTTTTCACCCTCATCAAGAAGATCTTTAGTTCCTCTTCACTTTCTGCCATTAGAGTGATATCATCTGCATATCTAAGGTTGTTGACATTTCTCGCGCCAATCTTGATTCCAGCTTGGGATTCATCCAGCTTGGGATTCATCCAGTCTGGCATTTCACATGATGTACTCTGCATATAAGTTAAATGAGCAGGGTGACAACACACAGTCTTGTCATAGTCCTTTCCCAATTTGGAACCAATTAGTTGCTTCATGTCTGGTTCTAACTGGTGTCCTTGACCTGCATACAAGTTTCTCAGGGGAGAGGTAAAGTGGTCAGGTACTCTCATTTCTGTAAGAATTTTCCACAGTTTGTTGTGATCCACACAGTCAAAGGCTTTAGTCAATGAAGCAGAAGCAGATGCTTTTCTGGAATTCCCTTGCCTTCTCTGTGATCCAATAGACATTGGCAATTTTGATCTCTGCTTCCACTGCTTTTTCTAAACCTAGTTTTTACACCTGGAAGTTCTCGGTTCACATACTGCTGAATCTTAGCTTGATGGATTTTCAGCATAAACTTACCAGCATGTGAAATGAGTACAACTGTACGGTGGTTTGAACATTCCTTGGCATTGCCCTTCTTTGGAATTGGAATGAAAACACCTTTTCCAGTCCTACGGCCACTGCTGCGTTTTCCAAATTTGCTGATATGCTGAGTGCAGCACTTTATCAGCATCACTGGATAGGGGAGGCTGTTGTGCTGCAGTCCAGTGTTGCAAAGAGTCAGACAGGACCTAGCAGCTGAACAAAAACAACAGTCCTAGTCTTTGTAGTCCAAGCCTACTCCACCTTCCGTTTCTCTATGCTCCAGTTTCTCCTTGTGGCTAAAATGACTTGTTCTCCTAACTGGTAAGCATATCTTTAAAAAAATTTTTTTTGCCCTTCTCTAACAGGGTTCTGCCCCCCTTGCAATTCTATTCCGTCTAGTCTCTTGAGTTCCTGGTGTAACTGTCTTCTCTCCTACCATAGCATCTACAGCCAACTCTCTAGTACATTGCTACTCAAAACTGGCCAGTGGACTGGTGCTGATGTCCAAATGGTTTATTACCATTCTGGTCCAAGGTTAGTCCAGAAATCAAGTGCAAGTATTTGGAAATGTTTATGGCAGCTTGACACTTCCGTGACATTTAAGTATGTGATACTTGTTGAACAAGGAATAGACCAGTTTGGGTGTTGTTGAATTAATCTGGTGAGTCACATGTGGTGCAAACTGCATTTTATCATGTGCAACAGGACTACTTATTGTTCCATGATAGAGCCAAAACAAAGAACAATTCAATTGGTCTATCACCACAGATAATCTAAGGAGCACTGCTCTAATAATGCACTCAGGTATGCTGTTGGATGCTGTTGGCTGCCTGAGACAATGCAGATGTCCCATGAATCTAAGCAAATAAAAAATAAGGATGTGAATGATAAGAAGACCTCCTAAAAGACATGAGATCTGAGCTACTTCTTAATGATTGGCAGGAATTGAGCACTTTGGGTGTAACAAATGCACTGAATAAGAAGTGCAATTGAGAAAGAGCAAGAAAAGATGGTGTACAGGCAATGGGAAGCTTTCAAAAGGCAAAATATTATGCTGAAGCTCAATGATATAAAAGAACTTAACCACACAGTTCTGCTGGAGCCCTATCCCCTAGACCCCTGCCCTCAAGAAGCGCCCTCACCCCAGAAGCACCCTCTCAGTACAGTGTGCAAGCCTTAGCAAAGGCAGAGGGAGCCTCTGAAGGACATCTCTCAAACAAGTCTTGGGACCTAATGAAGAATGAATGTCAGGGTGTGAGCCTTAAAGGTAGGGAGACCAGTTAGGATTTAACTGCAATCATCCCAATGAGAAATGCTGGAAGGCCTAAACAAGGACAGAGATGATCTGCTGACATGCCTCAGTAGAAACAAAGCCAAGAAGAATTTGTGAGGCAATTCAGGAAGGGCTTGGTGATTCGCCAGACAGGATACAGACATAGGGTAGTGTGAGTAAAGTTACTGGTTTGGTTGGGGTGACTATGTGCATGACAGTGTCACCAGAGGAGATAAGGAACACAGAAAGAGGGATAGGTTTAAGAGGCAGGGAATTAATAAATTCCAATGTGACAAGCCTGTGGGACATAAAGGTCGAGATGGCCACAGGCATTCGGGAGGAAGGTCAAGGCTGAAGACAGATACAGATTTGGGAAGCTTTCCTTCCCAGGTGGTACAAGTGGTAAAGAACCCACCTGCCAATGCAGGAGATGTAAGAAATCTGAGTTCGATCCCTGGGTTGGGAAGATCCCCTGGAGAAGGGCATAGCAATCCACTCCAGTATTCTTGCCTGGAGAATCCCCATGGACAGAGGATCTTGGGGTCACAAAGAGCTGAACACAACTGAAGTGACTTAGCACATAGCACATGTCAAATAGTGATTAAAATCAGTTATGGATGAATGAGAAAAATAGTGGAGAATACCATCATTTAACAGGCAGGCTGAGGGAAGAAATCTCACCAAGAAGATGAAAAAGGAAGAATCAAAAAGGACAGCTTGTGAAGGCTAGAGAAGAGGAAAGAGATGCAAGATCAAGCTTTATCATTCTGGTAAAACCTTAAGAATTTTTACAGTGGGAGGAAGAAACAACAGAAAGAAATAGGGAGGGACAACCAAGGAATGTGTGGAGGAGAAATAGAAGGGATGGAGACAGAGGCCAGCATGATGGTGAGTCTGGCAGGTCATCCTCCAGGAAGGGCAAGAGAAAGGAGGCAGGTCATAGATGCACTAATGAGGGGGAAGGAAGCCTTCCTGGCACAAGTCTAAATTAGGGCCTTTCCTGTGTGCCCCAGGACACCTGATTGCCTAACCATGTGCCACTATTGCCTAGTTCACCTGCCTGCCTGCGGCACTGTACTGAAAGCTCCAGGATGGACTGGACTGTTCTGATCCTGCCCACCACTCTATGCCCAGTGCCCAGCACAACACCTGGCACTAACCATACCCCAATTCAAAGCCTAGCTGACTGGGACTTCCTAGTGGTCCTTAACCACTGGTGGTCCAGTGATTAAGAATCGACTTGCCAATGCAGGGGACATGGGTTTGATCCCTGGTCTGGGAAGATTCCATGAGCTGCGGGACAACTAGGCCTGTACATCACCATTACTAAAGCCCGCATACCTAGAGCCTGTGCTCCGCAACAAGAGAAGCCACAGCAATGAGAAACCTGTGCACCTCAAGGAAGAGTAGCCCCCCATTTGTCGCAACTAGAGAAAGCCCATATGCATCAACGAAGACCCAACACAGCCAAAAGTAAATAAACTGCTTAAAAAGTTCAGTTGACTAAATGGGGACCAAAAATTGAAAGATTCACCAACAAAAGCTTCAATTTTTCTGGCAAGGTAGGAGGTGAGGTTGATTAGTGAGATAAAATAGGGTTAGGGAGGAGGGTTTTGGGGGGTAGTGAAAGAAAGAGATTTTGTGGGGAGTAGAAAATGAAAATCATTCAAGGACAAGTTGAAAGCAGTGCTTCTCAATCTCAGTTGCATACTAGAATAACCCAGAGGACATTAAGAGTGCCGGAGACCCACCCTGAAATTTCAGATTTAATTGGCCTAGACAGCCCAGGTGTTGAGATTTTCCAAAAGTTCCAAGAAGATTCTGTTATGCAGCCAAGGGAGAGTCACTGAGTGAAAAGATTAAATAATGTTGGTCAGAGTATAACTGAGTCTGGAAACTATACATTAATAGATTATCAGTTTACCTTTTTATCCAGCTTTCTGCAATACTGTTCAGCTGCCTGGGTATATGTTCAGAAGAAGACTATAGGGTTAATTTGGAGTTAGGGATTTGCCAGACAAACACAGAAGTAGAGAGCCGAAAGACTAAGGGAAAATGAAGGTCTTTCTGAGAGTAAAAGGGTGGTGCTAGTGGTAAAGAACCCGTCTGCCAATTTGGGAGACATAAGAGATGCAGGTTCGATCCCTGAGCCAGGAAGATACCCTGGAGGAAGGTGTGGCAGCCCACTCCAGTATTCTTGCCTGGAGAATCCCAGGACAGAGGAGCCTGGTGGGTTACAGTCTATAGGGTTCCAAAGAGTCAAACAAGACTGAAGCGACTTAGCACGCACACTATGAGTACCGAAGGGGAAGGGTGAGGGGAGGAGAGAAATAGGTGAAGGAGGTTAAGAGGTTAACTTGCAGTTACAAAATAAATGAGTGACGGGTATGAAAGGTACTCTGTGGGGGAAATTGTCAGTAATTCTTTACATGATAATAGATAGTAGATGGTAACTAGACTTACCACAGTGATCATTTTGAAATGTATGGAAATATCAAATCACTATGCTGTACCAGGAACTAACAAAGTGTTGCAGGTCAATTGCATTTCAAAAACAAAGTCATAGAAAAAGAGATCAGATTCGTGGTTACCAGAGGTAAGGGATGTAAGGAGAGGGTATTGGATAAAGGCAATCAAAGGTACAGACATCTGGTTATAAGATAGATAAGAACTAGGGATGTAACACAACATGATAATAGTTAACACTGCTGTATGTTATATATATAGGAAAGTTGTCACAAGAGTAAACCCTAAGAGTTCTCATCACAAGATAAAACAATTTATTTTTTTAATTTTGTAACTATGAGATGATGGAGAACATTAAGAACTACGGATGCTGGAGTCCCACCCCCAAATTTCAGATTTGTTCTGCAAAGTTCACTAAAGTTCACTGAAAAGCTCCCTAAACCTACTGAGGCCATCATTTCAGGATGTACAAGTCAAATAATTATACTGTAAACTTATACAGAGTTTATGTACATCAATTGTATCTCAATAAAACTGGAAGGAAAAAATAAAGAAGGGGAGGTGTAAGAGAGCTGATAAACCAGACACTACGGTTTGAAGGAGGGCTTTTAGAACTGATGATATTTTTCTCGGCACATATCCAGGTTAAAAGTTCCAGAGATAGGCTATGAAAGCAGGCAGTTTCAGTGTGGTAGGGCTTATCTCAGTTGGGTCAGACAATGAACTTTTCTGAGAAGGCTACTTCTAAGTTGGCTTCTGAAAGGGTTCTGAAGTTTCCCAGAGCAACAACTGATGGGGAGATGCCAAACAAGTCAGATGCCAAAGTCCAAAGCATGTGAGACTCAGGAGGGGAAGTGATGGATAAAGTGGGTTAAGAACAGCAGAGACAGTAAAGCTGGAGGTGGAAGCATCCAAAAAAGGAGCATTGTGTTCTATTCACACATGAAAATGAAAAAGGTAGTCTACTTCAGATGTGGCAATGGCAAGAGAGTGGAATTCTGGCCAGTCCATCCAAACACGGAGTAATTCAGAGTACAAAAAAAAAAAAAAAAAAAAATCCTCCATTCCTCTTACCCCTACATCAAATTCACCAGCAAATCCTGACAACACCCTTCTAAATAAATTCTGGAATCCGAGTAACTCTTCGTTTAATAGTGGTCCTCCCTTATCTGAATGACTGCAATAGGTTCTCAGCTGGTCTCCCTTATTTCACCTTTGTTCCTCTTCAATGTACTTAACACACTGAAGAAAAAAACAAAATAAAATGAAAACCCTCAAGTCACTTCTCTGCTTAAAATGCACCAATGTCTTCCTACCTCACTCGCACTGAGTCAAAGTTTCTATAATGGCCTCCAAGGTCCGAAGTGGCCTTGACTACCTCTCTGACCTCTTCTTTTCTCACCTATCCTCTCACACGGAGGGCATCAGCCACACTGGGCTGCTGGTCCTTTCTTGAACACTCCAAGAACATCTGAAACCATTGCCCCAACAGTGTGGAACTCTCTTCTTGCAGATACTTGCCATGGCTACGCCTTCGCTTCTTTTGGATCTCTGCTAAAAATGTCACCTTCATCATCCCACCAACATGGACTACCCTGTCTTTGTTGCTTTATTTTTCCCTGTAGCACTTGTTATCATTACTTTTACATATTTCACCAATGTTCTATATTTATTTGTTATCTGACTCCCCCTCACTCCCTAATAACACTCTGGAATATAAGCTCCTCAAGGTAAACAGGATCTTTTTCTGTTTTGTGTGTTGCTCCTTCTCTAGCACCTGAGATGATATCTGGAGTATGTCAGACATGAAAGTATTTGTTGAATGGCTCAATGGATGAACTTTCTTATAATGGATATACAGGCATGGGATGGGGAAGAGTTATTTTTGGCAGGTGATGGCACGAGGATATGATAGAGTTTGAACACAGTGGAAGAGGGCTTCAAAGAATAAAAGACAGAGCGGAAGTGCAATTAACAGGAGGAGGAGACAATAGAAAGGCTGAGATGCCTAGAAAGGCACTTCTCTTGTAGGCAGTAACCCAGAATCATGAGAGCAAGTGTGGGAAATCAACTGACCTCAAATACCTCATCTTTGAGACAAGCCAGAATTAGCAGTAACAGGTTCGGTCTGGTTGGGGGTGGGAATAGAGTATGGTGTCTTATCAGGGAAAGGAGATGGTACCCAGAGTAGGTGGGTAGGTCATGTGGATTGACAACTCCTGGAGAGAACAAAAACCATACTGGTCTTTCCCATTACAAATCAGAACATAGGAAAAGTATTATAACATACACGTATATAAGAGCACACACCCACAAAATATACAGATAAGCCCATAAAAGGAAGAAAAACAAATGGTCCTCAAAAAAAAGTGTGTATAAGAAAAGTAACCAACAATAAGATTAAATTAAATCATTGTGCTTTCTATTTCTGGATTTTGTTGTTGTTCAGTCACTAAGTCGTCTCCGATTCTTTACAACCCCAAGGACTGCAGCATGACACGCTTTGCTGTCCTTCACCATCTCCCAGAATTGTTCAAACTCAGCAATACCATGCAACCATCTCATTCTCTGTCGTCCTTGTACAATTTATCTATCCAGCCTAATCCAGGATTGCAGTGTTCCACAGAAATGAATAGCAATAACCTCAGATATGCAGATGACACCACCCTTATGGCAGAAAGCAAAGAACTGAAGAGCCTCTTGATGAAAGAGAAAGAGGAGAGTGAAAAAGTTGGCTTAAAACTCAACATTCAGAAAACTAAGATCATGGAATCTGGTCCCATCACTTCATGGCAAATAGATGGGGAAACAGTGGAAAGAGTGGCTGACTTTATTTTTTGGGGGCCCCAAAATCACTGCAGATGGTGACTGCAGCAACGAAATTAAAAGATGCTTGTTCCTTGGAAGAAAAGTTATGATGAACCTAGACAGCATATTAAAAAGCAGAGACATTACTTTGCCAACAAAGGTCCATCTAGTCAAAGTGATGGTTTTTCCAGTAGTCATGTATGGATGTGAGAGTTGGACTATAAAGAAAGCTGAGCACCAAAGAATTGATGCTTTTGAACTGTGGTGTTGAAGAAGACTCTTGAGAGTCCCTTGGACTGCAAGGGGATCCAACCAGTCCATCCTAAAGGAAATCAGTCCTGAATATTCACCAGGACTGAAACTCCAATATTTTGGCCACCTGATGGGAAGAACTGACTCATTTGAAAAGACCCTGATGCTGGGAAAGATTGAAGGCGGGAGGAGAAGGGTTCGACAGAGGATGAGATGGTTGGATGGCATCACCGATTCGATGGACATGAGTTTGAGTAAACTCTGGGAGTCAGTGACGGAGAGGGAAGCCTGGCATGCTGCGGTTGATGGGGTCACAAAGAGTTGGACACGACTGAGTGACTGTTTATGACACTTTGGAGTGTACACCAGGCTCCTCTGACATGGGATTTTCCAGGCAAGAATACTGGAGTGGATTGCCATTTCCTTCTCCAGGGGATCTTCCCAACCCAGGAATTGAACCCGCGTCTCCTGTGTCTCCTGCATTGCAGGTGGACTCATTACTTGCGGAGCCATCGGGGAAGCTCAAAACAAAGATTAGCCAAACTTAAAACATATGTGGCAAAAGTTATGAAGAAATGAAACATGACAGACTGATATCATTGGGTCAACAGAGGCAGAGGACAGCAACACTAGGAGGGGAGTCAGAAAGTTCTAGAACATATGAGAGGATCTGAGGGGCGAACAGTCCTGGAGGAGACAAAGGCAAGGCCGAAGGCCAAAGGCAGGGACAAACAGTATGTTGGAGTAATAGCAAGCAGAGCCAAGGAAGAAACTGATGCTAGATAACTCAGAGAAATGGTACACAGGGTCTCGAGGCCTCAGTGAAAGAGTCAGGGCTTTTATTCTAGGTACAATGGGAAACCATCAAAGACTTTTTGTTGCTGTATGATTATTTTCAATTATAAATAATAAAATACACATAAAGTTTACCAACTAACCATTTTTAAGGGCATTGTTCAGTGGTATTAAGTATATTCATATTGTTGAGCAACCATTACCTCCATCCATCTTTGGAACTCTTTACATCTTATAAAACTGAAACTCTCATCAGAGGCTTTTAAGCAAAGCAGTGACATGATCTGATTTATGTGTTTAAAAATTAACTTGCTTGCTTGGTAGAGAATTGACGGTAGGGAGGCAGTAGGATTAGGAGTTTATTGAAGCACATGGATTCAGGATACACTTTGGGGACGTACCTGACATGATGGCCACTAAGTCGGATGTGAGCATGAGATATAGAAAGAAATGAGGAGAGGGGTTGACTTCCAGATTTCTGCATCTCCTGTGTCTAACACACAGATAATAGTCAAGATTTATTTCATAAACTAGTGAATATTGATTTAACACTTAAAGCAGAAGTCGTTTTTCCTAGAGAACCGGGAAAACAGAAATGAAAACTACCATGGATGAAGGTGATCTCTCTGTTCAGAGGCCTCCCTATTAGTGCTATGTCTTTGCAACTTGGATAAATTCTACACAGTTGGTTCATGTAGACATTATATGCTTAATTCTAACATTAACATTAAAAGCTAATCCTTGTACATGTTTATAAGTGAAACTTTATTAAGCGTTTTACATATTTTATTTCATGTATCTCCTAAATCAATAGCCTTTGAGACTATGAGACTTTGAAACTATGGTGCTGTGTGCTACTACTCTAGAAACAATAATGTATACATAAATTTGATTTTTTGAGATAGTATGAACCTTCTAATGCCCACCCTTAGACTAATCTTAGATCTAAAAAACCTGCTTTACTTAGGATGAGTTGTTACTGTAATCACTATAAGAACCTAAACTTTATTAATTTAAGTCTTAATTTTGCAATAAGGAGCTCATGATCTGAGCTACTGTCAGCTCCAGGTCTCGTTTTTGCTGACTGTACAGTTTCTCCCTTGTCTGCTGCAAAGAATATAACCAATCTGAGTCTGGTATGGACCATCTGGTGATGTCCATGTGTAAAGTCATCTCCTGTGTTTTTGGAAGACAGTGTTTGCTATGACCAGTGCATTCTCTTGGCAAAACTCTGTTAGCCTTTGCCCTGCTTCATTTTGTCCTCCAAGGTCAAATGTGCCTAGTACTCCAGGTATCTCTTGACTTCCTACTTTTGCATTCCAATTCTCTATGATGAAAAGGACATCTTTTTTGGTGTTAGTTCTAGAAGGTCTTGTAGGTCTTCATAAAACCATTCAACTTCAGCTTCTTTAGCATTTGTGGTTGGGGCATAGACTTGAATCATTGTGATGTTGAATGGTTAAAAGGACAGAAACGGTGAGGATCTAACAGAAGCAAAAGATATTAAGAAGAGGCAAGAATACACAGAAGAACTGCACAAAAAAGGTCTTAATAACTGGGATAACCACAATGGTATGGTCACTCACCTAGAGCCAGACATCCTAGAGTGGGAAGTCAAGTGGGCCTTAGGAAGCATTGCTCCGAACAAAGTTAGTAGAGGTAATGGAATTTCAGCTGAGCTATTTAAAATCCTAAAAGATGATGCTGTTAAAGTGCTACACTCAATATGCTAGCAAATTGGAAAACTCAGCAGTGGCCAAAGGACTGGAAAAGGTCAGTTTTCATCCCAATCCCAGAGAAGTGCAATGCCAAAGAATGCTCAAATGTGAAAGTGTTAGTCACTCAGTTGTGTCTGACACATGGACGGTAGCCTGCAACACAAGGACTGTAGCCCACCAGTATCCTCTGTCCATGGGGTTTACCAGGCAAGGACACTGGAGTGGGTAGCCATTCCTTCTCCAGGGGATCTTCCTGACCCAAGGATTGAACCTGGGTCTCCTGCACTGCAGGCAGACTCTTTACCATCTGAGACACCAGGGAAGTCTACAAGAATGTTCAAACTACCATACAACTGTGTTCATTTCACATGCTAGCAAGGTAAAGCTCAAAATCCTTCCAGCTCGGCTTCGGCAGTACATGAACGGAGAAATTTCACATGTACAAGCTGGATTTAGAAAGGGCAGAGGAACCAGAGGTCAAATTCTGTTTCATTGACTATGTGAAAGCCTTTGACGGTGTGGATCACAACTAAGATTGCCATGAGAAAACCTTAGATATGCAGATGATACCAGCCTAAAGGCAGAAAGCAAAGAGAAACTAAAGAGTCTCTTGATGAAGGTGAAAGAGGAGAGTGAAAAAGCTGGCTTAAACCTCAACAGTCAAAAAACTAAGATCATGGCATCTAGTCCCACCACTTCATGGCATATAAATGGGTAAACAAAGGAAACAGTGACAGATTTTATTTTCTTGGGCTCCAAAATCACTGCAGATGGTGGCTGCAGCCATGAAATTAAAAGACAATTGCTCCTTGAAAGGAAAGCTATGGTGAACCAAGACAACATATTGAAAAGTCACACTTTGCTGACAAAGGTCCGTATAGTCAAAGCTATGGTTTTTCCAGTAGCCATGTACAAATATGAGAGTTGGACCATAAAGAAGTTGAGCGTCAAAGAACTGATGCTTTTGAACTGTGGTCCTGGAGAATATTCTTGAAAGTCCCTTGGACTGCAAGGAGATCAAACCAGTCACTGTAAAGGAAACCAATCCTGAATATTCATTGGAAGGACTGATGCTGAAGCTCCAATACTTTGGCCATCTGATGGGATGAACTGACTCATTGGAAAAGACTCTGATGCTGGGGAAAATTGAAGGTGGGAGGAGAAGGGGACAACAGAGGATGAGATGGTTGGATGGCATCATGCAACTCAATGGACATGAGTTTGAACAAACTCAGGGAGACGGTGAAGGACAGGGAAACGCTGTGTGCTACAGTCCATGGGGTTGCAAAGAGTTGGATATGACTTAGCAACTGAACAATAAAACTTTATTAGCCTAACCCTGATGCCTCTGAAGAGATGCTTCAGAGTTTACCTTCATTATTGTCCATAATAAATTAGTTACCAAGAGCCAGTATTAATATATGGGACTTTCCTAGTGGTCTAGTTGTTAAGATTCTATGCTTCCACTGCTGGGGGCACAGGTTCAATCCCTGATCAGGGAAATAAGATGCCACATGCCATATGACTGGGCCAAAATGAAGCAATAAACAAATGAATAAACTGGGCCAAATGGATAAACAGCTGAATAAACTGGGCCAATGAACAAACAATGAATAAACTGGGCCAAATGAATAAACAAATGAATAAACTGGGCCAAAATGAAATAAACAAGTAAATAAGGTGTCACATGCTACTTGGCTGGGCCAAAATGAAATAATAATAAAAGAATATTTTTCCATCTTTACCAAAACTATTATTGAAAGCATTATATTTACATGAAGTGATTTAAGATCCTTTTTATAAGAACCTACTTGATAAATAAATTCCTCCTATAATTCATTTTTAGGGGAAAAAAACTACCTTAAAAATTGATCTTTTATGTGAAAAAAACCAAACCATTAGAGTTGTGGCAATACCATCTTACTCTTTCATCTACTCCCAGCTAGTAGTTAAAACTCAGTGTTCCATTTATCATAATTCTATCACCTAGATTTCCCCCTTCTGTGCTTGGATCTTAATATATTTATTGTGAGCATTTCAAATATATTTTTTAATGTGGAATGTAAATTATATATTATCACGCACAAACTTTGTCCTATTTCATAAGCATATTATCTGCTATCCTCCATGACTCTTTACTAAAGGTGAAGAAATAGATTTTAAGGTCACACAGAATAAGTGGCAGTCTGTGTAATCGGAATATCTGCATTCTAGACCCAGGTCTGGGCTTCCCTGGTGGCTCAGATGGTAAAGAATCTGCCTGCAATGCGAGAGACCTGAGTTCGATCCCTGGGTTGGGAAGATCCCCTGGAGGAGGGCATGGCTACCCACTGCAGTGTTCTTGCCTGGAAAATCCCCATGATCAGAGGAGCCTGGTGGGCTACAGTCCATGGGGTCAAAAAGAGTCAGACACGACCTGCCGCCCACCCTGCAGTGACAGCAGAAATCACCTAAATTTCTTGGAGTCTCAAATTTTTGTCTCTAAAATTGAGTTGAGATACACATCACTCAGGGTTACACTAAGAACTGAGATGATGTACGCAAAGAATTTCTTTCATGCCAAGTACAGGCAAAGAAGGACAAGGAGGAGAAACAGCAGCACATACTTGTTTGGTAGTGAGCAAACGGTTAACAACCATTTGTTGTTAACCATCCTTGCTCTGTCTCCTGATGAAATAGTGAAAGACTGTGGGTTGACAGATTTTTTAGGGGGTGCCGAGAAAAGCAGTGGGCACCAACTCTCCTCTGATCTCACCCCATCCAGCCCCACAGATGCTACTTCCATGAGATTCTCAGGCAGTCACCTAAAGGTGATGAACTATGACTAAGGACAGAGAATGAGTGTTAGGGGCTGTTAGATGAGCTAGCATGGGTTGACTGGATGGTTTAGCTGTGTTGGCTAAGATAATGTATTTTTCTTCTCTTATACTTTCAGTCATGGTTCAGGGTTAGGTTCTATAATTCGTGGGCATTAGAATGAGAAACATCGCATTGCTTTGCATTTCCCACTCATCACACAGGGGAAACGTAATCCTTGTCCTGGCCACGATGTACAGTAAAATCTACAGGACTAATTAATGTTGTTACTTACAGACAAGGATGAGTGGGGCAATTTAGGGGCTTTAAACATTCGGTAGTGGAACTTCCCTGGCGGTGATTATGACTTTGCCTCCCAGTGCAGGGGGTGTGGGAATGATCCCTGGTTGTGAGCTAAGATCCCACACATCTTTGGGCCAAAAAAACAAATCATAAAAGAGAAGCAATATTATGACAAATTCAATAAAGAATTTTAAGATAGTCCACATCAAAAAAAATCTTAAAAAAACAGATTCAGTAGTGAAGTCATATTCAGAGTTAAGGTTAATGAAGACAAAATAATTAGCAAGTCAGAAAACCATTTAGACTCTAATCAGGAGAACTCGTTTCTAGTCCCCACATTTTTATTTCCAAATTAAAAACAATTTTTAAAAAATTGAAGTATAGTTGATTTACAGTGTTGCATTAGTTTCAGGTGTACGGCAAAGTGAATTAGTCATACATATACATGTATCTACTCATTTTAAGATTCTTCTCCCACGTAGGTCATTACATACTATTGAGTAGAGTTCCCTGTGCTATACAGAAGGTCCTTATTAGTTATCTATTTTATACATAGTAGTGTGTATATGTCAATCCCTATCTCCCAGTTTATACCTTCCCACTCTTCCTCCTGGTAACCATGTTTTTTTTTTTTTTTTATATATGTGACTCTGATCCCCACATTTTAAATAGGCTTATGGCCTTAATTGGACTTTCCTGGTGGCTCTGATGGTAAAGAATCTGCCTGCAATGCAGGAGACCCAGGTTTGATCCCTGGGTCAGGAAGATCCCCTGGAGGAAGAAATGACAACCCATCCCAGTATTCCTGCCTGGAGAATTCCATGGACAGAGGAGCCTGGCAGGCTACAGTCCCTGGGATCACAAAGAGTCGGAGATGACTGAGTGACTAACACACACACAGCCTTGGCCAAATGACCTGTCCTTGCTGGGCCTCGGTTGTCTCATCTGTAAAAGAAGTTGATCTAAAGGATCTCTAAGGTCCTTTCCAAGTGTAAAACACTCTAACGTGTCTTTTAAAAGACATGCACATGTCCCAACAAAGTTTTTGCTTCTTTGCCCCTTGGATAGATAAGTCTGAGGAGTATCCCAGTGGGAGGGAGGCCCAGGCACCCACAGTTAGTAGTACCATCTTCATTAACACTCTTTGTACTGGCTGCCTCCCTTCCCCTGTGCCTGCTATTACTGCCTAGGACCACCTCTCAAATAAACTGCTTACAAAAGGAAAAAAAAAAAACCTATATTACAAATTCAGATTAAGAATACTTACATTATAAATTGGTAAGAGCATGGGCAGGTAGGCATTGGAGCGCAGACTGAACTGGGTCTGATTTCCAATGCTGTGTCTAACCACATGATCTTGCACAAGTCACTCAACTTCTTTATGCATCAGTTTTCTTGTCTATACAATAGAAACACTACCATCCTCCTAGTAGGGCTTCTGTGAAGATTAAATAAGGCGCATTAGAATTTAGCAAAGTGCCTGGCATACAGCAAGTGTTCAATAAATGCTATTATTATAAAGTGTATTTTTATTTCTCACATTTTATGTTTGGTCTTCTTCACTAACCTGTTATAATGTTTCAGGAAATAATTATCATACCACTATAACAAACATTTGAATCTAGAATAAATTATACCTTGCCTAATTCAACTTACCAACTTAATAACACTAAGAAATTGATCAAGTTTAACTGATTCTAGCTAGTGCTAGCCTTTGTATTTTTGCTTTCAATCTTATGGAAGTTGTTTAAGGGAGGTAGGAACCAGCTCTAGGTTCTATATATTGGTTCACATTATTAAAATAAGCTTAAATATTATATGGATATTAAAGACCTAATTTAAAATAAGAAGTAGAGTTGAATATGCACCATTAGTATGGTATGCTAAGCAAAGGAAAAAAAAAGTCTACATGTACTCTGCTTTTTACAATCTAAATGGCAAAGCTTCACTCGTCTTTATTAATGAGGTACATAAAATACCTAGAGGTAAAGGTTCTGACAACCTACTATGAAACAGCATAAATGATTACAGTCTAACAGCTGTAATTTAAAAAAAAAATACTGCTGCAATTTTGACTGGTCCTGGTTGGTTAATAAAAAAAAAATTGAAGAATCAACAAATTATATACATACCATAAACATGTACTTTACCTTAAGACATATTAATAAGCACTAATTTCCCAGTTTTCCAAAGTAGTTTTAAGACTTCCCTTGAGGAAGAATTCCTGCCCAATATTTTTCTCACATAAACCACAGTCAAAATTTATTTTCTACAATTCTCACTTATAGTGTTCTATATGGACTGAAAACTAAAAAACAAAAAGAAAACAAACAGAAAAAATTGCAAAGCAAGCTTAGGATATTATCTTTCAAGCTTTCAAAATTTTCTCTCCAATTCTTTACAGTTCTTCTGCCTACTTTTTAAGCCACTTGCTTTAAAGGAAACTTTCCAAAGAATATAACATTCTCTTCCCAGGAATTCTCTTTCCTTTTGTACTTTTATAGATTTACACACATTTAAATTACCTAATCACAATAACAAGCATAACTGACACCAATAGGCTTGCAATAAAGACAGTCACTGACCCAGTCGTAGGAGCAGGGAACAGGCTGCTAGAAGCCCATATTCATCATATCTGGGCAGCATTTGGTCTGTTTTATGGAGAAATGAACACGGGCTCGTAGGGTCAACCAGTTAGATGTCAAGAGGATTATCTTTACATTAGGATGTGTGCATGCTAAGTCGCTTCAGTCGTGTCCGACTCTGTGATGCTATGGACTGTAGCCCACCAGGCTCCTCTGTCCATGGGATTCTCCAGGCAGGAATAATGGAGGGGGTTGCCATGCCCCTCTCCATGGGACCTTCCTAACCCAGGGATGGAACTCCCGTCTCTTATGTCTCCTGCATTGGCAGGCAGGCTCTTTACCACTATTGCCCCCTCGGAAGCCCCATATTAGGATGAATCATATGTAACTGCCAATATCCAAATGTTTTTTCCTAGAGAAATGTCAACTAAATATGTTCAATCTAATATATTTCTATTTTTTAATTGTAAAAATATTGACTATACTTAATGTTTAATATTATATCTATTACCCCCTTTCTCCTCCCTTTGGACAAGGAATAGTGGTCCTGACGCTTCACTTTTTAAATTCCACATTTCCTCAGCAATAAGTTATTCTATAAGCAGTCACTTGACTTTGGTTTCCTAAGAATGTGATTTCTATGTTCTTTCTTTCTTCAGGTTAAAGTCTCACTTGTTAGAATTTCAGAGAAATTTTTCAAAGGCTGAAGGTAAAAGAATGTGCCTTGTAGCAAATCGCAGGATAAAAGCAGAGGGACTAATGTGTGAGGTCAGCATTTGTTTGTTAGCTTCTCAGACATACATCTTTGGACTTGCAGGATCCAGCACAGCACTGTCTGCCTAGAGAAGGCAGGAAACAGTAAGAAAAGGATTGGGCAGAGAAACCCTGGACAGACTAAGGATAAGACCCCGTGAGATACAAGCAGCCTTTCCTTCTGATCTGTCCATGTTACACCATGTAACTACAATAAGCAAACAAATACATCATAAATGTGCTATTAAGACAAAAATCCCACAATTTGGGATGGAAAGGAAGGAGACAAAGGAACGGGGGGCTGTATTTAGATGGGGGACAACTTGCCAAACCCTCTTTTTCTAGTTCTCATATTTCTACCACTGACCCTAAAAGTCTAAAATCAGGTTTATGTTTATGGTTGTCCTTAAGAATTATTAAGTACTAGTTGCTCAGTCCTGTCTGACTTTTTATGATCCTGTGGACCATAGCCAGCCAGGCTCCTCTGTTCATGGGATTCTCCAGGCAAGAATACCGAGTGGGTTGCCATTCCCTTTTCCAGAGGATCTTCCCGACCCAGGGATCAAACTAAGGTCTCTGGCATTGCAGGCAGATTTTTCACCATTTTAGCTACTTGGGACCTCACAAAACTAGTGTTGAATATCAGAACCCTAGTGTCTTAAGAGACACCCTCTAAATTATCAACCCACAAAGTTAGTATACTAAGGCAGAAGAGCCTGAATACTGTAACTATACTTGGGTTTAAATCCTGGCTTCACACTTGTAACCCTGGACCCTTGCTGAGCACATTTTCTGCTTCTTCACCTGAGCACCTTTCTTCACTTTTCTGTACCCATGTGTGCTGTAAGGATTCTGGTGCAGACCTTGCTGTCTTCAGACAATTCATGAGAAAAATGCACAGAAAGTGCCTGACTGCAACTATTGACTGATACCTAAAAGATGCTCCTTTCCCCCTTGTAATCGTTAGCAAGAGCATGCATTCTATAAACATTTGGCACAAGCTCACTTTCTATTCCCAAATCGCTATGTACACTGAGCATAATCAAGATACCTCATGTAAACAGTGAAGGGAGCTGTCCTTTCCAGGGTCAGATCAAGAAAAGAGATAAAGCTCCACAGGAGAGGGAGAGGTTCCAGAATGATGAAGTTGGCAAGCGCAGAGGTGTGCTTTCGAAATACAGATCTGAACAGGTCCCTTCCCTTCTTAAAGGGCTCCAAAGACCCCCTCCCCAACATTGCCTGTAGAATAAAATCCAAAATCGTTACTAGGTGAAATGCAGCCCTCAATAAGCTGAGCATGCTTAGCAACCTATAACATGCTCTCTCCAATGATTTTTACAGTGTTTCCAGTTCTCTGAATGCACCACAGCCTGAATTTGACTTCCAGCCCTCAGACCATTTCTCTACTTCCAGTATTCCTTCTTTCAGCTCAGGAGGACAGTTTGGCCTGCCTTCCCCTTTTTGGCTTTCCCCATGCTCTGTTTGTGTTAATCACAGTTTTCCACATTGTACTGTATTTACCTCCCTTGAACCCACACAGACCTGGATGAGCTTCAGCATCCTGCCAACCACTTTGCCTGATGCAAGCCTGACACTCAGATGTTCATTGAATTTGAACTTCTGCAATTTCCAAATTTTGGCTGAGTTTGACTCTATACTTAATGTTGGAGGAAACAAAGGAGCTGGGTTGCTGGTGGTCAAGGCCTGTGGCTGCTTCTCCAAGTGGATGCAGATTTGTCTTTAACATGGCAGTCTTACAAGTTACATGTTATATGGTAACTTCGTTCATCTGAATAATGGAAATATCCATCTCTTTGGACATATTTATCACCAACAAAAAGGATATTTTACGTGTCAAGGCAATAGCATGTGCTTTTGATATATCTAAATCAGTTCAATTCAGTCACTCAGTTGTGTCTGACTCTTTGTGATTCCATGGACTGCAGCACACCAGGCTTCCCTGTCCATCATTAACTCCCAGAGCCTGCTCAAACTCATGTCCATTGAGTTGGTGATGCCATCCAACCATTTCATCCTCTGTCAGCCCCTTCTCCTATCTAAATCAATTAGGAGTAATTAAAAATCTCAATTTTTTTTAAAAAAAGACTGATCCTATAAAGTCCATGAGTGTTCAGCTTTTTATAAGTAGTCCAAATTGGCGGAGAAGGCAATGGCACCCCACTCCAGTGTTCTTGCCTGGAGAATTCCAGGGATGGGGGAGCCTGGTGGGTTCCCGTCTATGGGATCACACAGAGTCGGACACAACTGAAGTGACTTAGCAGCAGCAACAGCAGTCCAAAGTGGATGAGTCCAATTTGTATTTATGGGATGCTTCTTCCCCTATTTTATGATGTATTTTATTGAAATTCAAGATTAGCTCTCAATTTAACATGCTACTATTTATCAGTTCAGTTCAGTTCAGTTGCTCAGTCGTGTCCAACTCTTTGCGACCCCATGAACCGCAGTACGCCAGGCCTCCCTGTCCATCACCAACTCCTGGAGTTTACCCAACTATATATACAAAGGCTCCAAAATTCTTTCATGTTCTAAAGCTGATGTTTGCACATGTAGTACACCAAGAAGAATAAACAATTAAACAAATTAGAAAAAGTCTTATTTCTTCAACTCAAATAGTAATTATCTGAAGACAGGGACTTTCTTTTACATACATTCCATTGCCTAGCATAAAGAAACAAATCCCAATTTGTACAATGACATATCTGTAAAGGTAAGCCTTACTGCAATGTGAGCTGTTTATGATTAATCCTAATACACCTATCCAACAACAGAGGATTGGTTAAGGAAATCATATTACAATTATTGGAATAAATGCAAATAATAGGAGTTTTAGAAATTATATGAAAAATGCTTACTATATATTACAAGGAAATATAAAATATTAAAACTCTATATGTAGTATGATAGAGGAAAACACATATTTAAAAAAATGAGAAAGACAAAGGTAAAATGGCAAAATGTTTACTGTGGTAGAATCATGCTCGAGGAAACTCTCTTCTTGGCTCCCCAGTCTCACCACTTTGACACCTTCCAGTTTTCTTTTCCCCTCACCTCAGACCTCCCCAAGCACAGCCAGTTCTTCTTTGACAATGCCTTTCAGGATCAATCCAGACCCACACCACCTTACACAAAGGTTTTGAGAAAAGACTCCCATTTAGCCTGTCTTCAGTCTCATCCAACTATCATATCTACTGTCAGAATAAGACAGTTATTCTACTTCTAAATTATCTACTGTGGTAATCTCTTCATTTATGTTTTCTGCATTTTTATGTGTTATTTTTGTCAGTAAAATTGGGGTTTTCATGTAACTCACTGTGGTTTCATATCTTGTTTTACTAGGAGAAGATTAGGACTCATGATTCTCTGTTGATATGGTCCTTATTCATTACACTTCTAAGTGGAATGTTTAGCCAGGATAGGCAGGTTTCTGTCTGCAGCAATGTAGCTGACAGAGGCCAACTCCTCTTCTTCTGCATTGTCTGCCAGCTCCCCCATGTTTACCAAAACAAACTCCTTAACATCCTCTAAAATCCAGCTTAAAAATTTTTTAATTTTCTATCATCATCCAACCCACCCAATATATGCTACCTTAATTCATCTTGGATCATATTCTGCAAACATTTATCAAGCAGATCCTAGTTGCAAGGCTTGAAAAGTTAGCCTTACTTTGTGTACAATCTTTCTATGGACCATGACTATTGATGAAAGAAGCTAACCAACAACAAAAAATGACATAAGTGATAAACAAATGTTCAGGAGTGGGGAAGAGGGAGACTGGTAAAGAGAAGGGAACAGAGGTGAGAATGAGGAAGGCTAGAAGGAAGAGACAAGGTAAAAGCTGAACAGAAGAGGTTTCATGACTGGGAAAAGTGTGATATGAGACACGACCTCTGAGTTTTGCACTTGGGTGACTATGATAAAGGGGAGGGAGGCTAACATAACTGATGTTAACTAGAAATGCTTTGGGGCAAAGCAAGACAAATCCAAATGAAATACAGTAAGTCCCCTACATACGACCAAGTTCTATTCTAAGAGTGTGTAAGTCCAACAGAGTTAGTACTAGATTGTAAAAGGTTTATAATACTTCTCACACAAATAATTCATAAAAAACAAACACAAAAAATAAAGAAAATGTATACAGTTGTACAATAGCTGGCATCAAGTGAACAGGCAAGAAGAGTCACTGACCGGAGGAGGGAGGAGAGATGGGAGATGATAGAACTGAAGGGTCATCAGCAAAAGGAAATGGAGAGCAAGCTGCTGTTTCATTCACACCTGACATTGATGGCGCAGACTGTGGTTTCTTGCTGGAACCAGATGTACACTTGCACCTTTGAAAGTTCACAATCGGGAAGGTTCTTCATATGAGGGGGACTTGCTATTTTACAATACTCACTAATAGATGTTACATGAAAACTGAATAAGATCCATGGACACCACAGAATTCAGATGAGTAAGTAGCAGTGATAACCTAAGTAACGAAATGCTATGAAAAGGAAACCTAAATGAGTGCAAAGTTACACAAGAAGGAAAAAAGGAACCAGAGAAGGAGAACCTGGCCAGTGAAGCATGAAACAGCACAAGGACGTCAGGCAAGTCAGGGAGGAAAGAAAGGAACTAACTCTAGGTGAGTGGGTACCCACAGTGGTTGTTACCAGCCTCAGCCCTGGACCAGAGCCCCTGAGTTGGAATCTCAGTTGGAATCTCCTCCTGCTACTTGTGTGCCTTTGAGCAAGTTCAGTCTCAGTTCTCTTATCTGAAAAAGGATCATGTTTTCATTTATTTACTCCATAGGGCTGCTGCGAGAATTAACAGATTTGATACAAGTTCTTAGAACAAACAGTGCCAGGCCAAGAAGCATTCAATGCATGTCTGCCACTGGGGGTGGAGGGAATTTTTTTTTTTTTTTTTTTTTTAATCCTCAGTGACCTAGAGGGGAACCATTTCAAGCCAGTAGTAGAAACAAAAACTACAAAGTAAGGGAATTAACAGTCAAGGAAACTGACAGTAAGGGAATTAACAGTCAAGTGATGGGCAAGAAGACTGGGGACAATCAAAAGCATGATGACTCTTTCAAGGCAGTAAAACAGCAAGAGCAAGAAAGAGTAACCTGAGAATATAGGGTTAAGTGAAAAAGCTTTTCGAGGGAATAGATCGGTAAGAGGAAAAAGGCTTGGTCGCCAAAACTATCCTTCAGTCGTGGTGGGACTTGTTTTCCCCAAGCTGGACAGGGGTAGAGACCAGATCCTTCCTGTCCCAGCCTTCCCCAGGGAGCTCCAAAGAACGCTCCCTTGGCATCCGGTAAGTTTGAATCAGCGCTGGTTGATCAGGGGGGAAGGCCCATTTTCCAGCCAACGATACCTCGGAAGATGAAACAACAGGCTTTCCGATTTCCATCTCCGGCACGACCTGTTCTACCGCTCTGTACTCATCACTCTCCTCAGCCAGCAGCCGCTGCCGGGACAGGATGCAGTTCAGGCAGCCAGAAACGCAGCGCCCGCTGCAACAGCAGCGCCCCCGAGTTCATTCTGGCCTCGAGGACACAAAAGCACCCCAGAGGGGAAGGAAGCAGAAAGAAAGGGGCTCGGGCAGGCGGGGTAGGGGTAGGCTGTGGCGAGCAAGGCCAGATCCCGGAGCTGGGAAAATGACCTCGGCGGTCAAGGTCGAGGAGGTCCCTCTTTCTCCCCGTCCCAGCAGCAAGCACCTTTGTCCTCCCGCCTGGAACAGCGGGGCCCGGTCCCCCGGGAAAGCTCGGGGAAGGCTCAAAACCCAGGGACGGCGGGGACCACCGTCCCTGTGGGATGCTGGGGGGTGGGGGGCTAGGGGGCTGCCAGGGAGGGCGCAGGTGAGCTCCGCGGCCCCGCCCGCCGGCTTTGACCCTGGGCACTCGCCGGCGTCGCAGCCACAACTTCCGAAGCGCCCCCCAGAGTCTAGGCAGGGCCTGGCCCGGCTCTTGAGTCTTCCGGACCCGGATCCCACTCCTCGCGCGCCGCGCCCAAGTTCCTTCCACTAGGCTGCCCTCGATCCCCAGGTGTCGGGGTCCTCTTCCTCTCCTCCCCCCATCTCTCCTCCTCTGCGCCCCGGAAAAGTTAGGCCCCGGTCCCCCGGCTGGGAGCCCCGCACTCACCCCGCGAGGAGCGGAGCCGAAGCGCCCGGGCGCGCGAGCAGAGGGCGGCGGCGGGCGGCGGCGCGAACGCGGAGCTCCTCACAGCGGCCCCTGCTGCCCTGGCCGCCGACCAAGCTGGAAAAGGGGCGGAGGCGGCCGGGGTGTCACCTGCCCGCTCTCCCACCCTGCCGCGTGACGCCGCGCAGCGCCGCCCCCTGCCCGCCCTCCGCGGCCGCCAGGTACCCGCGAGGGGGCGCGGGGAGGAGCCGCCCGCTGGGAAGGACCCGCTGGGAGGTGCGCGCGGCCTCGGGCGCCCCTCCTCCGCCTGGCTCCGCGCCCCGCCGCTCGCATCGCGGCTGGGACCGGGGACCCAGGGCTGTTCAGGAAGATGGGTTCTGGCCTCTGGACTAATTACATTTCTTTCTGAGCACAGATGTCATCACCTGAGGTCATCTCGAGGCTTAAATAATAAAGACTTAAATAATGTGAAAACTGTTGTCAAGCATGACTCAGGATTAAGTTGCAGAAAAATCTGAAATGAGGAAAAGCTGGCTGAGGATGAGGCTGGCGGCGGAGCGGTAGAAAAAAAAAGGGAGTTCTCGCTCCTGACAAGGCTCGTTCGGAGGGTTAATTCATTGTCTAAAATGGAAACCAGACCCAACGGCCGTGAGAGGCCCAGTGCAGGTCAGCCCCACCCCTACTTACTAACAACTACAGAGTTGCGGGGAATATTGGGGTGCGAAGGGGGCTATTAGAGCGATGAAGAGGAAATCGTATATAATGTCAGTTAACTTCCTTGTCCTGATTCGTAACCGCAGCTGCTGCAGCCAGCACACCCCGCACATTGACTCCTTATCCGGGGCTGCACTGGGTGGTGGGGTAAGGATGAATGCCAGGGGTTGCCTTGCTTTGTGTCTGATCTTGATCCTCCTCACCGCTGTCATGTTTGGAAATCCTGGCGTCAATCTGGAAGGTAAAATAAGAATCCTAAGAAGTTAATAATTGTGGAGGCAAAAAGCCAAGAATGAGAATTGAGTTGTCTTCTAGAAGCCTGAAAGTAGCGGGAGGGGCTACAGTCCTGACCCCCTCGATTCACAAACATGGTCTGTGAGTTTCTACTGTGAGTTTTAAACTTGAAATCACTGCCGGAAGGTCCAGACTACCCAGGAGGAAGGGGAGGGAGAAGTACCGGTGTGGCCTTCCACCACCTAATCCTACTGCATCAACAGGAGATTTTAAAGGTTTTGTACAAAATGTTGAGAGCCCCCATAGTAGCCACTGGGGAGGGGGAGAGCAACAAACAGGACAGCTCAAATTTAAGAGAATCCCAGCTTCAGCGAAACTAAAGGCAATGGAAATAAAACAATATTATTAATCTTTTAGATATTCTTGTCTCTTTATTATTGTGTTCCTGAAGCCTGGAATTCTTTGTTAAAATAGGTTGTCAATGTTCATCGCAGCACTGTTTATAATAGCCAGGACATGGAAGCAACCTAGATGCCCATCAGCAGACGAATGGATAAGGAAGCTGTGGTACATATACACCATGGAATATTACTCAGTCTTTAAAAAGAATTCATTTGAATCAGTTCTAATGAGATGGATGAAATTGGAGCCCGTTATGCAGAGTGAAGTAAGCTAGAAAGATAAAGACCAATACTGTATACTAACGCATATATATGCAATTTAAAAAGATGGTATCGATAACCCTATATGCAAAACAGAAAAAGAGACGCAGATGTACAGAACAGACTTTGGGACTCTGTGGGAGAAGGCGAGGGTGGGATGTTCAGAGAGAACAGCATTGAAACAAGTATACTATCAAGGGTGAAAGAGATCACCAGCCCAGGTCGGATGCATGAGACAAGTGCTCGGGGCTGATACACTGGGAAGACCCAGAGGGATGGGATGGGGAGGGAGGTGGGAGGGGGGATCGGGATGAGGAACACATGTAAATCCATGGCTGATTCATGTCAATGTATGGCAAAAACCACTACAATATTATAAAGTAATTAGCCTCCAACTAATAAAAATAAATGAAAAAAAAAAGAAAAAAAATTAGGTTGTTAAGTATTAGAGAAGCTAAAATTTCTACTTCTATTTAGATAAACTTTGCTTTCATCATAAAAACATGCCATTTACAAGATGTGGCTACTGGGAACTAGAGACAATTGCTTAACAATATTTGCTTTTGTGTTTGTCACTATCTACCTACCTACGTATAATTATGAAATTTCAAGTATGCAAAAAGGTCAAATGGAGTCATTCATTTAACATATATATTCAGTGCTTTTAAGTTCCAGGCTCTGGAGATTCAACAGATAACAACAACAAAAATCCTCTGTTCTTGTGGAATGTACCCTCACTTCCCTTCATTCTAGTTGGGAGTGACATACCACAGATGAATAAACAAGTGAAATACAACTGTCATGTTATGATGAGTGCTACCAAGAAAAATAAAGAAGGGGAAAAGATAAGGGTTTTTGGAGATAGGGAGTTAGAATGTTAAAGTAGCCAGGGAAGTCCTCAGTTGAAGGAGGCATTTGAACCAAAATTGTAAAAAGATAAGTCGCAAGGTTGTGTGTCTGTCTGGGTAACAGCATTCCAGCCAGTGGGAACTATGAGGCTAATGCTATGAGCGAGCATCGTATAATCAAGTTCACAGAATAGCAAGGATGCCAGAGTGGTTGAACCTCAATAAGGGAGGCCAAAGGGTCAAAGGAGGCATTTTGAGTAAATATGTGACATCATGTAACTGAAGTTTTTAGAGGGAGCACTAAGACAAGTCTTTTGAGAGTAGGGCGGGGGCAGGATGGGAAAGGTAGAGAGGCAAGTTGGTAATTAGGAGGCTCTTACAACATCCAGGTGAGAGATAAAGGTGGCTTGGACCAAGTTGACTGGGAGTGGTTAGAGAGAATCAAAATTTAAAAATATATTCTGGGGAATTCCCTGGTGGTCCAGTGGTTAGGACTCCACCCTCTCACTGCCGAGGGCCCAGGGTCAATCCCTGACTGGGGAACTAAGATCCTACAAGGCAAAAACATATTTATATATATACTGAAGGTAATATCGAAAGGATTTCCAGAGGAGCTGACATACAGTATGAAGGGCGGGGGGAGGTTGAGGATGACTCCAGGGTGTTTGTAGATAGAAGGAAAGAGCTGCCATTTACTAAGAAAAGGAAGACCGAGAGAAGACAGTTGAGAGGGGGACATCAGGAGCTGTTTGTGGGACTAATTTAAGACGCCTATTAGATATCCAAGTGGAGGTGTCAAGTAGGAAGTTGTTTCTACCAGTCTGGAGTTCAAGAGAGAGGTCTGGCCTGGCAACATAAATTTGGGAGAAGTCAGCTTTCACATGATATATAATGGTCTGAGAATGGCTAAGAGTACCATGAAGGGGACTAGAGAAGAGATTTTAGAACTTCATCCTGGGGAGTACCCCAGGTATCCCAGTGGTCAGAAGTGAGAAGGAACAGTCCTGAGCCTGGAGTAAAATCAGAAGAGTGTGGTCGCCTGGCAGACAAACATATGAGTCAGCTATTGCCACAACAGTCCTACATAATAAATCACTTCAAAAGCCCATTCCTTATAGCAGTATACCTGTCCTCATGCCTGCGAGTCAGCAGGCTGGTTGGGGTTCAGTCGACCTAGATGAGTGGCTCTGCTTTAGGTTGCAGATTTAGCTTCAGTTTGTTCCATGTGTGTTAATTCTGGAGCCCAGAATGAAGAGTCAGTAGCCATAGGGGAAAGATTTTCCCATGGTAGATAACTGGGATACAAGAACCAGTCCGCACCACGCATGCTCTTGGGAACTCTGCTTGCATCAAGTTTGCTAATATTCTATTGACTAGAGTAGGTCACATGGGCAAATCCAGCATCAGAGGGGAAGTGAGGAACGTACTCAACCCACAGTGGAATGGTGAGGAAAAGAGTATTTGCTGAAAAAAAATCTGTACTTTTGTCACGGCAAGGGAAGAAAGTGTTTCGAGGTGGGGGAAGTGATCAACTGAGAATGAGAAATCGGTCCTTGATTTGGCAATACAGAAGTCATTGGTTGACCATGACAAAAAACAGGTCTGGAGGAACAGAAGGAGCAAAAATCCCAAATGAGATGAGTTACAAGAGTGAGTGGGAAGGGCCTAGAGGCTCAGTGGTCAAAAATTCACCTGCCAATGCCGGGGACACAGGTTTGATTCCAGATCCGGGAAGATCCCGCTTAGCACAGAGCAACTAAGTCTGCACCACAGCTACTGATTCCGCACACCCAAGAACTGCAACTCCTGAAGCCCCTGCACCACACAGCCCGTGCTCTGCATGCAGAGACGCCACCGCAATGAGAAGTCCAGGCACCATAGCGAGAGAGTAGCCCCCACTCACGGCAACTAGAGGAGAGCCCTCGTGGCAACGGAGACCCAGCATAGACAAAAATAAATACATACAATTAAAAATTAAAAGAGTGAGTGGGAAGAGAGAAATTGGAGAAAACAAGTTTATACAATTCTGTCAAGGCTTTTTGTGGCAAAAAGAAGAAATGAGGTAATGGCAGGAAGAAGAATTGATTCTAAGGAGGCTTTTTTAAAATGTTCAGTTCAGTCACTCAGTTGTATCCGACTCTTGGAGACCCCTTGGACTGCAGCAGGCCAGGCTTCCCTGTCCATCACCAAATCCCAGAACTTGCTCAAACTTATGTCCATCGAGTCAGTGGATGACATTTAAAATATGTTTGTACACTTTGGAAAATTTTAGTAGACAAGGAAAAACTGATAATGCTGCAAAGAGGACAGTTGTTGTAGTGATGCCCTTGAGTGTGTGAGAGGGGTGGGACTTGGTACACAGGATAGGAACTTGGCCTTAGATATGAATATGCACATTCACCCATAGGCAATAGAAGGAAGGTAGAGTAACAGGCACAGATTGTGGAAGGTAGGAGATGGTTAGATTAGACAGTTCGGTTAATAGGTTAGATTAGGTCAGATTTCCCAGAAGCAGACTTGAGGCAGGAAATCATGTGCAAGGGATTTATTGAGGTCAGTAACGGATCCAAGGAGATCTGGGTGAAACAATGATATTGTCCACTATGCAAATGCTGTGTGTGTGTGTGTGTGTGTGTGTTGTGTTTCTGCGTGTGCGCACTCAGACTCAGTTATGTCTGACTGTTTGCACCCCTATGGACCATAACCTGCCAGGCTCCTCTGTCCATGGGGTTCTTCAGGCAAGAACACTGGAGTGGGTTGCTATTTCCTACTCCAGGGGATCTTCCCCAACTAGGGATTAAAACGATGTCTCTTGTGTCTTCTGCATTGGCAGGCAGATTCTTTACTACTAGCGCCACATGGGCAGCCCTTAAGCAAATATTAATGTTTTTGAAGTTTAGCTTTTTTTTTAAAGAAATATAATGTTACAATTAAAGCTCCACCCTGCCTTAATCCTTTTCTTCCTCCCAAAGGTATCCTAAAGTAGCTATATATTATTTCCATGTGTGTGTTTATACTTTCCTAGTATATCTATCTCAATATATACTGTAATTTTGTATATGGTTAAATTTTATATAAATAGTATCATACTGTATGTATTCTTCTGCAGCTTTGCTCTTTAGTCATGTTGATTCATATAGATCTTATTCATTCATTTAACTACTATATTCTATTGTACAATTAAGTGATTTATTCATTTGCCTGCTGATAAACAAAATTGGGCTGGTTCTAATCTTTCCCTTCTGGAGATGATGTGTTACAGAATATAGAAGTAAAGATTTTCTTGTATACATGGAGAAAATTTTCTAAGGTTTATACTTAGAAATGGAACTGTTGGTCATGGGATAGATTATTCTGTCCTGTGGACATTTGCTGTTTTTTAACTGCCATATATCTGAACCCTTTGTCTGTATTTGAGGAAGTTCCTATTATGACTTCACAGAGACCAAAGTCACCTCCCATTAGAGAAATTGAAAATGCATGACACTCACTTTGTCACCCCCCCACCATGGACACCTAGAGCTCACAGTTATGACAGAGCCTGGGACAAGGGGACACCTCTCCACTCCCTGATCACCTCCTCCCAGGATTCTGAAGTTGAAGTTAGTGATACAAGAGGGACTTCGCTGGTAGTCCAGTGGTTGAGAATCCACTTTCCATTGCAGGGGACACGGGTTCAACCTCTGTGGGCAATTAAGCCCTCGTTCTGCAAGGAGACCCAGCGCAGCCAAACAAGCAAACAAAACAACAACAATAACAGTGACACAGGGAGGCTGTCACTCTCCAGACTGACTCCCTGACATAAATTTAGCTCTAGTTTGTCAGTAAAACTTGCCTTTGTTCCTACCTTTTCCAAACCTGTTATCCAGTCTATGTGGATAATCTGTAAGCTCTCAATATTTTTCAATAGCCACCTTTGCCTGCTTAAAGTAGTCACTTTGTTTCTATTTCTTGTGACTGAAGACTGTCTGACAGACTTTCTTCACTTTAGTTCAGTTCAGTTGCTCAGTCGTGTCCGACTCTTTGTGACCCCATGAATCACAGCACGCCAGGCCTCCCTGTCCATCACCAACTCCCAGAGTTTACTCAACTCATGCCCATCGAGTCGGTGATGCCATCCAGCCATTTCATCCTCTGTCGTCCCCTTCTCCACCTGCCCCCAATCCCTCCCAGCATCAGGGTCTTTTCCAATGAGTCAACTCTTCACATGAGGTGGCCAAAGTACTGGAGTTTCAACTTCAGCATCAGTCCTTCCAATGAATACCCAGGACTGATCTCCTTTAGGATGGACAGGTTGGATCTCCTTGCAGTCCAAGGGTGATGCCAATTTACACCCCACCGCCTTGTATTAACAGTTCCCATTTCCCTAAATCCTTGCCAACATTTGATGTTTTCAGACCTTATATTTTTCCCAGTCGGATGGATGTAAAGTGATTTCTCACTGTTTTTGTTTTTTAATTAATTTATTTATTTTCTTTGGCTGCATCAGGTCTTAGTTGTGCTGTGTTAGATCTTTGTGGGCTCTCTAGTTCTGGCTCGTGGACATGTGGGATCTTAGCTCCCCAACCAGGGATCAAACCCAAGTTCCCTGCATTGCAAGGTGGATTCTTAACCACTAGACCACCAGGGAAGTCCCTCACTGTTAATATACATTTTCAGGATTCCTAGTGATACTGAACATCTTTTTATATTTTTTATTCATCGAGATAGCCTCTTTGAATTGCTTTTTCATATCATTTGCTTATAAAAATTAGCACTGGTTTAGTCATACAAACTTATTTTATATTTTTCTTATTGATGTGCACATTACATATTTTATATCTTTTCTCAATCTAGGACTTTTATAAGGATTTTTGTTATTTTTAAACTTAAATATAGTTAAATTTATCAATATTTGTCCTATGTTTTATGCATTTTGCTTCTCAAATAAATGTTTTCTGTTTCTGCAGGTTTAAATATGCTCATTTTTGTTTTCTAAAATCTATGTTTTTTCTCATTAAATTTAGGTCTTTAATCCATCTGGAATTGTTTTTATTTATTTATTTACGTGTGTGTGTGTGCTCAGTCACTTCAGTCATGTCTGACTCTTTGTGATCCTATGGACTGTAGCCAGCCAGGCTCCTCTATTCACAGGATTCTCTAGGCAAGAATACTGGAGTGGGTTGCCATGCCCTCCTGCAGGGGATCTTCCCGACCAAAGGATCAAACCCATGTCTCCTGTGTCTCCTGCATTGCAGGCAGATTCATTACCATTGAGCCATGGGAAGTCATTTATTTGTTAACACCAGGTCTTAGTTGTGGCATGTGGGATCTAGTTCTGTAACCAGGATCGAACCTGGGCCTCTTGCACTGGGAGCTCAGAGTCTTAGCCACTGGACCACCAGGGAAGTCCCTGGAGTTGTTTTAAAATTGTTACATTAGAGCAGGTAACACATTCACATGCTTTACATATCAAAAAGTCCTACAGTGAAAATTTCCCTTTTTATCTCTCATCTGTGCTTTTTTGATATACTTTGAGAGATTAGAAATAATTTTTAAACAGCATATTCTTCCTGTTTATGTCTTTTTTATACAAATGGTAACTGTTAATACTCTCTACATTGCTTACACCTATTTTTTTCACTAAACAATATATATTGAGATACTTCCATAAAAAACCTTATATATTCCTCTCTTTAATGTTGTATACTCTACCGTGATTTATTCAACAAGTTTCCTATTGAGAAATATGTAGGTTGTTTGTAGTCCTGTGATGGTAATACCAATAGCTGACACATGTATAGTATGGGCCAGGTACTGTTTAAATCGATTAACTCATTTAATTGTCACAGCAGCCCAAAGAATAGATACTATTATTACCTCCATTTTAGAGATGAAGGAACCAAGGCATGGGGAGATTTAGTAACTTACCTGAGAACATAATATTAGTCAGCGGTAGAGCTAGAATTTGAAACTAAACTCTAGCCTTCATGCTCCTCACCACATACAGTGCTACAATGAATACCCTTGCAAACACGATGCAGTTCCTAGAAGTAGATCTGCTGGTTCAGGGAGTAAGCTTGTGTAATTGTGCTGTCTATTTCCTCTGTTCAGGCTTGCACTAATGTACACGCCTGACAGCAGTGTATCAAAATATCTTTTTCCCCCTGTAGCCTTATCTACAGTTAAGGTAACATTTGTTATCAAATGCTTGGATCTTTGTCAACTTGATAAAAGAGATACAGGATATTGCTGTTGTTTCCATTTGTGTTTCCCTTAAGATGAGTGAGATTGAACAGCTGTTTCTTAAGTTTAAAAGTCATTTATATTTCCATATCTACAGACTCTTTCTGCTCTTTAGTTTTCTACCAGGATGTAGCCCCTTTTTTCCCTTATCAATTTCTAGGAGGACTCTAATATATCTGTAGGAAGATGAACCCTTTGTTCATGAGTGGTAGGTATCTCCTGCCCCCCTTTCACCTTTGCTAAGATGTCACATACATGTCTTTCTCTGTGAGCTCTCTGTTCTACAGTCTATTTGTCCTGCCTTGGATTTTCTCTTACTCCTCTGTATAAATTTTAGAACAGTTTCTTCTTCTTCTTTTTTTTAAATGAAAAGTTATGTTAGGATTTTGATTTGAATTGCTTAAAGTTTAAAGATTTGTTTAGAAAGAATTGCCATCTTTAGAATATTGAAGTGATCCATCTATGAGCATGGCATTACTCCTCCATTTATGTAAATCTTCTCTGTCTTTTAATAAAGTTTTCATTTTTCCCTCTTTTGGTTTATCACATGGTTTACTAGATTTGTTCCTAGGAGTCCTATAATTATTGTGGCTCTTATAAATAGTATATGTGCTTTAAAGTTACAGTTTCTAATTGTAAATATAAGAATGCTATTAATTTTTGTTTAATGACTGTATATCCTTCATCTATATTAAACTCTTAGTAATTTGTAGAATTTCTTTGATTTTTTTTTTGAGACAATAATGTTGTTGTTTAGTCACTAAGTTGTGTCCGACTCTTTACAATCCCATGGACTATAGCCCACCAGGCTCCTCTGTCCATGGAATTTCCCAGGCAAGAATATTGGAATAGGTTGCCATTTCTTTCTCCAGGAAAGACTATAATATCTCCTATGAATAATTACAATTTTATTTCTTTTCAATACTTTTTACTCTTTGAGTTAAGACTGAGTCATTACCTGCAACTTCTTACTCTGTATCAGTCTGTTATGGATTTAACTTTTAGCAGTGAGTCACAAACTTTACTGAGAGTCAGAATTATGGAGTTGTTAAAATGCAGATTCCTGGAAATATGTCTTCAGAGATGCTGATTTAATTGGTCTAGATAGTGGAGGCCTGGCATGCTGCAATCCATGGGAGTGCAAATGACTGAGTGCCTGTTCTGAACTGAACTGAGATAGTGGGATAAGTAATCTGCATTTTAACACACACCCTTTGTGATTCTGCTATAGTTGTTCAGAGAGCTGCAGTTTGGAAAATTTCTTACATATAACCCATCCCTTCTTATATTTATTATTGCCTCCCCAATGAAATTATAAACTTTTGATGACAGAGATTTAATCAAATCCCTCTTTGTATCCTTTGAGCCTAGGATAGTAGCCTACAAACAGTAGATGCTAAATAAGTGTGCAGATGGTTAAAAAGGAATTTTAGGAAAGTTGTTGGAAGGACTTTGTGTGAAGTTGCAATTTAAATGCTATAAAATATTTTCTCATATGCATTTTATATACATTCAAAAGCTATCTTTGCTATCATCAAGGAAGAACAATGATTGCAATTTGATAAGTACATTGACTGAGTGACTACCAGCCCTTACTTCAGTGTGTCTATATCTTGCCAAGCTTAATGGCTTCATTCCTTTTTGGCACTGAAAATGCAAACTATGACAAATAGTTTCAGACAAATCATTTTCTTTTTGGTATCTTTCTGTTCCGGTATCTGAGATGTTTGTAAAATGTATAATCTCAGGACAGGATATAAGTGAGATATGGAGTGAGAATATCCCTTAAATTATCTTAACAATCAGTATTATAAATATCTTCCTATAAATCCCAATCATTTGAAAATGTTAATTAAAAATGGTTTTTCAACTGTAAAGGATTGTCACTTACTGTGACTTTGACATTCAGTTCAGTTCAGTTCAGTTCAATCATTCAGTCATGTCCGACTCTTCGCAACCCCATGAATCGCAGCACGCCAGGCCTCCCTGTCCATCACCAACTCCCAGAGTTTACTCAAACTCACGCTCATCGAGTCGGTGATGCCATCCAGCCATCTCATCCTCTGTCGTCCCCTTCTCCTCCTGTCCCCAACCACTCCCAGCATCAGGGTCTTTTCCAAAGAGTCAACTCTTCACATGAGGTGACCAAAGTATTGAAGTTTCAGCTTCAGCATCAGTCCTTCCAGTGAACATCCAGAACTGATCTCCTTTAGGATGGACTGGTTGGATCTCCTTGCAGTCCAAGGGACTCTCAAGAGTCTTTTCCAACACCACAGTTCAAAAGCATCGATTTTTCGGTGCTCAGTTTTCTTCACAGTCCAACTCTCACATCCATTCATGACCACTGGAAAAATCATAGCCTTGACCAGACGGACATTTTTTGGCAAAGTGATGTCTCTGCTTTTTAATATGCTATCTAGGTTGGTCATCACTTTCCTTCCAAGGAGTAAGCGTCTTTTAATTTCATGGCTGCAGTCACCATCTGCAGTGATTTTGGAGCCCCCCCAAAAAAGTCTGACCCTGTTTCCACTGTCTCCCCATCTACTTCCCATGAGGTGATGGGATGAGATGCCATGATCTTAGTTTTCTGAATATTAAGCTTTAAGCCAACTTTTTCACTCTCCTTTTTCACTTTCATCAAGAGGCTTTTTAGTTCCTCTTCACTTTCTGCCATAAAGGTGGTGTCATCTGCATATCTGAGGTTATTGATATTTCTCCCAGCAATCTTGATTCCAGCCTGTGCTTCTTCCAGCCCAGCGTTTCTCATGATGTACTCTGCATATAAGTTAAATAAGCAGGGTGACAATATACAGCCTTGGCGTACTCCTTTTCCTATTTGGAACCAGCCTGTTGTTCCATGTCCAGTTATAGCTGTTGCTTCCTGACCTGCATACAGGTTTCTCAGGAGGCAGGTCAGGTGGTCTGGTATTCCCATCTCTTTCAGAATTTTCCACAGTTTATTGTGATCCACACAGTCGAAGGCTTTGGCGTAGTCAATAAAGCAGAAATAGATGTTTTTCTGGAACTCTCTTGCTTTTTCGATGATCCAGCGGATATTGGCAATTTGATCTCTGGTTCCTTCTGCCTTTTCTAAAACCAGCTTGAACATCTGGAAGTTCTCGGTTCACGTATTGCTGAAGCCTGTCTTGGAGAATTTTGAGCATTACTTTACTAGTGTGTGAGATGAGTGCAATTATGCAGTAGTTTGAGCATTCTTTGGGATTGCCTTTCTTAGGGACTGGAATGAAAATTGACCTTTTCCAGTCCTGTGGCCACTGCTGAGTTTTCCAAATTTGCTGGCATATTGAGTGCAGCACTTTCACAGCATCATCTTTCAGGATTTGAAATAGCTCAACTGGAATACCATCACCTCCACTAGCTTTGTTCATAGTGATGATTTCTAAGGCTGACTTGACTTCACATTCCAGGATGTCTGGCTCTAGGCTAGTGATCCCACCATTGTGATTATCTGGGTCGTGAAGATCTTTTTTGTACAGTTCTTCTGTGTATTCTTGCCACCTCTTCTTAATATCTTCTGCTTCTGTTAGGTCCATACCACTTCTGTCCTTTATTGAGCCCATTTTTGCATGAAATGTTCCCTTGGTATCTCTAATTTTCTTGAAGAGATCTCTAGTCTTTCCCATTCTGTTATGACTTTGACATTAGCTATGATTAATTTGATTTTAAATATTATGGAACTGTTTTCTGAATCAACTATATTACCTGAAGGTAAAGTCTAGCAGCTTATTTTGTGCATTCAATTGATATCTTTGATACCACCAGTTCCTGGGAAGACCAAGTCTAAATAATATTTAAAATTCTTATATATTTCGTTTCATAATAAAATGCTTCTCAAATAGGCGAACTATCTTACGTTTTTAATAATTTTATTTATTTACTTTTGGCTGTGCTGGGTCTTTGAGCTGCATTGGTTTTTCTCTAGTTGTGGTGAGTGGGGGATACTCTCTAGTTGCAGTGCACAGGCTTCTCATTGTGGTGGCTTCTCTTGTTGCAAAGCCCGGGCTCTAGGGTGCCCGGGCTTCAGTAGTTGCAGCACGTGGGCTCAATAGTTGGGGCACCCGGACTTAGTTGTTCTGTGGCATGTGGAATCTTCCAGGATCAGGAATTGAACCCATGTCTCCTGCATTGGCAGCTGGATCTTTACCACTGAGCCACCAGGGAAGCATGAGAACTATCATAATTTATATCTTATTGAATGACTAAATAATATAGCATCAAGACAGGTTACATTTTAATGATGTGTTGAAACAGAGCAACCATTAAGAAAGCATTAAAAAATTTACATTGTAAAACTATTTAGCAGTCATGATTCTTTTGGAATTAGGATATTCTATATTTATACTGTTACTCTAAATTTTATGTATTGGTAATTGTTCAGTGTACCTACGCGTTTACTAAACAATTCAGCAGATGGAAGTTCTGTCTTCTTGGAGGAGTTAACACTTATACTAGGTTGGTGTTTCACAAACTTGTCTGATTTTAATAATCACTAGAAATAAATGTTTAAAAAGCACAGATTTTTTTAGCCCCACCCTAGTGATCCAACCCTATCTTGAACAACTCTGAAATAACCAATGGTAAGAATCTTGATCAGTTTCTCTTTCTCTTTAATCATTGCATATCTTCCCCCCTCCCACACACATACATATACTTGCTACTGAAGAGATAACCTGTATAATTTATTACGCATTTGGGATGATTGGGTAATCATTTATTTTTTGTGAAAGGTTTATGATTTTGAGGTAAGAGAAGATACTAAGGACATTTCTATTAATGGCGTATCACATAAGATTTTGTAATATATTAGATTTATCATTACATTTTAAACCCTATATCATACACTAACAATTAAAAAAATGTTTTTTGTTGCTTTTGGGGTATTTCCTTGAGACTGCTACTACAATAAAATTGTAATAAGTAAGCAGAAAGAGAAGGCAGGAGGAGAAGGGGATGAGATGGTTGGATGGCATCACCGACTCAATGGACATGAGTTTGAGCAAATTCCAGGAGTTGGTGATGGACAGGGAAGCCTGGCATGCTGCAGTCCATGGGGTCACAAAGAATCGGACATGACTGAGCAACTGAACTGAACTGAAGCAGAAAGAGGCACCAGGGACTATGTTTTGTCAACAAAATGTGTGAACCTTGGCTGCCTACAAGAATATCAAAACAATGAAATTGTCTTTAATTGAAATGAGCATTTTAAACTGTCACCGGAATGTTTTTATTTTATAGCTTAAGATGTATCTTCAAAACAATCTATCCTATGTGTGTAACCTGTAGCCAATTCATCAATGTTTACTGATTGTTTGTCATTAATGACAGTAGGGGCCAGCTCTGAAAATAAGACTGAGTGGAGACATGCATACGTGCATTTGTGACTAAATTCTTAAGTGAAGAAAAGATAATGAGTATTGTTTCAAATTATCCATGTTTCTTTTTCTTCCACACAGATCATTAAGAGCTGACTGTGAACGCAAATGTGTATCTTTCATCTCTGCTGTTTTTGGTTTTACATATCTATTCTAATGCATGTGAAATGAGTTCCCTATCTCTTTCCAAGTGATAAAGCAACTGTGCAAAGTGCTCTAGGAAATGCGTGTGCAGCAGTTGTGGACTATATTCCCCAAAGCAGTTTGTTAGTCACTCCGTTTGCTACAACTTCATTCATTTCAGCTTCTTTCTTCTAGAATTAGGCTGAGGAAAAATTGGACTTTTTCAGGAAGCTTAAAGAGTTGCGGCAAGTATGTGACAACAGTGGTGGACATAAAAATAGCCATCTCTTTGTAATTTAAAAATCTGCAAAGGAATTAGCTCGTGGTGCATTGAAGAAGGAGGTCTCAGAATGTATTGTGATTAACAGCATGCTCTTTCACAACTGAAACAGAGGCTAGCTCTTCACTGGGTCAGCTTCCTCTTCCTCCAGGGCACACAGCGGGGCTCCCTTTCCCAGATCTTCCTTGCAGTTTAAGTGTGGCCATATGGTAGGGTTCTGGCCAATGGCATTGGAGCGGAAGGGCTGGCTCATTCATACTTACCAAGTAAGACTCCTGCTCTTTCTCCTGCAGCATAGGAAAGCCTTCTGTTGACTGGTGAAGCCACAAGGTGGAAGGATCCTAAGCTCTCAAATTACCATTTGGAAGAGAGGGACTTTATATGAGCTATAAACAAATGTATATTGTTAAGTCTCAGAAATCTTGTAGTTCATCTGATACAGCAGTTAGCCTGCCCCAACTGATAAATAGTTAGAATAGTACTATCGGTCAAGCATTTTACTTCTCAGCCTGTAGAAAGCAGGAAATGGTTGCCTCTTCAATAGTTTGCAACTTCTTTGGCATTCTACTTTGGACAAGTTTTCCCAACCTCACCTTTGTTACTCACCTTTGTTATTGTAGCTGCCTACTAACTAGCTCCCTGCTTCTGTTGGCACCCTCCTCTACAGTTTATTATCAAAGCAGAAACCAGGGTGATCTCACGTCATTCTTCTCAACTCCCTCCAAGCTCTCCATTTGATTCAGGGAAAAAGCTAAGATCTTTTCAATGACCTACAAGACCTCTGCCCACCTGCCCCCTCTCCTCATCACTCCTCTGTACTTCTCTCCTAACACTCACCCTTGCCCTTGTTCTGAACCAGCCTCACAGATTCCTGTGCTACTCCTTGAGCAGAGCGGGCATGGTCTTGCTTTAGAGCTTCTGGGTTTGTTTCCTCTGGAATACTCTCTTCCGGGGTGTCCTTGTGGTTCGCTCTTTGCTCGGAGAGGCTTTGCTGAGCATGCTGCGTTCACTCCCTGACCCCTTCCTTCTGTTATTTCCCTCTGCAGCACTCACTACCTTCTAACACACTACACACATTTTCTGTTTAACGTTGTTCACTGTATGTTCCCCTGCACGCCCCTATTAAAATGAAAGCTCCATGAGAAAGGATTTTTGAGCTTTTGTTAAGTTGCCAGCCTAGAGTAGTACTTGGCAATTAATAAATAATAGATACATTTTTGTTGAATGACTAAATGCTCTTAAATCGATCAGTGCCATGTGCCAGAGGAGCACTAAAGGGAAACTTCTAATTCCCGCTGGGATTTGGCAAGGAAAGCTCTCCTGGAGAAACTTCTACTTCTTCTGGGACCGGAAGCTGATGTACTTGCTAAGAGTATGAGCCCGTGGTCACTGTTTAGTCCTCCTCTTAGCTGACCCGTTAACACCATTTGACACAGTTATGATTGTTTTCCTGAAGCGCGGTCTTCGCTTGTCCTCAGAGTACCACGCCTGCCTGGCTGTTCTCCTACTTCCTTGGCCATCCCTTCTCAGGCTCTTTAGCCATTTCCCTCCATTTTCCCCACTGAATGCTGGAATGCCTAGGGTTCAGTCCTGGTCCTCTTCTCATCTTTCTGCGCTCATTCCCCCAGGGGATCCGAACTAATCTCAGGGCTTTAAGTGCCATCCGTATACTCGTGACTAACAAACATGTACTTCTAAGTGGTATCTCTTCCTGAACTCCCCATCTGTGTATCAGGGGGCCTCCTGGGCCTCTCCTCTTGGATGTCTAATAAGGATCTCGAATGTAAATGCCCACAATAGAGCCTCTGCTATTTCCCGCTTGCCTTGTGTTCCTGATCTCATTTAATGGCGGCTCTGTTCCTTTGGTTGCTCAGGCCGAAAGCCTCGGAGTTACCTTTAATTCTCCCCTTCTTCTCTGCCAGTGCCGCTTTCACTTTACAACCAGAACCACTTCCTGCCATCCCCGCGGCCAGCACCCTGGGACTGCTTGGGTGCTGCTGGTCTCTTAACCAGTTTCTGCTTTGCCTACGCTTCTTGCTGCTCTTCAACCAGTCCTCACACCGACACCAGCGTGATCCTATTAAAGCCTAAGTCACATCGTGTCTCTCTTCTGCTCAAAACCTCCCAATCGTTTCTCCTATGCCCTCAGGGACCTGCAAGGCCCTCCTTGACCTGACATCATCTCCAACCACGACTCCACTCATTACTCTTCCCCGCTATCTTGCTGATCCTTAGCTATTCCATGTATACTTTTCCTTCAGAGCCTTTGCACTTGATATTCCTTATCTGGAATGGTCTTTCCCCAGATGTCTGCTTGGCTAGCTCCCTCACTTGCTTCAGTCATTCCTCAAAATTCATCTTTTTTTAAAAAAATTCATTTTTTTCAGTGAGGATTTTCTTGGTTGCTTTATCTAAAATTTTAATGCAGTTTCCTGCCTCCACTTCTCATTCCCTTTATCTTTTTTTCCTCCCTTGAGGTTTTTAATAATGTATTTTATCTTCATATTTGCCTTATCTATTGTCTTTTTCCTCCACTTCAGTATAAGACCATAACTCTCACCTTTTAAAAGGTGCATCTGTCTCCTCCCATTTTCATTTCTTCAGTCAGTTTTAAAGTCATGCTAATAACACTGACTTGCAGTGGAAATGTTTGAACATAGCAAAGGATTTGGTCTGTTTTGTTCTCTGAAACATAGTCGATGTTCAACTCATTATAATGAGTGGATCAAAATTAATTAGAGCTGGTAAAACTCTTTTCTTATCAAGCAGATGTTCTTCAAACCTCAGGAAGAGTTAAAATTTTAAAAGATGCTAAAAGGAGTCAAACTATCTTATATAGTATTATCAATATAGTAATTATTGATAATTAATATAGATAATATTGAAATGTTAAATACCTATAATGATGATAGATATTTGTTAGTAGTTATGAGTATTTAGGGTTTAAATACATGAGTATTTAGGGTTTAAAATTTCACAGATTAGGTTTATGATTCCATTTTGAGTTTTATAGTTGGACTCAGATACATTTAAAAATTAGAATGCAAACATTTTTTAAAAAAAAGTTTATGTTTATAATTAGTACTAAATGCTTGAAATGAAAAGTTAGGTTTTATTGTCTTTGTGTGTTTAATTTATTGGATTTATAAGAGATGTTTGGACTTCCCAGGTGGCACATTGGTAAAGAATCTGCCTTCAATGTAGGAGATGCAGGTTCAATCCCTGGGTCGGGAAGATACCCTGGAGAAAGGAATGACAACTCACTCCAGTATTCTTGCCTGAAGAATCCCATGGACAGAGGAGACGCGGGCTACAGTTCATGGGGTCGTAAAGAGTTGGACACGCCTGAGCACACACACATAAGAGATGTTTAAATTATTGGAAGTTTTGCACATTCATTTATCTACTAAGACATTTGAAGTGCTTAAAAACATCGATTGTTAAAATTTTCAATGCGGTTAAGGGAATTTGAATAGGTTTGTGAATAGAGCTTATTGTTTAAGAGAAGTTGAGTTTTACAGTGAGTTACCACTCACAACTACTAATATAGATATAATAAAAAAGATAGACAATAACAAATGTGAGCAAGAATGTAGAAAAATTGAGATTGGAACTTGCATACGTTGCTTGTAGGAATGTAAAATGGTGTAGGCATTTTGTGAAACAATTCGACAATGCTTCAAAAAGTAAGATGCAGTATACTTGAAACTAACACGATATTGTGAATCAACGATGTGCTTATGTTGTGCTGGGCTTAGTCGCTCAGTCATGTCAGACTTGTCGCGACCCCATGGACTGTAGCCCGCCAGGCTCCTCTGTCCGTGGGGATTCTCCAGGCAAGAATATTGGTGTGGGTTGCCATGTCTTTCTGCAGGGGATCTTCCCAACCCAGGATTGAACCCAGGTCTCCCACATTGCAGGTGGATTCTTTACTATCTGAGTCACCAGGGAAGCCCATGAATACTGGAGTGGGTAACCTATCCCTTCTCCAGGGGATCTTCCCGACCCAGGAATTTAACTGGGTCTCCTGCATGGCAGATGATTCTTTACCAGCTGAGCTACCAGGGAAGCCCAAATCAACTACACTTTAAAAAGTAAAATGCAGAGTTGACATATGACCCAACAATTCTTGGATATTCTCTTGTGTACTCAAGGGAACTGAAAGCATATATCCACACAAAAACTTGTGAACAATGTTCATAGCAGCATTATCCATAATAGCCAAAAAGTGGAAACAATTGAAATGACCATCAGCTAATGAATTGATAGATATAATGTGGTATATCCCTACAATGGAATTCTTTCTGACAATAAATAAAGCATGAAGTGCTGATGCACGCTACAATATGGATGAATCTTGAACACAGCATGCTAATTTTAAAAAGTCCGTTACAAAAGACCACATATATTAGGATCCGTATGTATGAAATGTCCAGAATAAGCAAACTTATAGAGATTGCTTAAGGCTAGGGATTTTGCGGGCAAATGAGGAGTGACTGCTAAGGGGTATGGGATTTCTTTGGGGGCTATTGGAAATTTTCTGGATTAGATAGTGATGATTGTTCGTTTGCCAGTACACCAAAACTGCTGAATTGCATAGTTTTAAAGGATGATTTTTTAAAACTGGTGTGTGACTTATACCAATAAAAAAGAGAGACATTGAATTCTTTAAGTTCAGTTGATTGATATGCTTTTTGGATTTATAAATTTATTAATTTATAAATAGAACAAGATTTGTAAGATGAATTTGCCATCTTAAAAAAGACAAAGTTTTAAATTTGCAATTTTAATAACTTTATTATTAACTTTAAGCCCAGTCTTAAAGATGTAAATTTGAAAGGAAACTTGGCTTGAGTAACTCATTCATTTGGGACTGTTCTTAGGTGAGAGGTTAGGAGGAAAGAGGACTATATATATATGTACTAATATAAATACAAAACAGTGAAACAGGCTCTAGGTTAGATGGGCTTTAAAGAAAAGCACAGGATTTTAATAAATGTCAATCAAAACAGATCTCAAAAAATACATACTTTAAAACTCTTTCCTCTATTATGTTTATGTTTTGCTTCCTATATCATACTTTTGTTTCTGTACTTTGGTTTTTAATTTGTCCTTTAGAGTTACATATAAATCTGAACTTTATACTACAGGACTGTTCTTCATATAATAAATGATAGTTATCATGTCCACAGCAGATTTTCTTTTCTCTGGGTTAAATGGTTCTTGATCCCTTTGACTATTTTCCTATGACTTCATTTTATGTCTCTTGGTCATCCTAATTGCAAATGTGAGACCTCTTTTTCATGATGTGTTCTACTCTTATCTACATAAATGGTCACAAGTAGTACACTCAAGTAGGATATAGACCATTGATTTTTGACCCTCAAGCCATAAAACATTTTGAATTGCTTGTCAACATCTAAAAGTTATACAGTTTTTCACAGAATACGAATTTTTCACTTCTCTTGAATAATTAGCATTTCTAGTTTCAGTAGGTCCACATTCACACATGGCTTGTTACCTGGAATTGAGCCATCTTACGACATGGGCTGTTAGTTGTTCCCCAATATTTGTTTTCCCCAGTGTCAACAGTAATCAAGCTCCCAGTTTTTAGCTCAGCACATGGCCACTTAAAAACCCAGTTTCCTTTTCAGTTAGGTCTGACCAGGAGTTCTGATTAGTAGGATGTTACTGACTGTGGTGTGTGAAAGATAGAAGTGTCCTTAAGGACAGAATGCTATTTTCTTCATTTTCCTTTTTCTTGTTGGGTGGAATGTGGATTTAATGGCTAGAAAAATCAAGTTGTATTTCAAGGGGGAAGCTGCTGATAAGAGGGTGCAAGAGCAATCAGATAGAAAGTGCAGGGTTTCCTGATGGTCTTAGAATCAGCACACCTCTGAGGACTGCTTTCCTGGACTTTTATCAAAATAAATGCATTTTTATTTAAGCTATGTTATTTTGGGCTTTCAGGCACATCTATTCCTAATTCATAACACCTGCCATTAAGCAGGTGTTCTCAGGTTTATTACAAATCCCACCACTATGTAATATCTCTGTGATATTGACCAGGAGTTGACATTTATCATATTATACTTTTTTCTCTCCATTAAAAATGGAAAGTTGAAGAACTGACATAGTCATGTGTTTCAAAGGAAGTTGAAGAGTATATGCCATGTGGAATTAGAGATTATTTCTATATGATTAATTCTGCACACCAACTTGTAGCTCAGTCAGTAAAAAATCTGCCTGCAGTGCTGGAGACCCAGGTTCGATTCCTGGGTCAGGAAGATTCCCTGGTCAGGAAGATTCCCTGGAGAAGGAAATGGCAACCCACTCCAGTATTCTTGCCTGGAGAATCCCATGGACAGAGGAGCCTGGCAGGTTATAGTCCATGGGGTCGCAAGAGTCGGACTAAATTATGACTTAGTGACTAAATTACTTTTTTTAAAAAAGTATTAAATATACAATGACTTTAGAAGCTATTATGAAACTACCCACAGCAAGAAATATGCCCAGAAAAGCAAAGACATGTTAATGACAAACTTAACTTAGTGAATAACTAAATGGACTGAAAACAAGGACTGGAATTACAGCAGTGATAATGGTGTAAAATGTATCAAGTTAAAAAAAAAATTCTTGGCATTAAAACATTTTGCCAGGGATGGGTTGAGGAAAAGGTTGATTGCAACAGAAATTGTGTACTGAACAGAAACTAACATTTCAAATATAAATTTAATCTCATTAAATATTTGTTAGCATTTCTTAGGGGTGAAGGGATTTCTAGTACAAAGTAGCGTGAAAAGGTTAAATCATTTATAGTTTTTTCCCCTTCCAGCCAATGAAAGTATAGATATAAAAGATATAAATACCACCCAAGTAACTATAGTCATCTGTGGTGTCTGGAAGACTTTAAGTGTTTGAATAGCTTTTGAACATTGTGCCAGTGATAGGCATATGAAGACATTATTTTTATGTGTTGAGTAAAGTGAGTAAACAGGGCCACAGTTTTTAGCAAGTCAGAGCTACTACTGGATTTGCTTTTCAAAACTTTAAGTCCATGAGGGCAGTTTGCGCAAGTCATGCAACACGTGCTTATTTTATAACTAAATAGGAATCAAATTTAATTTAGGAAAAAGAGACATAAAATGAATGTAGCAATGAGTACTATGAGATGAATGTACTAGCAAGGTTTAAACCATAGAAGACACATCAGTGTTTTCTTTACTTGGTGAATTGTATGTAAAGCAAATGTGGTGTGAGAATGAAGAGTTTTGTTTTGGATGTTTCTAAAAATTGGTTTGTGTTATCTAAAGAAAGTGTCAGCTGAACTCTTTAGTGAAGATTTCTTCAAAGATTGTCTATGCCATTAGCTGACATAGACACTCTATTTCTCTGCAAGTGTGTTTACAATCAATTACACAAACAAATCATTTCTTTTATTCATCTAATTTCTAATAAAACTGTGCCTTTGGGAAACTCACTAAACTAGAAAAAACATGGCCTACTTTCAGAGGCAGAAATCATTTTCCAGAAATTAAGTGAGAATTACCCCTTGTGGATCTAAGAGCTGAATTCTAAGTTATATGATTTTGAAATTTATAAAAACAAACAAATCAGTTTGCCTTTTCTCATCTATAATATTGATAATGTGAATAAAGAGCTAAAAAAAAGTATACTAAAGTGTGGGGCTTCCCAGGTGGCGCAGTGGTAAAGAACCCTCTTGCCAATGCAGGAGATGCAAGAGACACGGGTTTGATCTCTGGGTCAGGAAGATCCACTGAAGAAGGAAATGGTAACCTGCTCCAGTATTCTTGCCTGGAAAATTCCATGGTGAGAGGAGACAGGTGGGCTACAGTCCATAGGATTGCAGAGCTGGACATGACTGAGTGACTGAACACACACACATACTAAAGTGTAGTTATAAAACTAACCAGGAACTGAATTCTATGAACAATTCAGATATTTTAAATATGAAAAAGAAAAAAAAACTGAGTAATAAATGTATGTTTTGGAAAAACCTTATTTGTGAAAAACATATTAATTTTAATAAAATTAGTATTGCTCACAGATGATGAAGAAAAAAGCCACATTTCTTTGGTTCAAGATAAAAAAATAATGAATTACAGAAGAAACACATAAAATACTAGATTTGGATTTATAGTAGAATACTTAATCTTTAGTTTCATATATTTATGTTACATGCTTATAGCAAAGTGCAATAAAAATAAGCAATATAATTATAATTCTCATATTTGATTCATTTACCATGTTCTCCTGGCTTTTGCAAGTTTTTGAGTTTGTGAGCCCTCATCTTGCCTTTCTTGCATTCCTTCTGGTTACAAAGCTAATCAATGACCTTAGTAGGTGAAATTTTCAAATATATTTGTCATTTTTCCATAATGGGGGTACACAAGAGTAGAAAGCCCATAACTTTAGAGCTAAAAGAATGGAGAAATTCAGTCTAACCATATTACCGGGTGGGAATGGGCTAGAATTAGAGAAGAACACATAAAGAAGTCTGAATTCAAGGTTTCATAAAGATCCTCTAATTTTGTTTAGCTATTGAGCTTCACACAGCATATCTCCAGGGTAACAGCAGCCCTCTAAAGGATTCATGGAGGATCTACGATAGGTGTACAGGCCAATAGGACCCTTTGCCACTGCGTGAGAAGAAAGACTACAAGATTAATGCAACACCCAAGTTGTTAACTAATATTTAATAATACAAAATTTCTTGCACAGTAAGTTTTAAAAATAGCATAATCAGTTAAGCATTTTATTATTTGCAAATTACAAGTGGAATTTTTGTTTTGCACTTAAGTGACTGGTAATGGTTCAGTTCAGTTCAGTTCAATCACTTGGTCGTGTACGACTCTGCGACCCCATGGACTATAGCATGCCAGGCCTCCCTGTCCATCACCAACTCCTGGAGCTTGCTCAAACTCATGTCCAAGTCGGTGATGCCATCCAACCATTTCATCCTGTCGTCTCCTTTTCCTCCTGCCTTGTGTTCACTAATAAATTATATATATATAATTATAATGTATATGACATATATATATAATATTAACACATACATATGGCATCTTCTATTTGCCAAGCAATGTTCTCAGTACTGAGGATGCAGCAATAATTAAAACAGATAAAAACCCTGCCCTCACAGAATATACATTCTAGGAGAGAATGATAAAATAAATAAGCAGATCATCTACTGAGGAGGTAATGTTGAAGAGAATTTAACAAGAGCTCAGAGCCCAATAATCATGAGATTTTAAGTAACAAGAGTTCTATTAGGTGAACAATTATCACATGTAAGAACTTTATTTCATTTATCCTTACAACTTTTTATGGTATATTTTATTCCCTTTCCACAAATGAAACTAATACAGGGAGGCTAACTTGCTAAATCAAATGGTGGTTGCATAATAATTTGGATGGGAACTTTACAAGCTTTAGTTTAAGGAAAAATACCATGTTCATGCCATTAAAATTTGGGTATTTAGTGTACGATTATTCATGAGCCTTTTAGAAAGACACTCTACTTTTGCCTTTAATGAACTTCAATTAATCTTGAATATAAACCTCTGTTAATGTATTTCACACAGTGAATACTATTTAAAAATTGCTTTGCTGTGTTGTGGAGCCTGCAGAATCTTAGTTCCTGGGCCAGGGAGTGAAATCCTAACCACTGCACCACGAGGGAATTCCCGAAGTAACACACACACAAACCCATTCACACATATATTGGCCACACAGCTTGTGGGATCTTAAGTTTACTAACCAGGTTTTGAACTTGTGCCCTGAGCAGTGGAAGTGCAGAGTCATAACCACTGGACCACCGGGGAATTCATGAATATCATTTAAAAATGCTTTCTAAATATTACAATGTGTGATTCTGGATCAGGAATGAATTTAACAATTTTCCACTCCAGTTTTCTGTCCCTTCCTTTTTTTTAACTAATGAAAAAAATTAAAAAACCAGTTAAAAAAAATAGTATTCAAATTTCACATGTTTACTTAGTAGTAAAACTAAGACAAAGACTCAGGTCTTCTGATTCGCAGTCTATTGTTCATTATTTCTTTATGAAAGCAGTACAATTTTAAAATAAACTTACCATTCTTTAATGTTCAGAACAATATTACCGAATTACTTTTAATACATTTTTTCCCACCATATTTACTGAAAGTCACATTTTTTCCACACATAATATATATAAAAGACATTAAAACAGTACAAGAAAAATAGTTAATAACTCAATTCTCAAAGATCTATTTCTTCATTTTCGCACACTAACAGTACACGTGTAGATGATGCAGATTTACGTGACAGTGGATGATGCGACTACGCAGGTGAAGAGAAGCTGGAGAGTGGGGCGTGAGCCACTGGGGAAGGATCAGCTTTCCTGCTCCTGCTGGTGTCTGAACAAAAGGGTGACAGCAGTGCTGTAGCTAACTCCTGCTATACGAATGAGATAAACAAGAGAGAAGTGGCTTGTGCCAATCAGTCTGTGCCACACTCAGACATTTGCTGCCTTTAACAGTTGACCACCGAGGCCTAGGAAACTAAGTCACTGGCCAGGCCCAAGGCTACAGATCCTATGCAATAACCGCTAACACACGGTCAAGGCATAAGAAAACATGAGGAGCTTGAGGAATTTGGTATTTAAACACTGACTGGTGTATTTGGTGATAAAATAACAAACCACATTAAGCTTGTGATATTTATTTAGCTCCAAGTTTAGGGAGAGCACAGACTGGGACAGCTGTATTAACCCACTAGCACAAAGTTTATGAGTACTCTCTTAAAAGATAAACAAGACTGATTTGTCAGGAGTATACAGGGCATTTGTAGACTCCACACACAGAGAATTACAGAGGTCACAGCGCAGTTGTTTTTTATTATTTCCCTTAGTGTGTTTTTTTTTTCCTATTTTCTAATTGTCCAGTTTTTAAAAAGCAGAAAGGAAGGAACTAGATGGCAGCAAAAGAACTATACCTCCTGTAGTTGAGGATGCTGCTGATATTCTAAGACAGACAAGCTTGCCTTCCCAGAAATGACTTGTAATAAATTCTTGGCACCAGGGTTTAATACAGCAATCTAGGCAGCACAAGACCACATATATTTTTTGCAAATAAAAGCCATATTCATGACTGAACTGTTTGTCACTTAAATGTAATATTTTTTGCAGAGCTAAAACAGAAGAAGAAACTCTATCCTAGCAATAGATTTATCTTTCAGATGTCTAGACCCTTCTTCATTATACAAAGTGATTATTGTCTATTTTGCAATTAGCTTTCCCTGCTATACTTTTTGAAAGGAAAATCTCAAGCATGCCAGGCTTTGCGCCAATTTCATTTCTGGCATGATTTGAATGATTTTAAGTTTACTGTTCTAATGATACTCAAGAGTTTTAAAATACAGGCTCAGTAAATAGATGTGAATATAGAGAAAAAATTACATTGAAAGAAAGAAAATTTATCAATACATTTATAAAAATTATAACTTACAGAAATCTCTTTCCCTTTTCTAATCTTCCACAGCTAATCACTTTTATAGAAACAACCAGGTATTAGGATATGACTGAACAGTGATGAACTATTGAGTTAGAACTATGCAGTCATTTGGTTTAATATCTAATCTATGAGATAGTGACTTTTCTTTAAAAGATAACCGAGATTAGTTTGTTGAGACAAGCTTTTTCTATTATTGTCTCATTGAGACTTTAAATAATAGAGCTACAGGTTTTTGTTTTCTTGTGTCTCATCAACAGTAGGCTTTATATGGGAGAGTCCTCACTTTGAAGCTAATTTTATCTATTAATGCAACTGGTACAGTTTAAGGGTTTGCCTTCAGGGCTTTCTTTAAAGGATTTTACCTATGTGAAATGGGGCTTTTTAGTATAGACTGAAGAGAAAGAATGCTTCAGTTGAAGATTTTTTTTTTCAACAGTATCTAAGTGGAGTTGGAAAGTGTGCTAAAGGTATGATAATATCTATTTGTATATATATAATATGTATATATGATATGTACATCTCTCAAGTTGACAGGTCCAGCAGTTATTCTGTTGGGCAATATGACTTAACACATTAGTAAAGTATATGTAAGATTAGTGAGATTGTGCGTAGCCAAGGAGAAAGAGTAGTTGTGGTGAGCATGATGAGACACACGAGGTGAGAGCAAGAAAAGGCCTTGGAAACTCAGTGGTCCTCTCCCCAGAGCGTTAAAGGATTTGACTGATACGAGGCAAATGATTTCAGGGAAAGCAACAGTCTCCACTAATATTTAAAACACGAATAGCAATGACCTCTACTAGATTCTTCTCTAGGCACAGGAGTGGGGGGTGTACCTTTTGGCAGAGAACAAGTAGGATCACGGGCTAAGCAGACAGTAAACTCAGAGCTGTAATGGGATCCTTAGCAAGAATCTCTTGTGTCCAATTTGTGCAACCCCATGTATGTTGATGGAGCTGAGGTTCTAGTGTCAGGATGAAGTCATCTCCAATGGGCGAGGTCTCAGTTTAGGAGACGTCCTCTTGGAGGTGGGATTAGGGTATCCTTTCCAAGAGGGTATCCACTTGAGGGAATGTGAGACTCACATTTGCCATGTTTGGTTTAAACTACGGCTTATTTAGAGGATTTGGGCCTTTAGACGTACATGAATGAAAGCACATAGACTAGTAGCAATAAGACTGATGTCAGCAGAAAATACATGCAGCTGCACTGACAGGGCTTTTGTTTTTGGTGGAAGTTTAGGCTCTAATAGTTTCCCTATCAGATGAACAGCTGTCTGGTGTATGGACAGCCTGGCTAATGGGCTCCTTGATACGGCTTCCAGCCCTTCTGGGATGAGGGAATGATAAAAAATTTATAAAGATACGGGAAGACACTATAAAAAGGGCCTCATATAAACTGAGTCTTTATATACATGAAGGCAATGCACATCCCCTTTAAATGTAAGGGGTGGGAAATTTTTAAAAGTTGATGTGAGGTGTATAGCCTTGAGTGAAGGCCTAGAGCAAGATACAGACCCATTTAGGGGTCAATTTACCTGATTGGAACTTGAAAAGGAGCCATGTGAGACCATTATGTCTCTTAATTAAACTGGCTATTTGGTACCTTCGAGGGACGTGAAAGTTCTATTGAATACTTTTTCCAAAAGATTAGCACCATGTATTTTATAGAGAAGTAAAATGTGTATCTTGGTTATTATCACTTATTATCTGTAACTCTGATAGTATGAAGTACATTATATTGTGTATTATGGCCTCAATAAATATTACATGGAGATGTGTGGTTGTGATTTATATTTTGGGTATCTGTGAGGCTAGACACTCCCAAGTTTTGTTAGCTTTTTCTCCCTTAAAGGGACAGTTTTAGGCAATGACCCAACAGTTCATAATAAATGTGAAATGGGGCTACTTGCTGGCCAGCAGCTTGGCTGAGTGTGTTGTTTCTTGGGTTCTGTCATTCATTAGGGATATCCTGGCTAAGAGATGGAAAGCAGCAACATTCCATTGAGCTCCATCATGTGTGATGATTGCCAGTGCCACTTGCATAGTCTATAAATATCCACTGCTGTTCGTTCAGTTAGTGCCTAGTGGATTCTGAGCAGCCAAGTGGACTGGGGGAGGGGTGATATTCTCCAGCACCATGGCATTTAGCAAGGGATTGATGACAGCGGACACCACCTCCTTCTGTAGGTGGAATACACCAGAGAGCTCAGGTTTGGCTCCATGCTCTATGAGGCTCTATGAGGCCTTACTAAGAGGCCTTAGTAGCTATGCCACGTTTCTGGTGTATTATTTCTATGACCAATGTTTAACAAGCAGTTGGTACGGAAAATCACAGGCTCAGAGCTTCTATTTTCCAGAGAGCTCAGCATGTACTTCATTTGTTGTTTTTCTAAAGAAGCATAGTATGGAGCTAAGAGGGGCAGTTTCTTGCCTCAGAAGCCCTTGGGTAACATATCCATCCTAAGTGGTCTAGCGATTCCGAGAGGTATGACAAGAGGTTACCAAAATTTCCCTGGTGAAAGAGTCCTTCAGGCCACTAACAGGAGAAACTGTTGATTTTAATTTGGAAGTATTAAAATTTGTAAAGAAAGAATATTTTTTGCCATCAGAACCCCGAAAGTATAAAGATGTTAGACCCGTATCCCTTAAATGTATATCAAATGAATAGCCTTGGAGGAGGATGCAATTAATGTAAACCCACACCTCTGCTCCTGGAAGAAGGTGGATGCAGTTGAGATCCCGTCTGCCAAGACTGTGTGACGGCAAAGCTGCTGAGGATGGACAGTCTGGAAAAGGTTTATTGTGTCTCTTTGAAGTGAAGGCAAAGAGCAGTTAGAGGATGGTGAAATAGGCATTGAACAGAACATGTTAGCCACATTTTCAGGGGTAAGATATTTACCAGTTGCTGACTGAATAGAATCAGGAATTTCAATAATATTGGATATTCAAAACTATAACGAAGTACCACCTCACACTGTTCAGAATGACCATCATTAAAAAGTCCTCAAATAAATGCTGGAGAGGTTGTGGAGAAAAGGGAACCCTCCTACACTGCTGGTAGGAATGTAAACTGGTGCAGTCATTATGGAAAACAGTATGGAGTTTCCTCAACAAACTAAAAAAGGCAACTCTATTGCCATATGCAATTCCACTCCTGGGCATACACCCAGACAAAACTGTATTTCGAAAGGATACATGTACCTCTATGTTCATAGCAGCACTGTTTACAACAGTCAAGACACGGAAACAGCCTAAAAGTCTATCAACAAATGAATGGATAAAGAAGATACGCCATACACACACACACACACACACACACACACACACACACACAATGGAATATTACTCAGCTATTCAAAAGAATGAGATGCCATTTGCAGCAATATGGATGGACCTAGAGATTATCACAGTAAGCAAAGTCAGAAAGAGATAGGAAATATATGACACCACTCATATATGGAATCTAAAATAAGCTTCCCAGGTAGTGCAGTGGTAAAGAAGCCACTTGCCAATGCAGGCGATGTAAGAGATGCAGGTTTGATCCCTGGCTTGGGAAGAGCCCCTGGAGAAAGAAATGGCAACCAACTCAAGTATTCTTGCCTGGAAAATTTCAAGGACAGAGGAGCCTGGCGGGCTGTAGTCCAAGGGGTTGCAAGCAGTCAGACACAACTGAGCACAGGAAGGGACAAAACAGGACCAGACTCACAGGCACTGAGTACAGACAAGTGGTTGCCAAAGGAGAGGTGGGTAGAGGAGGGAGAGGAGAAGTTTGGGAGGAGCAGATACAAACTCCTATATACAGGATGGATAAAATACAGGTCCTACTGTAGTGTACAGGGAACTGTACTCAATATCCTGTGATAAACCATAATGGAAAAGAATATGAAAAAGAATATTTATATGGATATAACTGAATCACTTTGCTGTTACAGCAGGAATTAAGACAACACGGTAAATCAACTATACTTCAATAAAATTTAAAAGAAATAATACTGGATATTGAGTATGGGGGCCCCCAATGGTGGGATGTTGTTAATGCTGTAGTAATCCAACATAAGTTACCATTTTAATCTTTTTGTTATACAAACTCTTTAGTATATTCATTTACTATATAAATTTTGGATTTCCAACTGGATCAAATTAAAAGTTTTGTTTTAATATTATATTTATGTATATATTATTCAATTACCTTTTATCTGTTTTTGCTTTTAAATCAGTAATCTAGAGTTAGCATTGTTTGCTAAACTGGCACTTGCTTATACCTAAGATTTAAAGTTCCCTCTTTTTTCTCCCCTGGGCTGTAGCCACCTAAAGTGGCAGTCAGTTTTTCTGTTCTCTTCCTGTTTTAGATTTTTGTATCCTGAAGGTACAGTCTTTACTTTTTCTGGCTGTTAAGAGGAAAAGAGGGAGGCTGAAGGGGTCAGGTACTTCTAGTTAACCTATCCCTGGGATTGCCCCTGTCCAAGGAGTAATCAGTCCCTTTCTCACGATGCCACCTTTTTTAAAAAAACTTACAGAAAGACTTCTCTCTCTAACTCACTAAAACTTTTCCATTGTTTTCTTTTCGGTGTTTACCTGATAAGCACCTGTTGGTCCCTAGTAGCCTCTCTGTGATCAGTGCCCCTTCTCTAGGGTGTCCTAATCAACTTTAGCGGGGCTAGTGTCTATATCTAGAAAAGCAACGGTGGCATCAGCTTATCTTTTACATTTGCGTATGAGACTCCTTGCATATTGCTAAGTAGCAGCTCTTAGGAGAGCCCATGTACATGGATCAAGTGCTTTGCATTTTTAACATTAATTGGATCAACTCCTCAGGGTTTTTTGGGGGGGCATGCTGGAACCAGGTGCTCCTTTCCTTTTCTCCTCCTTTTCATTTGAGACACAGGTCTCTGGGCAAGGGACCTCATACACCCTACTAGGTTGGGGAATGAGTTGCTCGTGATAGCAGCAAGCACGCATGGCAGAGAAGATTGTGACCTGAACAACAGTGTTTGTAGGAAGCCATGATCTCCTGAGAAGGCCCTCACATCAAACCCACAAATGGCCTACAACACCTAAGCAAGTGTTCAGGTGGAGTCATCTCTTACTACTTTGAGGAACAGGCTGAAATTTGACTCAGAAAAGCTCAGAGGGGGGAAAGGGAAATGGTTTATGGACGCCTATAGGAACATATAACGTCACAGACACTAGGTACTAGTATGGCCTCAATGCTTGCCAGCACTGCCTGGTCAGTGGATTAGACTTGTCCACGGCACTAGGAGGGCTGACATTCCTCATCCCCAGCAGATGGATCTTTTAAAAATGTAGCCAGTTATTTATACAGTATTTGCAGTTTGTAGAAAGACTTCTTTCTTAAAATTAAAAAAAAAAAATTCCAATTTTAACAGCATTCTTAAAGGTTATAAGAATCCCCACTAAGAGGAGAAAAAGTGAGAGTCAAATGGTCAGGGCTTTAAAAGGATGCAACTATAAAGTAAACATAAGGAAAACATTTGGCCAGAAAGCTCTGATATGAGGCCTAACAGTTACACATTGAAAACTCAACTGTATACTTGGTCAAGCTCACAAAAACCTCATTAACTAGTCTCCTATTGATAAGAATCAGAAAGAAAGGGAATATAAGACTAGGCTCATGATAATCATTTGTGGGTTATGATACAGAGCAGAAAATAAAATAGAAATTTTCTGACATTTGACAATGTTAATCAGCTATACCCCAACAAAAAAAGTGAAATTTTATGACATTTCATGTTTAAACCCAATTACCTGACAGGATATTTTCTGCTTTGGTGAATACAGTAGGACTTGGTCACACAGTAACCAGATTCATAGAAAAGTAGTTCAAGCTGCCATCTGATGCATTAAAATAAAGGAAATGTAGGATTTTTCCTAAGTTAAAAACCTCCTATAATGCATTTTTTCAATTGTGGAAGGCAATGAATTAAAAAATAACAGAAAGCTAGAAAATGGTTAAATAAATGAAACCACTGCAAAAACAACATATTAATAAAAATAAACCAATTTTGATTCTAACTTTTCAACTATAATTTTTTATATAATCCTCAGTAAAATCACCCTTGAAGGTGAAAATGAACAAAGTGACTGTACAACCAGCAGGAGAAAGTCAGTGCTGATAACCTCTGCTTGCTCATCCTCTAAGACTGCATCTTATCGTTCAGACAATCTGCTCAGGTCCCACAAAGAGGATACCACAACCTGTCTCCTTGTACTATAGTGGCTGCAGCAAGCCATAGCAACTAGGGTTAAGAAAAAATGTTCTCATTAAATAAACTATACTGAACTTTGTTTTAGGACTTCATGCAAATATTAACCTTATTTTAAGACAAAAGGGAAAACAATCACTCAAATTCATGGCTCATTTAGCTGTCACTGGACAAGATAGGTCCATCTAGTCAAGGCTATGGTTTTTCCAGTAGTCATGTTTGGATGTGAGAGTTGGACTATAAAGAATGCTGAGCACCAAAGAATTGATGCTTTTGAACTGTGGTGTTGGAGAAGACTCTTGAGAGTCCCTTGAACTGCAAGGAGATGAAACCAGTCCATCCTAAAGGAAATCAATTCTGATATTAATTGGAAGGATCGATGCTGAAGCTGAAACTCCAATACTTTGGCCAGCTCATGCGAAGAGCTGACTCATTGGAAAAGACCCTGATGCTGGGAAAGATTAAAGGCAAGAGGAGAAGGGGACGACAGAGGATGGCATCACTGACTCAATGGACATGACTTTGAGTAAACTCCGGGAGTCGGTGATGGACAGGGAGCCCTGGCGTGCTGCAGTCCATGGGGTCGCAAAGAGTCGGACACGACTGACCGACTGAACAGAACTGAACTGGACAACTGAAAAGATAAAATAGTCCAGTTTTAAAAGTTTTGATAGAGACAAAAAGGGTACTAAGAACAATATTCATCCTTCCTCGTCACTGCTGCTCCAGGCATCTTCAAATGCTGGATTTAACTGTGATCTGGTTGAAGTCTAAAAAAGGAAGCAAAAAAGAAAGATTCGATTATTCTACCTCATAATTTTAGGCTCACAATATAGTTATGAAATCAGATAAAAGCAACTAGATTATTTTGAAAGAAACTATATAATTGTTCATTTAAAATCAAAAGTAACTTAAGAAACACCCACATTCAATATAAAACAATGCAATTTCATTTTAAATAGACATATCAGACTTTATTCAAATTCTCTGTTTCCTTCAAAGTAGTTACCTTACACACAGACACACACACAGGATGCTGTTACTATTATTAAGGCATTTTAAAAAATAACCCTTTGGAGTTACCAGGAGTACAGGGCACACTCATATCCATGTGGCTAAGACTGGACTCAGGTCTGTAGGCTGGCTTGACAGCCCAAAATATTAAAGTGAGCAATTTTTACTGTTTTGATGGGCCTGATTTTTATAAATAAGCAAAATTCATATACAGGGAATAAGGTGTTCAACAAATGGAACAATGTTCCTTTTGGTATGAAGTAGTGAGGTTTGTTTGTTTGTTATTATAGCTAATAAAGTAGTGGAAAAAGACAGACAAAATGTGTTAGATTTGGTAACATTTGGTCATTAGCACACCGGTTTCCCTGGGAGAATTCTTTGAAAAAGAATATGCATTAGATGGTGTTTCAAAAACAACAAAACATCACAGTATTCTTGCAACTTTAGAGCTGTACCTAAATAAATGTAATCAGCAATAGAGGAATTTTAATATTTGTAGTAGTTCAAATCAATTCACTTATTTGGGGAATTTGTTTGAATGGCTACCTTCTTATTCTTAGGCAAATGATTAAGGGACTTTGAAATGATCTCTTTTGTTGTTGTTTTTGAGTACCTAGGTTTTATGAATCATGTGTGCTTCCTATTTTGCAGTTTTTACATTTACTGTCAGTTTGTTCATATCCCAAACCCAATAACATATTAGTACTTATTCTTAAATTATTTTAGAAGTATTACATTTTACAACATATACCAATATTTTATGTTAAGGGTAACCCTTACTACATATTTGAGAATGTTCATTTCCTTTTTGATGAACATGATGACTTAGACTCTTAAGATTCAAACAATGATAACACTAGAAAAAAGTGGCTGTTTCCAGTAAATTTCCCAAGTATCAGCCAGGATAGTCAGAAAACAATATAATAATTTAGGTATTCTTTATAGCTGTGAACGCGATGGATCTGAGTCCTTTACTTAATCTAATAATGTTGGCCATTGTCACTTAGTTGTTCAAGCAAAATTCCATTATACCCTGTGTCCAGATCTAAAACTATTATCAAAGCTTAGCTAACTATTCACTTATTTCTAGTAGCAGTCCACTGATATGCAAGAGTGGCATATTGAAGTCTGTTTATTCTTTCAACCAAGCATTTACTGAAATTCCTACCTTTCTGGGTTTATGATTTACCTACCAAGTTAGGTTATTTACTGAGTTTATTTAAAGACGCACTGTCCTCTGTGGTGAGGTGATTATTTTTCCCTACTCTATCTCTAAAAGCCTTTAACTCTGCCTTAGATGTCTACTTAAAATGTCCTTAGGTAGATAAGTCACACAAAGGCCATGTCTCCTAATTTCACTCTGAAAGCCCAATATATACCCTATTAAGCACTAAATTTCATTTGGAGAATCAACAGAGAAGCAGAATTATATTTTAATGTAAATTACTGTTGCTATGGTAGGCAAACAAAAATAATTAAGTGAAAACTAGAAATGCAGTTGCATATAAATTTTACTATATTTATAGTAGTAAAGAAAAAAATATGAATGTATTACACTACTATTAGAAATACATTTTTTTGCTAAAAATCACAAATAAAACATCTTACTTATAATTAAAAGCTGCAGTAAAAAGTCACACATGATATAGTACTGTTTGAGACCTATGGATCCACTACTTCAGTTTTCTCTACAACATCTCCTCCTAGTGGACATTCTGTCTCTGCTTGAACATATCCATCTCTACTTAACCAGCCTGCCTGTTCTACTGAGTTGTGAAGGGAAGTAAGAGTTAAAAGGGGATCTAGTTCAGGTCCATAGAATGGGAAGGAAGAATGAAAACAATTTTAACATCTTCTACACATGTATCTTACTAAATTTGATAAATTCAAAATTTTTTTTACTGGTAATTAGTGGAAAGTCTTTATAGGTAGAACATAGGGTTGTGTGAATACAGAAAGTAATTACACATCTTATCGCTGTTGTTTAGTCTGACTCTCTTGCAACCCCATGGACGGTAGCCCGCCATGCTCCTCTGTCCATGGGGTTTCCTAGATGAGGATACTGAAGTGAGTTGCCATTTCCTTCTCCAGGGGATCTTCCCAATCCAGGAATCGAACTAGCGTCTCCTGCACGGGCAGGCAGATTCTTTACCACAGAGCTACCAGGAAAGACCCCAAGATTATACATCTAAATAAAACAGCTACATATTGTGTAACTGTCAAAATAAAAGTAAGATTCTTGATGAGAGGTCAGATTTAGAATATAATATAGTCACTCTAGAGATCTCAGGCAGGAAAAAGTGATTAGGAATTGTACAGGCATGCCTTGAGTGTGACCAAATTTTAGGAAGAGTGGGCAAAAGGAATCCAGATCCCTCAGAAAAATAAAACAAACTTCCTCTGCAAAAAAAAAAAAAAAGCAACCTGTCAATTAAATAATAGGATTTATGCTTAAAGATCATAAAACCTGTTTCTATTGCCGAATGCCCTTCAGGTTTTTATGGTAGAAATAAATCCTCCTCTATAGGTTGAGTATCAGAAGAAACAATCCTAAGGGATTCTGTCTTGGTTGATGGAGAAGTATATCTCATCTCAAAAGTCGATCTGAAAGGTAACCTAGGAACAATTTTACTTTGATGATTCTGATGTTTGATGATATTATAAACTTGCCCTAGATCATTAACGAATGGTAGAACTGGAATTTGAACTCAATTACCAGTATTACTATTATTGAGTTTACCTGACACTAAAGACAGGTGAGTGTGTAAATGTACATATGTGTGTGTTTTGTGTTAACTTGCCTCTCTGAGGAACTGCAGCAGTCATTCATTTGCGAGGTGAGATGAAACTACTTCTAAATATCAGTTAAATAGTAAGTATACATGTAAGGAAGAGGGTCTTGTGTACACAGACTACGCTACTGAGATCTGCATCATGATCATATTCATGTTCTACCTACATTCACAGGACTCTTCAAAAGTTTTGTGGAAATAATCTTAGCATTTATCATTTTATAAAGAGAATGGTGCCTATCTTAAAGCACATATATAGTGCATTTTAACGGGTTAAATATAAAACCTTGTTTTTTGTGCATCCCTATTTGATTTATACTTGTTCAGCTTAACTGCCTACATACAAAAATTCTTCCAGATGGGAAAGAATCAAACTATCACCATAATTATATAATAAGGAAATAAACCATCAGAGTCACATACCATCTTTATAAGATAAACAATTTCAGTTTTCTTCTAATATTTTTTTTTTATACACAGGTCAAAGATGATTTACTTTTATTTTTATAGTTTTCATTTGGTGAATGATTGCTAAACATTCTAATGTGGCCTAGTGTTATAAGTTAGATTTAATGTATACAATAATTCCCCAACAGCAGGACACAGTAATTAACATTATAAGCTTTGTATAAAAAAAAAATTCAGTTTTTAAAGCAGCTGTGTACTAAAACTACTCAAGGTCATACTAAACCAAATTAGACACACATCTATAAAATTTCACCTTTAGATAGCTTGACATGAAAATAGAAAAATTAAGAGGCTACTACTTAAGACCAGAGATCATGTCTTATTTATCTTTGTTTTCCCACAACATTTTTCAGGTTCTTTATTCACAGTATCATATTTACACTAATTTATTTGGTAAAAGTGCAAACTGATAAAATTTGACAGTGTGAATAAAGAGCCTTAAAAATGTCATACAAGATAACTCAAGCCCCAAGAAGTCGTGGCACTTCCCTGGGGATCCACTGGTTAAGACTCCATGCTTCCACTGTAGGAAGTATGGGTTTGATCCCTGGTTGGGGAACTAAGATCCTACATGCCACAAAGCGTGGCCAAAAATATTAAACAACAACAAAAAAAACTTGAAAGAAAACAAGATAAATCTACTTCTAGGAATATAACCAAAGAAGGAGTCAGAAATATAAATAATTTGTGAATAGCTATAAATTGGTTTGTTTATAACGATCAAAAGAAATGTCTTCAAAAAAGGTAAATGTTTAAGGAAATTTAAGTAAGAGTGACAGAAAGCTATATTATTAAAGACAATGTTTACAAATAGTTATTAATGACATGGAAAAAATCTAAGAAGGATGCTAAGCTGTATGCTCAAGCGTGATATTAACTATGTTAAAAATATGCACAGGAAAAAACAAGAATGAAGTAAATAAAAATGTTAAAAGTAATTGATAAACTTCAGAAATTTATTTCATTCTCAATACTTTTTGAATTTTCCCAATGTATTATACAGGTAAATTATTTAAACAATCAGAAAATAGCAAGAAATGCTTTAAAAGCCTCTCCCATTTAAAGTAAATTAGTAAAAAGATTTTTATTATTTAGAAGTCACTGTACAACTTGTATAAATAATATTTACCTCATCATCATCATCAGGAACTGAATCACATAAGGATGGTACCCAAGCAAGAATATTGCAGTCTCTGCTACCACTGTAAAGTTCCTATAATACAGAAAACAAAGATGTGGTTGTGGGTCAGTTGAAAGCTGATGCCAATGTGAAATGAACAATTTTTTAAATGACTAACTCTTACGTTAGATTAGATGAAATCTATTTCTATTCCCCAAAGAAACTGGATTGATGCCCCTTTCTTTTGTTTAAGAAATAGTAAAACTTTGTTTTGTATTTTAAAATAGTATTAGGATATGTTAGAATTTGCTTACATGATTAAAATTCACAAAAACCATCGCCATAGTTTTTTTTTAATCAATTGTATCTATATTTCAAGTGTCAGAGAATAAAACATGGTTGCATCAATAACTGAACTTTAATAAAGGCTTTCAATGAAGAAACCATATGCTGTTGTTCAGTTGCTAAGTTGTGCCTGACTCTCTGTGACCTCATGGACAGTAGCACACCAGGGTCCTCTGTCATCCACTATCTCTCAGAATTTGCTCAAATTCATGTCCATTGAGTTGGTGATGCTATCTAACCACGGCATCCTCTACTGCCCTCTTCTTTAGCTTTCAATCTTTCCCAGCCTCAGGATCTTTTCCAGTTAGTCGGCTCTTTGCATCAGGAGGCCAAAGTATTGGAACTTCAGCATCAGTCCTTCCAGTGAATATTCAGGGTAGGAAATCAACTGGTTTGATAGGTTTGACCAATCAAATCGACTGGTTTGACCTCCTTGCAGTCCAAGGGACTCTCAAGAGTCTTCTTCAGCACCACAATTTGAAGGTATCAAGTTTTCAGTGCTCAGCATTTTTTCTGGTCCAACTCTCACGTCCACACATGACTAATGGAAAAACCATAGCTTTGACTATAAGGACCTTTGTGGGCAAAATGATGTCTTTCCCTTTTAATATGCTGTCTAGATTTGTCATAGCTTTTCTTCCAAGGAGCAAGCATCTTTTAATTTCAGGGCTTTAATTTTAATTTGTCACTACCTGCAGTGATTTTAAGAGTCCAAGAAAAGAAAATCTGATACTGCTTCCACTTTTCCCCCTTCTATTTGTCATGAAGTGATGGAAGTGGATGCCATAATCTTAGTTTTTTTGAATGCTGAGTTTCAGGCCAGCTTTATTCACTCTCCTCTTTCACTTTCATCAAGAGGCTCTTTAGTTCTTCACTTTTTGCCATTAGAGTGGTATCATCTGCATATCTGAGGTTGTTGATATTTTTCCCAGCAATCGTGATTCCAGCTTGGGATTCATCCAGCCTGGCATTTCACATGATGGACTCTGCATATGGGCTTCTCTGGTGGCTCAGAGGGTAAAGCGTCTGCCCGCAATGTGGGAGACCTGGATTTGATCCCTGGGTCGGGAAGATCTCTGGAAGAAGGAAATGGTAACCCACTCCAGTACTCTTGCCTGGAAAATCCCATGGATGGAGAAGCCTTGGAGGCTATAGTCTACGGGGTTGCAAAGAGTTAGACACGACTAAGCGACTTCACTCCTACTCTGTGTATAAGTTAGATAAGCAAGGTGACAATATACAGCCTGGTCATACTCTTTTCCCAATTTGGAATGAGTCAGTTGTTCCATGTCTGGTTCTAACTGTTGTTTCTTTACCTGCATACTAGTTTCTCAGGAGATAGGTAAGATGGTTTGGTACTCTCATCTCTGTCAGAATTCTCCACATTTTGTTGTAACCCACACAGTCAAAGGCTTTAGCATAGTCAATGAAGCTGAAGTAGATGTATTTTTGGAACTCCCTTGCTTTCTCCATGATCCAACGAATGTTGGCAATTTGATCTCTGTTCCTCTCTGTCTTTTCTAAACCCAGCTTGTACATCTGGAAGTTCTTGATTCACGTACTGCTGGAGACATTAGCTCGAAGAATTTTGAACATAATTTTGCTAGTAAGTGAAGTAAGTGCTTTGAACATTGTTTGTCATTGCCCTTCTTCAGGATTGGAATGAAAACTGAACTTTTCCAGATCTGTGCTCGCTGCTGAGTTTTCCAAATTTGCTGACATATTGAGTGCAGCACTTTAACAGCATCATCTTTTAGGATTTTAAATAGCTCAGCTTAATTCCATGACTTCCGCTAACTTTGTTGGCAGTAATGCTTCTTAAGGCCCACTGGACTTCACACTCCAAAATGTCCAACTCTAGGTGGGTGACCACACAACTGTGGTTATCCAGGTCATTAAGACGTTTTTTGTATAATTCTTCTGTGTATTCTTGCCACCTCTTCTTAATCTGTTCTGCTTCTGTTAGGTCCTTACCATTTCTGTCCTTTATCATGCCCATCCTTGCATGAAATGTTCCCTTGATATCTCCAATTTTCTTGAAAAGATCTCTAGTCTTACACATTATATTGTTTTCCTCTATTTTTTTTTGCACTGTTCATTTAAGAAAGCTTTCCCATCTCTTTGCTATTCTGTAGAACTCTGCATTCTGTTGGATGTATTTTTTCATTTTTCCCTTGCATTTTGCTTTTCTTCTTTCCTCAGCTATTTGTAAAGCCTCCTCAGGTAACTACTTTGCAGAAACTGTAAGAGTTTCTAGCTAAAATAGGCCAGGAATTAAAAAAAAGTTTTATTTAGCTCAAAACTGCCCAACTAGCTGCTGAAGAGCATTAAGAGTCATATGCCATGCTTGTTGAGAAGCTTATTTTATAAGCTTGGACTGATGCAGTCAATGACAATGTCTTTTTGGATATGGTGTCTGTACATGCTGAACAATGTTCATTCTTCTTCTGAGAAAACTTCAGAAATATGTTATATTGGCTAGTACTAAAAATATTTCTATGGGGCAGTGAAATAGATACTCTCACATACAGAGGGTATAAATTGATATAATCCTTTCAGAGACTGAAATCTCTGTATGTGACAGAAGTTTCTGCATACATTTCTAAGAAGTCATGCTAAAGACACATATGAAATTCAATGTTATTATCACCAATATTATATTTATAATAAAACAATAATTTCCCAAATATTATTGTCCAGGGTTATGATTTATATATAAATTTATGCTGCATTAATATGATATGATACTATATAGCCACTAAATTTATTTTTGAAGAATATTTAATGGCACTGGAAAACATTCATATTGTCAAGAGAAAGGAGCAGGATATAAACCAAATACAGACTGAAAAAAAAAAGCAAGATATAAAACAGTAGCTCAATTTTTTAAAAAGCTACTAAGTAAAGAATAAGGGCTAAAAAGAAAAATCAGCAAAATGTTAAGTTAAAACTCTGACTGACTGTTTTACTTTTCTCACAGATGTATTTCTGCACAAATATTTCTAACACTACAACTTTCTTTCTGATCTGGTATTAAATTATTTAGTTTTTTTTTTTCATCTCAAAAGCTATTTGAGGCGTGGTACAATCAGCATTTTTCTAAAAAAATAAAAGTAAAGGTTCTTGGTAAAGGGAAAATAAGATTATTAAGTAACTTATAGGAAATATAGATGTAAAGAAAATTAGGTAAATTATACTTAGCTACACATTATCAAATTTCCTAAATGGAACAAAATTCTACAGACTGTACTATTTAAAATTTAGAATGCATGGTTACTGTGGATGGTGCAAAGATATTTTCATATGCCCAGTGCTGTAGAGCAATTTACTTCCTGAGAAGACAAGATTATATACTCAAGACATACTAAAGTCAGGTAACCTTGTTTTTTCATGATTAAATTAAGGTACTATATCTTTGCCAGGAATATCCCATACACTTTGACAATTTGACTAAGCTGAAGCATGCCAGTCTTATTAAAGGTAAAATTATTTTATCTTTGTAATTAATATGTTGTAGGGTGCAACTTTGAGACTATGTAAATATTCCCTTCCTCATCAGACTTCCAAGTTAATTACTTCCAGGTTAATTACTAGTAGCAGAATGGATTCAGGGATCCCTATTCTAGTTAAAAGAAAATAATCAACTATTATCATTATTTATTTTGATGTTGGATATATCTTCAAATTTTTATATTTATAGCAGAATTACTATAAATATCAATTTTATTTTCAGATAGCGAGTTTTTGTGTAATATATAATTGGTAAATGGGTTCTGCTGCTAAATGGATGCAAAAGCACTATTCTTTTACTTTTGCAATTTAGATTTACAATTATCTTCCTTTTCAGAAATCATAATAGATGGAATGGGATAAGAGCTGGAAGCTTTTTGATATAATAAAGTAATTCAAATCTTTCTTAGCACATAGCACATATAGAAATGGTATTTGTCAGGAGGCAACTGGCCTCAGCTTTCTGGCTATCCTAGGCCTGTTCCAGCGATTTCAGGGACTGAGAGGAATCAATTATCTTTACTTACTTTTAATCTGTTCTAATCCATTCTTCACTCACTTTCAGTCCAATATTCCTAGCAGGAACATCTGCTAGGAAGCTCTGATTAGGTGGAAAGCAACAGCTGGTAGTCAGAATACTTGAATTAAAATCTTGGCTTTGTCTCTAGTGACTCTGGATAAGAAAAGTACTGTATTCTACAAATTTCTTTGGATGGACAATCACCCTCTGTCAATCTACTTGCAGATCTGAGGCAAGTTCTATCACCCCCTGGTTGCCTTAGTACTATTTCCCCAGAAGTAACACTAAAAATAGTTAATAAGTAGTACATCAGGACACTGGCCATCAGAAGAGATACTGGACATAGAGTAGAAGCAGGGTTTCAAAGGTCCCTCTTAGTTACTGGGTTGAAGTGAGGTCTAGGAGGCTCCAGGAGATGAGGTGAAGCTGGAGGTCATGTAAGGCGCTTAGTACAACAGCTACGTAACAAACTAAAGGATATGTGTTTGAGTATTTTAATAACGAATACTGCCATATAGATGTGTGCTAGCTGAAAACTAGCCCTGTATATCTTACTTCATAGTGTCAGACACAGATTAAGTAGTGCCTATTAATGAGTGACTGAATAGGTGATAAAGTCCCTCCCTGGCAATAACCCATGGACAGAGGAGCCTAATAGGCTATAGTCCATGTGGTCGCAAAGAGTTGGACACGACTGAGCGACTTCACTTTCACTTTTCACTTTCATGCACTGGAGAAGGAAATGGCAACCCACTCCAGTATTCTTGCCTGGAGAATCCCAGGGACAGAGAAGCCTGGTGGGCTGCCGTCTATGGGGTCACACAGAGTTGGACATGACCAAAGCGACTTAGCAGCAGCAGCAATAACCCATAATTTTCATTCTTTCAGTATTTAATTTTTATAAGCCTTATTTTCCTCATCTACAAGGCAGGGAAAATCCCAACAATCTCGCTACACTGAAGAATCACTTAAAGGAGCATATGAGATAATCTATGCGAAAGTTCTATGGGGAAAACACTCTGTTCCATTGGTGAGACTAAAGAGAAAGGTTAAGATGTTAAAAAAAACAAAACCTACAGGTTTTGGCAAGCTAGCTACCTGAACACTTTAAATTCCCTTAAGTATCATTCTTACCTGGAAATTAGACTGAAATACACAGCAGTCAACACTTTTATAGTGTCCCTTAAGCATAGTTATCTGTTCTCCAGAGTAAATTGTATAAACAGCAATGGTGCTACCATATGGTACAAAAACAAATTCTGAACTGCAGCCAGAGGAGACAGTGAATTTCAATCCTTTTCTACTATCATTATATACTTTTCCATAGTTGACCTGCAAGATGTAAAAGCATAAAGTTACTTATACATGAATTAAAAAGACAATAGAGATAACCATTTACTTAAAATATATTATACTATAGAAACAACTCCAGTGAGTCTAAAGAAAATGATCAGTGTCCTAACAGAAACAAGGACCAAACATGTACATTTTGCATACAAGGAAAGTACAAATAGTAAAATGACCCACAAAAACAAATGTTCACATTTCAACCTTGACAGAAATAAAAATGCAAATTAAGGTAACCTTGAAAAATCATTTTAGACCATTTAGCAAAAATTTTAATAAACCATTAAGACACTTAATATTACTACAAGTGAGGTAAACATGTAGATGGCACCCCTACATGTCACCCCTTCTAAAAGGCCAAATGGTTTATTATGCAACAAAATATAAAGTATACCTTAATACTGACACAGATGTATATATAAATACATTTTTGGAGAGAGAATAACTTTATTTTTATACATATATAAAATACACATAAAGTTAATATACAAATATACATGTAACAAAATTTAAATATATAATATAAAGAAAAAATACACATAACATAAAATTTGCCTAACCATATTTAAGTATACAGTTCAGTGTCATTAGGGCTTTCCAGGTGGCTTAGTGGTAAAGAATCCATCTGCCAATCTAGAAAATGCAACAGATGTGGGTTTGATCCCTGGGTCAGGAAGATCACCTGGAGGAGGAAAGGACAACCCACTCCAGTATTCTTGCCAGGATAATCTCATGGACAGAGGAGCCTGGCGGGCTACTGTCCCTGGGCTCACAAAAAGTCCTACACGACTGACACACATCAGTGATGTAAAGCTTATTTACACTGCTGGGCAACCAGCACTACCATCCATTTTCTATCTTGCAAAACTGAAATTCTGTAACCATTAAACAACAAAGATATTCTTACTCCTTGACCTAGTAACTGCTACTGGGAATTCATCTTAGGCTAATAATTAAACAGCAAAAAGGTATATGCCCAGAGGAATTCCATGTGGCCTTATCTAGAATGGCAAAGTAATTGAGAACAGATGTAAATTCCTAAGAGTATTATATTAATTCTAGTTTATACAGCAGTTAAAAATTATAAGTTTGAAATTATGTAGAAAATAGAAATAAAAGTTAAGTATAAAAAGAAAAGAACACAAATAGTATATATACACTCTAATTGCAGCTTTATATAAAAAATTATATATTTGCAACAAAATAATAATTCTGTACCTGTACGCCAAAGTTGCAAGCCCAACAACATTAGCATCACCTGCACAATTAGAAATTCCAGATCCCATCCCAACCTACTGAACTACAATCTTCATTTTAACAAGATCCCCAGATGATCTGTAAGTACATCAAGGTCTGAGAAGCTTTGGGCTAAAGAAATTGACAGGTTTACTTTCTGCTGACAATTTAGATAAGCAGTTTAAGGTAAGCATAAAACCAGTATCTAGTGATCTGAGAATTGTGAGTGGGATCACCAAAATCTCCCTTCACTATGGCTAATACTGGAGTTTAAACAGTGAGTGATTTGCCCTTTTCTCCTTAGGTTGGGTGGGAATGGGTGTGTGTGTGTGTGTGTGTGTGTGTGCGCGTGCATGCGTGCACGCATGTGTATGAGGCTCAAAGGGATATGCAATGGTAATTATGGATACTACACTCAGCTTACACACCATTGAGATTTATATGTGAGAGAAATGAGCACATGTATTCAGCAATCCCACTGAAGGGGTGGTATAGTGAAATGTTAAAAGGTTAAACTTATAATCAGTAGATTTGGGTTTCTGAAACCAACTCCACCCCCATAACTTTTTTTTGCCTCTTATGAGTAATGAATGACTTAACTTCTGAGTTTCATTCTTCTAATATGTTAAAATGAAATAACATTGTTTACCAGAGATTGTCAAAAATAAAAAGAAATAATGCATAAGAGAAAACCTAGCATACCAAAGTATTCAGTGAGTCCCTAGATTTATTAATTCTTATATATTTAAAAGTATAACATTCCCCCACTTGTGTATTTTGATCCTTCATGTACAACAATTTGCAGAATAACATCAGGGTGGGAGGATGGACAAAAAACACAACTAGCAGAAAAAGAAAAATCTCAACTAGCAATTTTCTATTCCTCCTAGAAAAATTATGAACTGCTAGACTGTAATGGTCTTATTCATACATCAGCACACCTACCTACAAAACTTATGTCCTTTCCATTAAACCACATTCCATCCCAAATGTGAACTGGAAAGTGTTCAATGAGGTACAAATACTGAACTAGCTCACTAACTTCTGTGTTTTTAGGTGCTCCCCTGCAATCCATCTTGCAACTTACTGTCCTATTAATCTTGGTAACTCACTGTTGTGATCAAATCACCTTTGGGATCTAAACTATCAATACCTTTTCAATGTCCATGGAATGAAGTTCTAATAACAGACTAAGCCAAGGAGAGGTCTACCGTTTACTAAGTGCTCAGTGTCACACACTGTGCTAGGTGATTACCTAAGCTCCCCATTTTATGACTATAAGTATTTACCAAAAAAAGCAGCATGTGACAAATATTATACTATATATTATTATGAAAGTAAGGGAAGAAGAACTAAAGAGACTCTTGATGAAAGTGAAAGAGGAGAGTGAAAAAGTTGGCTTAAACCTCAACATTCAGAAAACTAAGATCATGGAATCCGGTCCCATCACTTCATAGCAAATAGATGGGGAAACAGTGAGAGATTTTATTTTTGGGGGCTCCAAAATCACTGCAGATGGTGATTGCAGTCATGAAATTAAAAGACGCTTACTCCTTGGAAGGAAAGTTATGACCAACCTAGACAGCATATTAAAAAGCAGAGACATTACTTTGCCAACAAAGGTCTGTCTAGTCAAGGCTATGGTTTTTCCAGTAGTATATGGATTTGAGAGTTGGACCATAAAGAAAGCTGAGTGCCGAAGAATTGAGGCTTTTGAACTGTGGTGTTGGAGAAGACTCTTGAGAGTCCCTTGGACTGCAAGGAGATCCAACCAGTCCATCCTAAAGGAGATCAGTCCTGGGTGTTCATTGGAAGGACTGATGCTGAAGCTGAAACTCCAATACTTTGGCCACCTGATGCGAAGAGCTGACTCATCTGAAAAGACCCTGATGCTGAGAAAGATTGAGAGCAGGAGGAGAAGGGGACAACAGAGGATGAGATGGTTGGATGGCATCACTGACTCAATGGACATGGGTTTGGGTGGACTTCAGGAGTTCCTGATGGACAGGGAGGCCTGATGTGCTGCGGCTCACGGGGTCGCAAAGAGTTGGGCACGACTGAGCGACTGAACTGAACTGAACTGAATAACAGGCTACTTTTGGTTATGATGTCTTCAAGTAGGTATGTACAGGCTTTGAAAAGATTTTGATGGGGAGGAAAATTTCATAGATGTTGGATAGGATGATGGCAAATACAATTCCCTATCTTATGAATTCCTTTAATTGTCCCAGAAATATATACATCTTGTCACTGAGTAAATATCTACAGTGATGCAGAGACTCCATCATAAGGCAGCTCATTTCACTGACAAACAACTATCAGCATAATTAATGACAGGAGAGGAAGATCCCCCTGGAGAAGAAAATAGCAAACCATTCCAGTAATCCTGCCTGGAGAATTCCATGGAGAGAAGAGCCTGGTGGGCTCCTACTCATAAAAAGTTGGACATGACTGAGCAAATAACACTTTCACTTTTCAACATTTACTGAATGTTAACATTTGCTGTAAGTATAAGACAATGTGTACCAAATATTTTACATGTATTATTTCATATAATATGCAAAACAATACTATGAGACAGGCAGCATTATTAAACAAATGAAAACACTTAGAAAAGTTAAGTATTTCAAGCAAGGTCTCTTGGCTAGTAAACGACAGAATCAGAAACTAATCTAGGTTACAGTAATCAAAAAGTATGGTACTACACTGTTGTAAATTATTTTTCTTTCATTCCACTAAATGATGATCACAGTCTACTGTAATACAAGTGAGCACTAGGTACTGTGGAATCATGTAAGCTAAACTAGAGGAGTTAAAGAGAAGTTGTGCCTGAGATGAATTTTGAAGGCTGAGAAGCAGCTAGTACAGAAGAGAGTATTCTAAAGCAAAGGCAGCAGTCTATACAGCAGAATGGAAGGGTGAGAAAGCCTGGCATATGGCACCCCACTCCAGTACTCTTGCCTAGAAAATCCCATGGATGGAGGAGCAGGGTGGGCTGCAGTCCATGGGGTCGCTGGGAGTCGGACACGACTGAGTGACTTCACTTTCACTTTTCACTTTCATGCATTAGAAGGAAAAGGCAACCCACTCCAGCGTTCTTGCCTGGAGAATCCCAGGGACGGGGGAGCCTGGTGGGCTGCCGTCTGTGGGGTCGCACAGAGTTGGACACGACTGAAGCGACTTAGCAGCAGCAGCAAGTTACTCAATAGGGCTAATGGTAGGGAAAAAATGGGGAAGTGGCAAGATATAAAGATATAAAGTTGGTGAGTTAGAAGAGACAGCTTATGAAGGCCTTGTGGACAGTAGGCAAAAACATTCAGTTTTAATGACCTGAAAGTGTACTGACGAAACACTGAAAGACTTTCACACTGAAAGATGACTTTGGAAAAGTTAGAAGGATGTTAGAGTAATTAAAGAGAGCAATCCTGAGAGCCCAGAGTAAGGCTGGAAGGGAAGACAACTATGAAAAAAATTAAGAAGAAATAATTAACAGGACCAGTAATTTGACTTAATTAGGAAGATGGGATATAGGAAGAGAAGAATAAAGGACAGACTCCCAGTTTCTAGACATTGGTAACTGGGTCAATGATAACATCAGTAACTAAAACAGTAAATACCAGAATTGTTATTTTAAAATTTTGTTGTTGTGCCAAAAGCTATCTCTCTGTGAATTTTGCCTGTGGGTATGTGTTCTGTACTCCAAGGCAATGGTCTCCAGATTGCAGCTGGCACCTCAAGGAGTCTGTAAGATGATCCATTATGGTGTGAGAGGAAAACGTGAGAATTTGTTTTATTTTTAACTAAAAAAATAGAAAGTAAGCTTTAATAAAATATATAGACTCAACACTAGGTGTATATAATTTACAAATAATTATATACACATTAGAAGCATGTACTTATACATTTTTCTCAAAATAGTAAGGGTACTACTCAGCAGGCAGCATCCTACAATGAAGATGGTTATCATTAATGATATGCCTATTACTCAGCAGATTATGGTCCAACTCTTTACCTACTTCCATTCTACCCTTACAATGACTGTTTAGGTACATAATAATCCTGATTTACAAAATGGAGACATTGAAGCTCACCATAGTCCTTCATTAACTCACCTTAGATAAACTGCCTAATATCCCCAAGTTACTAAATGGTAGGACTGGAATTTATTTACTATTCTGACAGCCCATTAAATGTTTAAAGACAGTGTTTTCCCTGAGAAATACTTTTCTGGGATCAGTGTCTCAATTTTTTTAAGTGTCTTTGTAGGTGAGTTTCTGGGCCACTGTAGTATTTCTACATGAATGACTTTTTCTCTGATAAAGACCTTTTTAAAATGCATTATCCATTATAATGGCTTCCCTGGTGGGTCAGACAGTAAAGAATCCACCTGCAATGCAGGAGACCCAGGTTTAATCTCTGGTTTGGAAAGATCCTCTGGAGAAGGGAATGGCTACTCAATCCAGTATTCTTGCCTAGAGAATTTCAAGAATAGAGGAGCCTGGCGGGCTACAGTCCATGGGGTCACAAAGAGTTGGACACGACTGAGCAACTAACATAATTCAATCATAAATACCCTATTCAAATTATGGACTTCTAGCAAAAATCCATAGATTATGAGTATCACCTTCAAGAAGGAGAGAAAAATGGAATAAAATCACATGAACAATTTATGGATATACTCACTACCATTTGTATCTATCACATTCACCTCTGATGCACATGTCAACTTACTTTTCCAAGGTGACACTGTCACTTCTCCACTCAAAAGCCTTCAGCAGCTTTCCATTTCACCCACAAAAAAAGCCAAAGCCCTTATAGAGGGCTACAAGCCTATAAGCTCTGGCATACTGTTCCTTCTGCTCCTCATCTCCTGCTACTCTCTCCTTTGTTTACTCTAGTCTAACACAAGAGCCACATACATGTTCCTTGGGTGTCCCAAGCATGCTTCTGCCTGCAGGTCTTTGTACTTTCTTCCTTCTTCCTGGAATGCTTTCCCCCCAGAAGTTGGATGACTCACTCCTCCATTTCCTTCAGGTCAAATGTCATGTTCTGAGTGAGACCTAGCTTGACTGCCCTATATAAAACATCAACTTCGACTTGCCAATATTTTCTGTGCTCCTTTTCTTCACAGAACCTGCTGTGTGCTGTGCTGTGCATCGCTGCTCAGTCATGGCAGACTCTTTGTGACCCCATGGACTGCAGCCCAGACTCCTCTGTTCACAGGGGTTCTCCAGGCAAGAATACTGGAGTGGGTTGCCATGACCTCCTCCAGGGGATCTTCCCAACCCAGGAATTAAACCCAGGCCTCCTGCATTGTAGGCGGACTCTCTACCATCCAAGCCACCAGGGAAGCCCCTTCATAGCACTTACTGCACATAATACATATTCTACCAATCCATCCACCCATCCATTTATCCATTGCTTGAATGATGGATATCTTTCTTTCTCTCCCTGGAAGGTAAGCTCCACAAGGAGAGAACTTTTCTGTGTTTGTCTACTGCTGTATAGTACTGTCTGGCATACAGGAAGTACTAGTAAATACTTATTAAACAATGCAAACAATGAGAAAAGGAAGGCAAGACCTAGTTAGGGACATGTACAATATAATGAACAGGAGAGTCTAAATGAGACCTCACAATGCCTGTATTTTCAGCCTGGGAATTTCATAAAGAATAAGAGGGATTAGCAAACTCTAATCTAGCACAAACAATTCTGACTTTAAAGTTAGTTTTTAATAATAAAAGTAATACATAGAATATTTAAGACAGAATTAGCTAGAAAGGATGAAAGAAAGGAATATGATTTAATATTAATATGAACCTTAAGGTAGTTAACAAATAAGTTAAGGGGTCTGGATATAATCAGCATTATTATGGTAACAGTGGAATCGAGAGTCAAACTTGTTTTCTAGCTATGTAAATTCAGGAAAGTTACTTAATTTTATGTCTTATTTTACTCATGTGTAAAATAGATATTATATTAATATTATAATAACAAGAACCTACAGAGTGTTGATGTGGTCATTAAATAAGGCCATATATAGTCTGGCCTATACAGTATAAGATAATTTTTATTAGCATAGTAACTAGGACATAAGTGCTTGATAAAGATTAGCTGTTAGTATTATCACCAAATTAAAAACTTTTGGAAGCCTATTCTGAAAGTTACTAAAACAAGAGGTACATCTTGTAAGGACCACAACATAAAATTTTTAAAAGGTACTAAAAATTAATTACTACATAAGAATCTAGCACTTTCATGGAAAGGGTGTGGAGAAAAGGGAACCACACTGTTGGTGGGAATGTACATTGGTACAGCCACTATGGAAAACAGTATGACTGTTCCTTAATAAACTGAAAATAGAGTTATCATATGATCCAGTAACCCCACTCCCAGACATATATCTGGAAAAGAAGAAAACACTAATTCAAAAAGATACACGCACCCCAATATTCCTAGTGTAACTATTTATAGTAAGACACAGAAGCAAACTAAATGTCCACTGACAGATGAATGGATAAAGATACACACACCCACACACACATACTAGAATATTACTCAGCCATAAAAAAAAAAAGTCATTTGCAGCAACAAGGATGAACCTAGAGATTATCATACTAAGTGAAGTGAGTCAAAGATAAATATTATATGCTATCATTTACATGTGGATTCTAAAAAATCATACAAATAAAGTTATTTACAAAACAGAAACAGACCCACAGACACAGAAAACAAAGTCATAGTTACCAAAGAGGGGGGTGAGGTGGGGTGGGGTGGGGCGGGGCAGATATATTAGATGTATGGGATTAACAGATGTTGCTGCTGTTAATAGATTAATAGATACACACCACCATATACAGAATATGTAAACAACAAGGATTTACTACATAGCACAGGGTACTATATACAGTATCTTACAATAACTTATAAAGGAAAAGAACTGAAAAAACAGACACATACAGATATGTACATATGCCTAAGTGAATCACTTTGCTGCACACCTGAAACTAACACAAAATTGAAATAAATTACACTTCAATTAAAAAAAAGAATCCAGCACTTTTAGAATACATCTACTCCAGTATTAAAAGTGCCATACATTTTGCTATTATAACATTCATTTTGGATTTTGCTTACAAGTCAGATACAATATAAAATTTGACTATTTAACTATATAGCTTTGATTTATATCAGTTGTTCTCAATCTTTTATTCTTCCTCAACATACTTAAGAGACATGGCACATTCCCATTACGCACAGTGGCTCAGCAGAGCAGTGATTCTCCACTAAGTGAGGAGAGTGTAGTGGGGGTAAGGTGCAGTGGATTGTGCGGAGTTGAGAATTACTAGTTCACTAATGGAAAAATAATATAAAATGAAAGCTATGATTCAGAGGCAAGAAACAAAGTTAAATCTACAGAAAAACACCAAGTGTATGTCACAGATCCATTTCTTTAATGTACATCCAAAAAGTTCAAAGTACTTAAAAATGTCTTACTAGTGTATTTTCTCCATTGGAACTATTCCAGAGCCTCATTCGATTATCTGTGCCAACAGTGAGTAGGTGAAGACCATCACTTGTAAAACATAAGCCGTTAACCTTCCCATTATGAGCAGTGTTTGCTGCAATGAAAAACACAATTCAGATTATCTCTTCTTATAAATTCAACATAGCTAATGCTTGATGACATAGTTATTAAATATATTAAACACATTAAGGACATAATGTCCTTTAAACACAGTAAAGGACAACTATCTGAACTACTTAAAATACGTAAGTTGATTATATTTAAAATTAATCGTCCCTTTTGATTATTTGAATATGATAAGCCATACAATTAGAACCATAATAATAGAGGAAAACAGGAAAACCAAAGGGAAAAAAATGTTGCCAAATAAAATTTTTCTTCAGGAAGTAACCTGTGCTATTAAACCTAATTAAATACAGAAACTAACAGTAAAATTTTAAATTAAATACCTTTTAAACTTCTTATATATTAATACTCTATTTTCAATCTAAAAATCATTTCATGGACTATTGAAAATCAATAATATCGTATTTCCTTCTTAAAGACAACTGTTCCAGTCTCAATCAAAAGTGATACTTTCAAAATGAACAGGTTTAAGAAAGCATAATCCTCAATAGTCTGATTAACTTAATTTAAAAGATTATTAAAACAAACATAGGTTTTAAATAGTTAATCGGAATGTATTTATTTCTGGTCCAAATTTAATTCTAAATCAGAATTTTAATCTACATAGAAATTACACTCTATTGTAAAAATGCAATTGAATTACTTTGTCTCCTAGATTGCAGTGGACTCAAATCTCATACAACCACAAATTTTATTGTGACAAACTTGTCACAAAATGCTACCATTCTTTTAATTTATTATAACTTCCTAAATGGTACTGAATTTGTATTATTAGTTGGCCTCATGTGAGCAAAAAAAAGTTTCTACCAATACATTAAAAAATTCAGGAAGAGAAGGAATGACATACTTGTATTTTGAAGGGAGACAACCATAGTTAGTTGATGTAAATTTAGCAATCGATTCATTGTGAATGCCTTTCAAAAAACATACAAAATCTATAATTTTTCAACATCCATTTATTATCTGCTTTCAATTCAAATTTTTCAATATAAAAAATTGTCAATGTCATAGTCATATATTAACGCATTTTTCATTACCTGATTCAGCTGCTTGCGACTTTTTCCCATTATGCTGATCAAGAGTTATCAAGCATCCTGATGCTCTCCTCACATCCCATAATTTTGCTCTACTGTCAGCACTGAGAGGAAATAAATGTTACATTGACATATATAGCTAGGATAAGGACTCTGCTCCTCACCCACCTTTCCTGTTTATTGGCATACAGAACCTCAGTGTATTAGCACAAATGCATTTGCATATTTGGGTGGCTATACTTTTGCCTTTCCAGCAAATATCCAGTAGTCAATAGAAGCACAAAGAAGTGAAAAAAAAAAAAAAAAAAACAAAAGTAATCTTTTTTAAATCACAAGGGATTCTGTTGCTCTTTCTGTTGTTTTTAATGACATGAGCATCCTTCTCTCCAAAGACAAGACAGGCTAAGAGCTTTTTTCCTTGGTAAGTTTGCTGCTAAATCCCATATCCTTTCTACTGTTTGTTATTCAAATGTTTACAGAATCATGCAGTGAACTAATCTCACTTTGCTTAAGAATTCATTTGGTAGGAATGGTTTTTCTTTTTATTTGAAAAAAACTGAAAATAAGGTGAATAATAAGGACAATATATTTTTATTTGATTTCCTGTACTCAAATCAATCTTTGCCAAAACAAAGGAAATACATTTAATGTCTCTTAGAATTACAGACTTATTTGCATTTTACTTCAAGTGAAAAGAAAAAGGTAAAACCATGATCATAAATCAATTTCAGCTTCTAAACTACTCCTAAGGAAAACATAAATCAGTTCAAGTATGCTATCATATCCTCACAAAGCCCTTAATAATATTTTAACCCATTGGGTTTATCTAGGCCATTTTAATCAAGAAGATCATTACACTGCATTTTATAAGCCTATTTCTCATTTAAAAATCTTTTAAAATGTATATATACAGGGTTTAGCTCTTTCTATAACTTTGATTCTTTTCACAGATCACAAGCAAAGCAAACCTAGCCAACTGGAATAGCTGGCAAAAAGTTAGTGTTTCCCATTCTCAATTTGGTTTTCTTTCTTGTCAATAGGGGAATAGGTCTGCAATGGTATGAGTCTGAAGACATTAAGTCTCTTCTGAAACATTAGATTTGGACATATCTGACTCCTAACACTGACTACAAGGTCCATTCTGGAACTGATTCGAATTCCTGGGGTACTCTGAGAATTGAAAGCCTCTAAGTCTCCCTCTTGATTTGAGGAAAACCAAATTAGAAAAGAACAATGTAAATCCACTCTAGCAGGGAACACAAGCAACGCCTAGCTCCTCACCTTCACACCTCTTTAGCAACCTCTTGTGGCTACACTGGGGCTTCCTTGGTGGCTCAGACGGTAAATAAACTGCCTGTAATGCAGATCAGGGTTCGGTTCGATCCCTGGGTCAAGAAGATCCCCTGGAGAAGGGAATGGCACCCCACTCCAGTATTCTTCCCTGGAGAATTCAATTCCATAGAGAGATAGAGGATTCCATGGCTACAGTCCATGGGATCGCAAAGTCAGACATGACTGAAAGACTAACACTTTGACTTTGCGGCTACATACTAGACTTAATTCTACTTTAGAAATTACAAATTTCAATGTCACATTCTGCAAACTATTAACACAAGTTTCTCTGGGGACTAAACTGTGACAGAGAAGGAGGGCTGGCAGCTTTACAAAAATACAGATACACTTCTTTATAAACCTAAAAAAGTAGATTTTCTAATAATTCTTCTGCAAAAAGTTTTATTAAAATGTCTATGTCAAAATTTGATTACTACTTCCTATCCCTTCAAGTTTCAAAATTTTCTGTTTGACACTCATACATCTATCTAGGTCATTGATCCCTCCTATAAGCCTTCTAGTGATTTTATTTCGTTCCTTATACCTATGACTTCACCAACTTTTAAACAATTGTTAAGTCTGTGTCATTCAATGTTTTAATTTCTGTGTCATAGCACAGCAGTGTGCTACACCTTCAGCAGAGAAGACAATACTGACCAGCAATTCTATGTGTCCCTAATCAGCTCCCTCTTCCATTCATTAAAACTTCTATTTCAAACCTTTACTACCTTCTCTGAACACTGCATCTATGTATTTTCAATAGATGACATCAAGTTCTAAAATACAAGAAACTGGCTTTGCATTTCTTGAACTTCTCTGCCAAAGTCACAAATTTAATTGTACTGACATTTACTATTTCCTCCTTGCATGTAGTCATGGTGCCCTTCATGTGCCAGATCAAGTGTCCCCCTTCTAACGGGACCCTTGATATTATCATTGCCTGTCTATTCAAGGTCCTGATATACCAATTATTCTCTCCATTTCTTATCTTCACTAATTTCTCTCCACCAATACTCTTCCCTCAGCATTCAAATATACAAGACTCTTCCTTCTAGCAAACAAAACCCCCAAACCCCATGATCCTCAAGAGTTAAGTGCTTTGTTCTTTCTTCCCATACTGAACCGCTCAGAGATGTACCTCTACTAAAGCATTTTTCAGGATGTCCTGCAATCACTGATTTTTCTGACTATACTCCCTCACTAGACTATTACCTTTTTGGAGGGACTCTGCCTGTGCTATCTCTGTGTCTCTGGTACAATGCTTGGCACATGACAAGAATCATTAATTGTCAGTAAATTGAATCAATGAATGTGGATGGAAGTGATGAATCAGATTTAAAATAAGTTTGGGTTAAAAGAAAATGAATTAAAATGCTACTAATTTTAAATTAACAGAGTGCAACACTTTCGTAGGCAAAAACGACACAGCACAGTGTTTCACGGGTAGTATTAAGAGATTTGCCTTGCTACATAGATTCAGTTTGTTTTTAAAAATGAGGATCTTCAAATTGGATAGTCAGGATTAGGATTATGATGAATAGAAAGATTTTTTTTTGGTAATATGAATTAAAATCTTTAACTCAATTATTTTTCAGGACTTACTTAACAGCTAAAAATGTACCTAGCATAAAACAATCTTTTCAAAATGCTTATCCCTAATTATTAATCTCAAACCCAAATAGTTTGCATTTTACCTTGCAGTTGCCAAGATATGTTCATAACGTGGTGACCAGGAAACTGCCAATATTTCTTGTCTGTGACCTGCAAAAGAACTGTATATAATGACTTGCACTTTGAAATATGCATCTTCAAATCTTTTGAAATATCAAAAGATATATCGTAATTAACTTTGCCTGATTATGAAGAAAGCACAGACTAAATTTTAAAAGTAAACTGATATAATCATTTCTTCACATTTACAATAATTTATATTTAAATACTAATGTGAAGTCTATGGGGCATTCCTCACATATGTTATTTTACTATAAAAGACTTGGGTTTGCTTTGGAAAGAACAGCCAGAGCAAGTGAGTCTGTCTTTTTAAATATAGCTGTTAGCCTAGTAGGTCAGTCCATCAATAAATGACATAGCTCAAGCTTACTTATGTATCTCTACAACAAAATCCCTGCAACAGGCCATACAAGACAAACATTTGTTGTGGTCCTTTAATGGACCGGAACCTGGCGGTATGGAGTCGAAGATAAGAAAGTAAAAGAAAGAGGCTGATATTCCCTGGTTTACGCAGAGGACCAATAAAACCCTTGACACAGGGCTTGCATCACTCACGAAGGCACCAGGCACCCTCTCAAGGGGGTGAAGGCACAAAGTGCCTTCTCGAGAGGGTCTTAGAAGCCCAGGCAGGAAAGTGAGCATGACGGGTCTCCACGTTCCAGAGAATCAGCCAGAAAAAGAGAGAGAGAGAGAGGAACAAAAAAGACACGGGGACCTAAGCTCTGATGGAGCAAAGGTGCTTTAATGATTTTTCTATGAGTATATATAGGCTGCGGTACAAGAAACTTCTTTCGGGAATGATAGAGATCAGCAAACCAAACGTACAGCAACCATTACCAAGGGAACAAGGGGTAATGTCAGTCACAAGGTCAGGAGTCAATCCATATTTCAAGAAAGGGGAGCAAGACTAAACAGTTTTGTCCTAAAGAGAATGTTTGCTAAAGGAGACCCAAGCCTGCCTCACACAGTGACCTCAGTCCCTGGGAGCAGCGTGCTGTTCCGCTTGAAGAGGGACAAAGGACTCATGGGAGACAGCACGTAGGAATCCTCCCGTCAAACATTCCCTGACAAACATTCTGAAGACTAAAAATGTTTCTTAACTTTTTTCAGAAAGTTGTAGCAGAAAAAGATTAATTCATAACTGTAAAAAGCATTTATATAAAAATTTTTGTTTACAGCACAAGTGATAAGTTCATAGGACAAGTGAATTCAGCATTTTAAATCATTTCTACCTAACTATTCAAATTATATATTTTCATCTACTTAGTATATTTCATAGAGATTCATAATATAAAACAGATGTTATCCATCTCATCAAGTTTTCCTAATATATTTACTATATATTTCTCAGAGATGAATACAAAAAGAATTTCTGAATTATGTCCTATTTTTTTCACTGTTTAGAATTAGACAGTGATTTAGATTATTTAGAATAATACTGATAAAAAAAAGTAGCAAAAATAATTTAAGGTGGTAAAGCTTTACCAAATTTTATCTCAATATTTTTTCTAAAATATTTTTATTGAGAAAAGAAGTACCTAAATATTAAGAACGTCTACTCAGCTAGAACAATATTAAATAACGCTCAGAGACAGCTGTACTGATTTAAGTTTCATAAGTAGTTCATTTTTTTCAATGTAGAACTAACACAAGGTTTTGAGTTTGACTTTCTGTATCCTTTAAGCTTCCCCTGCAGCCACTGTTCATATAAATGTCTCCTTAATAGTTTAGTTTTATAAGAATAATGCACAGAAGGATCTTTATTTTCCTGTTGACTTCTAACAACTAACACAAAATACATCAGTCATGTCATTTACAAAGACTGTATTGTTAGCAATGTTTCATTTTATTGAATGGTTTACTCAAAGTAGTTGTTGTTTCAAATAAAATACCCTGTAGAATGTGGGAACAGGATCCAGACTTCAAGTCACAAAGTTGTACTTTGTGTCCTCTAGTACCAACTGTAAAAACAAAAACAAAAATGGTTTAAGATAATTAAAAATGATCACCAAAAGGAAATAAGAAACTAACATTATGAATCATGACACTTTCACTTGCAGAAATATAAAAATGTATGTTAATAGTATAGTCTTTTTATGTTATAACTAGAAAATTATTTTAGTTGTAGTCATATGTCAGTACTAAGATTATTCTCTATTACTCTATTATTATTTTTTAATATTTAACTTTGAAATAATTATAGATTCACAGGAAGCTGCAAAGATAGTGCAAAGAGGCCCTACGCAGCCTTCACCCAGGTTGTCCCAACGGTTATATGTTAGGTAACTACAGCAGAGTATCAAAACCAGGAAATGTGTACTGGTACAATGTGATTATAATTCTACATTATTTTATCACTTAAATCATTTTATTTTAATAGCTTAGCTGTTCCATGTTAATACACTTCTAAATCACTAGTAACAGATTCACAGAAATTCTAGACACAGACTGAGTGAGCCTCAAAGACGAGTTAGTGCCCAAACGCTTTACAGATGAAGCAGCTGACTAATGTCCAGAGGTGAGGAGATTCATGCAGTGCCACAGAAGTAATATCACAGGGACCTGATGCCTGATACCAGAAAAAATATCTTTTCATCTTCACATATGAAAATTTTTCTTGTAGGTGCTTTCATAAAAATGGATGTTTAATTTGAATCACACATTCTCAGAGAGAAGGAAGTCATTTCTTTGTTTTACTATGTTGAATGAAAGGCTGCCAAATTTTGTTTACACAGAATCCTTGAACTTTGGTGGTTTAAAAAAATTCTTGAAAGTGAAAGTCACTCAGTCCTGTCCAACTCTTTGCAACCCCACAGACTATACAGTCCATGGAATTCTCCAGGAAAGAATACAGGAGTGAGTAGCCTTTCCCTTCTCCAGGGAATCTTCCAAACCCAGGTCTCCCGCATTGCAGGTGGATTCTTTATCAGCTGAGCTACCACGGGGAAAAAAGCAATTCTTAAGGGAACAGAAATGACCTTGCTTTCTTTCTTAAAAACACCGCACAAATGATACTGGTGTTCATCATTTTATTTTTACTTATTTATACATTTACTCTTCGGCTGTGCTAGGTCTTTGGTGCTGTGCGGCCTTTTCCTCGAGGTGTGGTGAGTGGGGCTACTCTCTAGATGCAGCGCACAGATTTTCTCGCAGCGGCTCCCCTTGTCGCAGAGCGCTGGCTCGGGGTACACAGGCTTCAGCAGTTGGGGTGTGAGAGGCTCAGCAGCTGCGGTTCCCACGCCCCAGAGCACAGGCTTCACAGTGGTGGTACATGTGCTTAGCTGCTCTGTGGCATGTGGGGTCCTCCTGGACTAGGGATTGAACCCATGCCTCCTGCATTGGCAGGCAGAGTCTATACCACTGAGCCACCAGGGAAGTCCCAGAAATGTGCTTTCTCAGTCTTCAAATCCTAGCCACTCTGAAATCTAGCATGGTGCCTGACTTGTACAATATCTGTTAAATGGAATGAATATAAATGCCAATATATATTTAAGTTTTTGTTTTTTTAAAAGAATCATGATCTTCATCTGGGTTAAAATGTTTATATCAAAACTAACTAGATATTAAAAGGGAAAAAGTTTTCAGGATGCTAAAAAAAACAAAAGAACACAAATACAAACCTGCTACCAAACAGTGCTTGGTGGCGACTGGAGACATATGATGACTATAAACTGTTTCTTCAAAATTAAATACATCGGCAATCTGGTAATCAAAAGACATTTAAAATAAGTGTAATCACAAAAGCAGCAAATTTTCTATTTACTTATTGTTACACTGTTAGTAATTTTTAAATTGTTAGCAATTTATTTCTCTCTAATGAATTCCAGAGATTAAGACAAGATAACCTCCTGGTTCACCATCTTCCTTTCTGCTCCATTCTGGAGAATTTCAGCACCTACAGAAATGATCTAGTCAGTACTCTGCCTCTCAGTTCCATATAACCTCAGCTACCACACCCGGGACATTCTCACCACATAAAACTGCTCCTCCTTTGAAATCACATATTTCAGTTACATATGACCAGAACTTTATATCATTTACGCTCCCCTAACCACATCTAAGACACCCAGACAAAGCCTAGCAGCTCTATCAGTTCCTCCTGTCTTCAATTTTCCTCCTTCAGCTTGGATTCCAAGGTTGAATGCTTCAGCTCCAGGATCTTCAACTCCTTTGCCATCATCATCTCACCTGTCAAGGCCTCAACCCTGGATGGCTCCAAATGTCTGCCTTCTGAGCACCTATATCCAGGTTTAACTACAGCAGAGGTTAACAAATGTTTTTAGTAAAGGGTCAGACTGTAAATATTTTAGGCTTTGAAGACCAGCTACTCATTTCTGTCACTGCAGAGTCAAAGTGGCCACAGACAATAAATGAGCATGTCTGTGTTACAGTAACACTGTTTACAAAAAAGAGTCCATGAGAAGCCTTGGCCGAGAGCACACACTTGGCCAATTGGCTGCAGTCAGCTGACCTCTGCCTCATGAAGGTGAAGAAAACCTTATAATAGTGCAGACTGCATGCATGCTCAGTCACTGCAGTTGTGTCTGACTCTTGGTGATCCCATGGACTATAGCCTGCCAGTCTCCTCTGTCCATGGGATTTTCTAGGCAAGAATACTGGAATGGGTTGCCACTTTCTTCTCCCGCGGATCTTCCCAACCCACAGAGAGACAGAAACCACGTCTCTTCACTGATCATCAGGAAAACGCAAATCAAAACCACAATGAGATATCACCTCACATCTGTTAGAATATTTATTATCAAATAGAGATAACAAGTGTTGGCAAGGATATGTATAAAAGGAAACCTCTGTGATTATTAGAGGGAATGTAAATTAGTGTAGTCATTATAGAAAACAATATGGAGGTTCCAAAAAATTAGAACCATATGATCCAGTGATCCCACTTGTGGGTATATATCCAAAGGAAATGAAATCACTGTCGCAAAAGAGATAGCTGCATCCTCACGTTTTTAACAGCACTGTTTATAATGGCCAAATCATGGAAACAACCAAAGTACCCATCAACACACGAAGGGATAAAGAAGACCTGATACGTATACACACATGCACATATATATATGATGGAATATTATTCTGCCATGAGAAAGAATGAAATTCTGCCACTTGTGACAATATAGATAGACATTAAGAGCATTAAATACTAAGTGAAGTTAAGTCAAACAGAGAGGAATAAATACTGTATATCACTTACAAGCAGACTCTTAAAAAGCCAAACTGATAGAAACAATGAACAAAATGATGATTACTGGAGCTGGGAGAAATAGAAAAATGTTGGCCAAAGAGTATAAAACTTCCAGTTATAACATGAACAAGGGAAGAGAAAAGTTTCATAGGGAAGGAAACCTGAGGTAGGGAATACAACATATAAGATGTGTTCAGAAGGCAAAAGGAGATCAATTTAGTGGTAGTACATTATCTACATTGAAAAGAGGTAGAAGCTAAGGTTGAGAAAATAGGAAGTGAGGTTACAGAGAACTTAGAATGCCAGGCTGAATTTAGACAATGGAATCACTCACCAAAGGTGGTTTGGGTTGAGACAGGATGAAACTGCTTTATTCTAATTAATTCTGGGGTAGAACTTACTGAGGAACTGTGAGAAGAAAAATAATAAAAAGAAATCATTTAGGAGTTTATTAGTATTCCAGATGAACAGTGACAGTGAGGGAAACAGAAAAGAGAAATCTGAGAGTCTGAAGGAAGACCTGCTAAGATTTGAGGACTAAATGGATATGAGTTCACTTCGATTTAGAATATGTTTAGTTTGAGATGACGACACTACATTTAAGTAAAAGAGGTTCTGTATACAGGTAAAGACATATGGAACTAGAGCTCAGGGAAAAAATTAGCATGAGAAAGAAAAATAAAACTTGATCAAATAGCATAAAAACTATTATCTACTGTTTACTTCCCAGGTGGTGCTATTGGTAAAGAACCCGCCTGCCAATGCAGGAGACATGAGATGCAGGTGCAATCCCTGGGTCAGGGAGATCCCCTGGAGCAGGACATGGCAACCTGCTCCAGTATTCCTGCCTGGAGAATCCATGGACAGAGGAGCCTGGAGGGCTACAGTCCATAGGATTGCACAGTCGACATGACTGAAGCAACTTAGCATGCAAGCATGCACTGACTACTTTACTCAGTTATAATATTAATAACTTTCTTTTTCCTTATGTTTTTAGGTCAACAGGAGATAAATCCAATATTTTTCCGTACACCACTATATCACAGAAGTTTTTGAGTAATAAAGTATATAACAGCTAATGGTATTTGAATACTTACTATATACTAGGTGCCGTTCCAGGTACTGTACACATATCAACCTATTTAATCCTCACAGCCATTCTACAGGGTACAATCATTACTCCCGTTACATACAGACACAGAGAAGTTCAGGTACTTGCCCAATCAATATCATATAGCTAGCTAGCAGACAGGGCTTCCCAGGTGGCTCAGTAATAAACAATTTGGCTGCCAAGCAGGAGATTCAGGTTCAATCCCTAGTTGGGAGCCTGGTGGGCTACAGGCCATGGGGTTGCAAAGAGTTGGACGTGACCCAGCAACTAACCAGTAGCAGTCAGCAGCAGAGGCAAGATATGAACTCAAGCAGTATCGTTCTCCTCAATCACTATACTGCTTTCACACCTAACATATATGACACCTTAGCAAATAATCACACTGAAATTGTTTAGGACTAAATTCTCCTTCATCGTACAGAACAACTTGGAAAAGCTTTAACGTACTTACTTGTAATGTATTTGTATCCCATACTTTCAGAGTCTTATCAAATGAACTTGATGTGAACATGCCAGTGTCATGAGGATACCACTGTACGGTCTCCACACTATATTTGTGAACATCGGGATGGCTTCTACAAAACAGCAATCAAAATTTAGAGATAACTGATTTACTTGAGTTTCAAAATGGATACCATATTAACAAGTTGTAGTTTTGGGAAGAATGATACAAATGGCCAAACCTAGAATTCTTGCCATGTCCTAGCTGTCTAGGGAAAGAATATGTAGGCATCTCTAATTTTAGGTGCCCACAGTGTGATGTGGAGGCCTGCTTCCTACTAAGGATCATAAAATGAGACTTCCTATTTCTGTATGAGAGCTTGGACGGATCAGCCATCTACGCCGGACTGCTTCACGGAAGAAACTGATTTTTTCTTACTGAAAGAGATACCTACTTTTGTTTTGGACTTGCTTTTCTGATCATTTTATCAGCATTATCATTTAGAATTGTTGCCTCACATATCTCCATAGTGTCCCATACAGTATGGCTTCTGATTAAGAACCTCACTTCTACAGCACAAGAATGTGACAGGTAGATGCCCATGGGGTTCACTACTCTTAGGTAGCCCATAGCCGATAGAAGCATGATCTGTTGAAGACTCAGTTATGACATCAGTTACAGTACACCACCTGTGATGATGACGTGCTATCCTGAAGGATGCAGTTTATGTTCTAAACTAGTGATCGACACAGTATGTGTCCTCTATTGAAACTTAACTCAAAGACACTGGATGTTTAGAAATACTTATGATGGTGGAGGGACATCTGAATACCAATCAGATACTTAATGTCATTAATTATTGTATATGTGAGACAGTGGTAGTGGTGTTATGCTTATAAAACATTTTTTATTTTTTAGAGATAAAATTACAAATGATATCTTTCTGAGATTTGCTTCAAAATAATCTTCAGAGTAGGTGGGTGGGTAGAGTAAAGATGAATAAGATTGGTTATGACTGATAGTGCTGAGGCTGGGTGACAGGTACACAGTTCATTATACTACTCTCTATTTTCATATGTATTAAATATCTATAATAATATAAAAGTAAACAGAAGACTATTTCAACCCAAAACAGACGGGACTGTCATGAGTTCTGATTCTTTAAGCTGAAAGTTTAGATTACAATCAGGATAAAGGGCCTTGAACACATGTGGTGCTACTTGAAGAAATAAGAATATGAAGAAGAAAAGCTTTATATGCCATTTCTGGCCTTGAGACAGCTGCAAAAAACAACTGCAGTACTTATCCATAATTTCTTACTTTCTACGTCATGTAAATATTTTAACAAATTTCCCCTTTCTTTCTTCTCTCTTACCTCGATTATTTTATACAGATTACCTACAAACTAAGTCTACAAATTGCATAATTCTAATATAAGAACACATAAAACTAGTGGAAAATAGACATTATCTTGAACTGGATGTGGTAACTAAATACACTTAGAACCATACCTTTTTGGGGAAGGGAATAATTACATTTTTGGTCAAGTAACAGACATTTGCATTAGGTTAGGATGAAACTTACTTTTTTAAAGGAAGGGTAAGTACAGTAAGAAAGGTATATACTGATATTGGACAGCCAAATGGGTAGATTGTAGTGGACATGTGATCTTTTCTTGACTGAACATTCAAAGTCTTCCTTTTGGGGGAAAATTCCCTTTATTGAAAGGCAGGGCCTTGTCTCTTATTACAGAAAACAAGAGACTCCATATATGGCTCAGCAGTAAAGAATCCACCTGCAAAGCAGGAGATGTGGGTTCAATCCCTGGGTGTGGAAGATTCCCTGAAGAAGGAAATGGCAACTCACTCCAGTATTCTTGTCTGGAGAATCCCATGGACAGAGAAGTCTGGTGGGCTAGTCCATGGGGTCGTAAAAGAGTCAGACATGACTGAGCGACTAAAACAACAAATAACAGAAACAGAGAGACTCCATATATTCTCTTTCTCTTGCTCTGGGCAGCGGGGGCACAAACGTGTCCTGGGCTTAATCAATCCTGCCTGGGACTCCAAAACTCCAGCTAGTAATGCAAACCAGGGATATATTAGCAATTATTCACAGTTGTGGAGTCAAGAGTCTGTGTTGGTAATATGCAGCAGATCCCAAACTCAGCTGTTCGTGTGGTATGACCTTGACTGTGTTCTCGTATCCTGGTTTCTCTTATTTTCTGCTCATTTTCTACATTTGATTCTTCTACCTTCCTGTCGTTATGTGAGATATTAAATATCTTTCCAGTAAATTTCTGCTGAAGATAAAGAGAACTGGTTTCTATTTGATCTTAAGAATCTACACAGAGATTATCTAATTTCAAATAAATCTTTAATGTAGTGATCACAAATAAAAGTTCATTTATATTTAGATTTTAAAAGAGTATAAAATATTATATCAATCTCCTACTACATGTGATATATCATTCTCCTTAACATTTAACAAAAATTTGAGCACAGGAATCTTTTTGGTGCTCAAGAATAAACATATTAAATAAAGCAAAAATAAATATTAGGAAACAGAGTAAGCCACACTAATTTAGTATCAATTTTTATTGAAAGTATTTTTTAAAGTCAGATTATAAAGTCTTTGGATGTAAAATGCTACTTTAACTCATTTTGTAAGGATATTTACTATATGCCCATTTACATTCAAACTGATAGTTTTGAAGACAAGACTCTGAATCTAAGAAGAAAGTCATAGTAAAGTAAGATTGATGTCCTAAGCATTTACTTGACCTCACATACCAGAAAAGCAAATCACAGCCACTAATGGAATAATATTATATAGCATGTGGTATATATGAAGATACTATTTTACCATATAACAAATTAAACAATGTTAAAATTATAGCTAAGATAAAATAAGACAAAGATGAATTAAACTAATTAATGGCTGCCTTACACTTTAGAATTTATATCTTTTGTTGCTGTTGTTGTCTGTTTGGTGGGAGTGGAGAGAGTATAAAACAGTATAAGCATCTTAGAACCAAGTTCCAGAGTACCTGAGGCAGTATCTTGTTTTGTACCAAGTGTATCTATAATTAAACTGCTTCCCACTTATATAGTGGTTTTACAATTTTAATGTGCTTTTTGAAGATAATATTTCATTTAAGTCTCATAGAAAACTTACAAGAATAATAGGCCAAGTATAATTATCTCTAAGACAAAATAGCTCTGTCAGAGGCTCAGAGAAATAGTTTCCTTAAATCTGTATTTCCAAAGTGAAGTGTCAGAGCCAAGAAATAATCATAATTCTCCTCACAAATATTCCACGAACTTATGTATCTATTCTAGCACTTTGGAAACAGCTTTAATACAGAGCAGTTAATGTTCATGAAGTTTTTTCCTCTTGAAAACATTTTTTCAACTCTTATTCTCTCTGTTAATTCAAGGTCTGCTTAAAATCAGATCAAATATAGGAGACAAGAAAGAATTAAGTGATGACTAAGAACAAATTAAATCATAAAACACTTTATTAAACAGCCAAAAAAATTCAAGGTAGAAAAGCATGTTAAGTCAGGCAGCTTTAAGTAAGTAGGTAAGAGAAGAGGTGTGTGTGTGTGTGTGTATGTGTTTTGTGTGTGTTATGTACTGGCTAAAAGCCAGTACATTATGGCTTCTGGCTATTAATCTTTTTGTTCTACTAATAATAGTTGAAAATACTAATTTGTGTTTATATTTAGCTGGAAAGACTTAAATGAATCTTATACTAAGTACTCTAAAAACTAAAATTAGTTACCGAGGTGTGCCATGTAGGTGGAGAACAAAAAGACCATAATCAAAAGTCTTAAAGTCCTTTTGAAAACTGATACCCAAGTTGTTTTGGAGAAGTCATATGTTAAAAACAGCAATATCAAAGAGACCTGAAGACACATTTCTCCAAAGAAGACATACAGATGGCTAACAAGCACATGAAAAGATGTTCAACATCACTCATTATCAGACCAATGCAAATCAAAACTACAATGAGGTACCACCTCACACCAGTCAGAATGGGCTTCATCATAATGTCTACAAACAATAAATGCTGGAGAGGATGTGGAGAAATGGGAACACTCTTACATTGCTGGTGGGAATGTAAATTGATACAGCCACTATAGAAGATGGTATGGATACTCCTTAAAAAGCTAGGGATGACCCAGCAACCCCACTCCTAGGCATATACCCTGAGGAAATAAAAACTGAAAAAGACACATGTACCCCAGTGTTCACAGAAGCACTATTTACAATAGCCAGAACATGGAAACAACCTAGATGTCCACTGAGGATGAATGGATAAAGAAGCTGTGGTACATAAATATAATGGAATACTACTCAGCCATAAAAAGGAACGCATCTGAATCTGTTCTAATGAGATGGATGAAACTACAGCCCATAGAGTGAAGTAAATCAGAAAGAGAAATATAAATATTGTATGAAAGTAAAAGTCAGTCATGTGTGACTCTTTGAGAACCGATGGACTATATAGTCCACGGAATTCTCCAGGCCAGAATACTGGAGTGGTAGCCTTTCCCTTCTCCAGAGGATCTTCCCAACCCAGGGATTGAACCCAGGTCTCCCGCATTGCAGGCGGATTCTTTACCAGCTGAGCCACAAGGGAAGCCTTAAATATTGTATACTGACACATTTGACACATATACATGGAATCTGAGGAGATGCACTGATGAATTTCTTTTCAGGGCAGCAATGAGAAACAGACATAGAGAACAGACCTACGGACAAGGTGGGAGGAGAGGAGGGAGAAGGGGAGAAGTACGAGAGAGTAACAGAAATTTACAAACAATGTAACAGACGGCCAACAGGAATGCCCTGTGTGACTCAGGGAACAGACAGGGCTCTGTGACAGGCTGACAGTGGGTGGGGAGGGAGATGGAGGGAGGGGACACGGGTGAACCTATGGCTGATCGTTGTCGATGTATGACAGAAAACCACAAAACTCTGTAAAGCAATTATCCTTCAATTAAAAATTTTTTTTAAAAAGCAATATTTGAATTTCAGTTATTACTTTCATGAAGATGTCAAGAGATAACTACGTAAATATATCATTTGAACAATTTGTTGAAACATTCATATTTCATGTTTTGCATTTGTTGCAAAAAATACTCAAATGTTTATAAATTCATGAATTACATTTTTAATACACACCTGCCAACGGAACACACTGCTTTACACGTGTAATAAGGTTGTCTGCTGGAGTTCTCAAGATCATAAAGCACAATCACACCATCTGAACCACCTGATAACATGCTAATAATAAAAAAGTTCAAATTAATTTATCATTTATATAGTTCATTTATTTATGATTACATATTTCTAAAAATTACTGATCCACAACTCTCAAATTTATTATGCCCATAAATACAGAGTAAATCTTCATTAGCAGACTACAATAAGCTAAAATCTTTAATCTAATATTTGTGGAAAAATGAAAATAGATAGATTTAATCTGTGATCAGTTAAAATTTACCTTCAAGATACCAAAATGAACAGGAGAAACAAGATGGTAAAAGATATTCCTTATTTAAGAAAGTAAGACATTACAAAGTCATTTTAAATGTTCCAATTATAATTGTGTTAAATGAAAATGGAATCAGACCAGTTATTATTGATGGAATATTACAGATATTACTATCTGACCCTGGGCAAGCTACTTCACTTAAGCTTGTTCATTTACCAAAAGGGGAACCTTTTCACCTAAATCATAAAGCTGAAATAAAATCGTATGCAAAAGCCTTTTACACTGCCTGGCAAACAAAATAGGGCATCTGTAAGTGTTAGATTCCTTCCCTCCATTATAAACACATTTACTTCAACTCATTAAACTTTGAGCTTCTACAATATGTTAGGCATTATACTAATACAACTGTGAACAAGACAGACATGATTCCTGACTCCCCAGCATATAATCTAGTAGAGCAGACACACAGATCTATGAATTTAATCTATATATGTAAATATTTATGAATCTATAGAAAGTATTGTTATTTGCTAATATTATTGCTCACCATCAATTTTGGTAAAACTCTCTATTCATTCTTGTTCTCTGATTTTATTCTCTGGTAGATTCTTAAGAAAGGACTAATGAGAACGACATTCCTTGAATTCTTGTATATTACTAACAATTAGTCCTTTTGTACTTGAAAATCAGTCTGGTTGGATATAAAATCCTTGACTCACATTTTATTTCCTTGAACATCTTAAAAAAGAAACTCCACTTCTTTGAGCATAAAGCTCAAAATCAAAGCCTGTGGTTACAATATTATTTTCTCCCCTTATACGTAGCTTCTGATTTTGTTCATTTTAATGTTTTCTTTAGTCTTTATTCCATTCTCTTCCTTTGGTTTCTTCTCTGGAAACTCCTCTTATATGTATGTTGGATATTCTTTGCCTATCTTCTACATATACCTGATTCTCTTGACTCCTTTTCCTATCTCTATCTCTTTTTGATTTTTAAGTTTCCTCTTGTATTTATTTGCTTCTATTTCTAAGGTATCACCTCTTATACTTAACTTTTTTTCCTAATTTTTTCTTGAGTTTGATCATCTCATTTCTCAGTTTTTCTAATTGTAACTTATGTTATTTTTTCATACACTGTATCTTTTAAAAATGACTTTTAGCTATTTAAAAAATATTAGGTTATAGTTCTCTTCTATTTTGTGGACATATCTTTCTGGCACAAATTTATTGTTTATAGGAACATTATTTTATTTGTTATTAAAATAATTTTGTATGAACTTTGATCTTAATCCTATTCTTTTGCTCACTTTTATATGAAATTAATTTTCTTAAACTTTTAAATGGGAGGCTTAGTTTGCAATTTTAAAATTTATATCTCTTGAACATCTTCCTTTTTAAAATAAGATGTTCAGAATACGGCAGCTAATTTTCAGAGATTTCCTAGTTCTATTCATCTCTCCAATTTTTATTTGGCTCATCTTTTTTCCTTCTTTCTATCATTCCCGTATTTCTCACTTTGGATTCTATTCCAAACAGTTTCTCCTCAACATAGGGTTCATCCATTAGGGCATCTTTAATTGGTTAGCTAGAGAGATTATTGGGGCTAGATTACTTCCGCCCCTTTGGGTCTTACTGTGAACCCCTTGAACATCAAGAGTACAGAATCCTTTCCCAGTTTCAACTGTTGTAGTCAAACTGACTTGCTGAGCTTTCAAGTAGCTGTCAGTTACTTTGAAGTTATCAGGTCTACTAGGCGCCCCATTGGTTTTTATTACCCCGCCTGGTATAGATGCTGATATCACACATCAGTGTGTTGCTCTCATTCATCCATATTTTGAGGTTTGCAGGGATATCTGACCACTTATATTTGTTATAAGTAATCTTTTTTTTTTAAATTTTGCCACCTTTAGTTTCTCTGCTATTATAGTAAAATGTAAGGAGCTTGTGCCAGAAATGATCACACTTCTTTCTTCACTGAGAAAGTCTTGCTACAAAAACATTCTAGCTCATCAAAACTGTGCTTAAAGACTTAATAATTCACATTCTGGTACAAGTGTCTTATCTTGTTATGAACTAGTTACAAAGGGTTCATGAAATAGCAGCATGTCCAAGAAGCACTGAGTTATAGACCTGTTTTAAGAAAAATTCAATATTGATATGTAGAACAATTAGGTTAATTTAAAAGTACTTCTTCAAAGTTCTTTGTTCAAACAGTTCTATATCTGACTGATGATAGGGCAGTAAAGCTACCCTGAAGAGTTTTTTTCAATTTTCAACATTAGCTTCATTACAAATTTTGTGGGTTGGTTATTCTAATTGTGTATATCCAGAATACTTTGTAGTTTATCAACTACAGCTTTTTTACTTTATTTTTAAAAAAATGCTGCAGCTTGCTTGGAAACAGTTGTGAGTTACATGTGTACCATTTCTAATTCCAAAAACATTTTGCTGAACATTTGAGCTTTGTAAAACACTGTGTGTTTTTTCTACCACAGCACTACATGTATTCTCAATGGAAAAACAACTGTTTTCAAAGTTCAACTTTTAAACTTAATTTAAATCGTATTTATAATAAGGTCAGATGTTTCACCTTTGCTAGAGTGACTTCCAAAAGCTTTCCTTTGATTACATTAATTAGGTGAAAAAAGAAAAAAACCCTGAACATTATTGTAATTAACTGACTTTGTAGTTGAAGTATCTAATGGCTATGATGTTACTTAACTTTAAGGTAGTTGGTAAATATGAATAAGTGTTTTGAGCAAGTTATATGTGAGTTGATTTTTGTGAGAAAAAGAAGACCTATATTTAATTTTCCATTAAACATCCATTTTGCTTTTTATTTCTTTGCTGCCAAAAGGGTTTAATGCAAAATACAAGTCTTAGCAAACAATGAAACAGCTATAGATTTTCACTATGCAATAAAAGGGGAAACTACCATAGTAAGAATCTTGACTTTTCTGTATATGCTCTGCAAAGACTCCTTGGCCTGTATTTCTCACACATATTTAATGCACATATAATCCATAACTTTCCACATTTCTCACTAACTCTCCCAACCGGTAGCCTACTGGATTCATGAGCTTTACAGGTCAAACAACTGATCACTACCCCACCAGCACCCAAGACCAAAAGAAATCAGCTATCCCTTGCTGCTTATGTCAGGATTATTTTACAACCAAATGTCCCACAGCTGTCCTTGATTGAGAGGTAGTATGTTCAGCCTGGAAAAGGTTAGGAGAAAAAAAATGATCACATGTCATCTTTTACATTTAACCATGTGTTAAAGTTAGAATTTGTTCACTGTACATGTTTCTCATATACTAGGTGAGACCATGACAGAAGCTGGAATTTAAAAAATTGAATTCTATTAAACTTACCCTGGCTTATTTTAATGTAAATAATAATACCTCATTATAATACAATGATTTGAGGCAAATGCTAAACAAAACATAACAAGACACACTTCTTTAGTTATTTTTATACTTGTCCTAATCGAAGGACAAGGATTTTGAACATTTTGGTAGAAGTAATGTGGGGTAGATGAGCTTTAAGTGGGTGGGGGTGTGTGTGTGTGTGTGTGTGGTATATGCATATTTGCATTTTTCAAAGCACTTCAGCTGTTGTGTGGAAAACGGACTGAAAGTATAGGTGATAATGCTTCTGATTAACAACAATGGTGGCGATCATTTATAATATTAATCATGTTATACATATTATCATAATTAATCTTCACAACAAACTTGTTAATTAGGTATTGTTCTTACATTGTGTAGCTAAGGCAACTGTAAATTAGAAAGGTTAGATAAATTGCTCAAGGCCACACAGCTAATAAATATAAAGCCAGGAGGAACTCAAATACGAGTCTGGTGTGCTTCATATACTTCTGCTGCTTATATTTGTTTTCCCACAAGACTATCTGAGAGCAACAACTGTTTTGAAATAGCTCCTAAAGACACACCTCAGCACTTACATGCTCTCTGCATCAAAACAAAAAACAAAATTCATTATTTGTTGATTTAACAATGAATATATTTATATTAAAGTACTTTGGAAATACTTATTTGGCAACATTTCATAGGTTCAATGTTCCATATTTATTTGAAACTAATAATGCCAGATTTAAATGTGTCAAGTTAGAATTTTTATTAATTTTTATGAAATTTTACAAAATTAATCTGAAAGCAAGATTTTACTGGATCTCACTTAGGAACAAAAATGATTATATAATAAACTTACTATCTCCCTTCAACAGGTTCAATGTCAAGGGTGTTAACTCCACTGCAATGGATCCTTTCAACATCTCTGTCTTTGTTTAACTCCAGTCCCAAAACCCTAAAAATATATATATATACAAAAATTAAAAGGGAGGGCACACAGAATCCAGCAACACATCAGAAGGATCATACACTCTGATCAAGTGGGATTTATACCAGGGATGCAAGGATTCTTCAATATATACAAATCAATCAATGTGATATACCACATTAACAAATTATAGAATAAAACCCATATGATTATCTCAGTAGATGCAGAAAAGGCTTTTGACAAAATTCAACACACATTTATGATAAAAACTCTCTAGAAAGTGGGCATAGAGCAAACCACCTCAACATAATAAAGGTCATAAATGACAAACATACAGCAAACATTATTCTTAATAGTAAAAAACTGAAAGAATTTTCTCTAAGATTAGGAACAAGATAAGAATGTCCATTCTCACCACTATTATTTAACATAGTTTTGGAAGTCCTAGAGATACTAATCAGAGAAGAAAAAGAAATAAAAGGAATCCAAATTGGAAAAGAAGAAGAAGTAAAACTGTCCCTGTTTGCAGATGACATGATACTATACTTAGAAAATCCTAAAAATGCCACCAGAAAACTACTAGAGCTCATCAATGAATCTGGTAAAGTTGCAGGACACAAAATTAATAAACAGAAATCTCTTGCTTTCCTATACACTAACAATGAAAGATCAGAAAGAGAAATTAAGGAAACAATCCCATTTACCATCACAACAAAAAGAATAAAAAACTTAGGAATAAACCTACCTAATGATTGCAGCCATGAAATTAAAGGACACTTATTTCTTGGAAGGAAAGTTATGACCAACCTAGATAGCATATTGAAAAGCAGAGACATTACTTTGCCAACAAAGGTCCATCTAGTCAAGGTTATGGTTTTTCCAGTGGTCATGTATGGATGTGAGAGATGGACTATCAAGAAAGCTGAGCGTCGAAGAATTGATGCTTTTGAACTGTGGTGTGGAGAAGATTCTTGAGAGTCCCTTGGACTGCAAGGAGATCCAACCAGTTCATCCTAAAGGAGATCAGTCCTGGGTGTTCACTGGAAGGATTGATGTTGAAGCTGAAACTCCAATACTTTGGCCACCTGATGCTAAGAGATGACTCATTTGAAAAGCCCTGATGCTGGGAAAGATTACGAGCAGGAGAAGGGGACGACAGAGGATGAGATAGTTGGATGGCATCACCGACTCAACGGACATGGGTTTGGGTGAACTCTGGGAGTTGGTGATGGACAGAGAGACCTGGTGTGCTGCAATTCATGGGATCGCAGAGTCAGACATGACTGAGCAACTGAACTGAACTGAAGGAGGCAAAAGATCTGTACTTAGAGAATTACAAGATGCTGATGAAAGAAATCAATGATGCAAACAGATGGACAAACATAACATGTTTCTGGATTGGAAGAATCATTATTGTGAAAATGACTATACTACTCAAAGCAATCTACCAATTCATTGCAATCCCCATCAAACTACCAATGGCATTTTTCACAGAATTAAAAGAAAAAAACTCTACAATTTGTATGGAGACACAAAAGACCCTGAAAAGCCAGAGCAATCTTGAGTGAGAAAAATGGAGCTGGAGGAATCAGGCTTCCTGACTTCAGACTATATGACAAAACTATATTAATCAAGGCAGTATAGTACTGGCACAGAAACAGAAATATAGGGCAATGGAACAGGATAAAAAGCTCAGAGATATACCTCATGCATATATGGTCACCTAATCTATGACAAAGGAGGCAAGACTATAAAATGGAGAAAGGACAGTCTCTTCAATAAGCGGTGCTGGGGAAACTGGACATCTACCTGTAAAAGAATAAAATTAGAACACACTCTAATACCATACGCAAAAATAAACTCAAAATGGATTAAAGACCTGAATGTAAGGATGGACACTATAAAACAGTTACAGGAAAATACAGGCAGAATACTTCTTTACATAAATCATAGCAAGATCTTTTCTGATCCACCTTCTTGAGTACTGAAAATAAAGCAAAACAAATGGGACCTAATTAAACTTAAAAGCTTTTGTACAGCAAATGAAATCATGAACAAAATGAAGACAACCCTCAGGATGGGAGAAAATATTTGCAAATGAAGCAACTGATAACCTTCAGACCATACAAACAGCTCATGGAGCTCAATATCAAAAAGCAAACAACTCAATAAAAAAATGGGCAGAAGGCCTAAACAGACATTTCTCCAAAAGAGACATACAGATGGCCAATAAACACATGAAAAGATGCTCAACATTGCTAATTATTAGAAAAATGCAAATCAAAACTACAATGAAGTATCATCTCATATCAGTCAGAATGGCTATCATCAAAAAAAAAAAATTACGAACAATAAATGCTGCAGAGGGTGTGAAGAAAAGGGAACCCTCTTACACGGTTGGTGGGAATGTAAACTGGTAAAACCACTATGAAGAACAGTATGAAGAGTTCTTAAAAAATTAAAAACAGACCTACCATATTACCCAGCAATCTCACTCCTGGGCACATACCCAGAGAAAACCATAGTTCAAAAAGATACATGCACCGAATCTTCATTGCAGCACTATTTACCATAGCCATGACATGGAAGCAACCTAAATATCCATCAACACAGGAATGGATAAAGAAAATGTGTTACATATATACAATGCAATATAACTCAGCCATAGAAAGGAATGAAATGGTGTCATCTGCAGAGAAATGGATGGACCTAGAGACCGTCATACAGAGTAAAGCAAGTCAGAAAGAGAAAAATATCATATAATATCACTTGACTATGGAATCTAGAAAAATGGTACCGATGAACTTATTCATAAAGCAGAAATAAGAGACAAAGATGTAGAGAACAAAGCTACAGATACCAAGGGGGGAAGGGGCTGGTGGGATGAATCGGGAGACTGGGGTTGACACGTATACACTGCTACGTATAAAACAGACAACTAATGAGAACCTACGGCAGAGAACAGGGAACACTATTCAGTGCTCTGTGGTGACCTAAATGGGAATGTAACCTAAAAAAGAGAGGATACAAGTATACACATAACTGATCCACTTTGTCGTACAGCAAAGACTAACATAACGTGGGAAAGCAACTATGCTCCCCGCAAAAGTAATTTAAGAGTGGGGGGGGGGAATAAAACTAAACAACAGGAGAGCAATTTAACATTAAAATGTCCTTATTTCACCAAAATTACATGAAGTTAAAAATGGCTTAAATACAATGCTTAAATCTCCTAACATATATCCAAGGATATTTATAGATTATTAAAAGCCTTATACAAATTTTTGAACTCTTAAGATTATTAACAATTACATGTAAAGAGTTTCTCCTGAAGCATTATCTTAATTATCTTATGTCTTATTTAAAGAGTGTATTTTGTTAATTTTAATTTAGATATCTAGAACCTGAAACACATTTTCATGAACAAAAAGCTAAATTCTTATAACTTAAAACTTAACTGAGGACATCTAGTGAACAAAACCTTAAATTACAGTTTTAAAAAATTTCCCTGAATTGTTTCCTACAGCAATATAAAATGAGTATGTTCAACTCAATAAATAAGCACATTTAAATAAATAAAATTAAATACAAATAAAAGTGATTAACAAGTACTCACACAAATTAAGATGAATGAAATTTCTGATACTCAGTAACTATAAAACACCATTACCCTCGTGAGGACATTAAGATTAAATGAGTTAAAACATAAAAAGGGCTCATAACAAGGCTCAGCACACAGTAAGTGCCTAGTGAATGTTAACTATTAGAACCTGTCTCAATCTTTTAGATGTTAAAAAGCAATTAGGTTAATGTAATTAAATGACTTCTACATTCATTATTGATCAAAATGAGCTAATTTAAATGAGATTTTTTCCCCTTAGACTTATTGAAAAATAAATGAATACATAACACTGATAAGCTTAAGATGTACAGCATGATGGCTTAATTTGCATACAGTGAGAAATGATTACTAAAATAGGTTCAGCTAACACCCATCATCTCATACAAATACAACAAAAAGAAAAAAATTAAAAAATTTTTCTTTGTGATGAGAATTATTAGGATTTGCTCTCTTAACAACTTTCCTATACATCATACTTCAGTGTCAACTATAGCCAATTATGTTGTACATTACACCCCTAGTACTACATATTTATTACTGTAATTTTATACCTTTTGACCACTTTCATCCAGTTCTTCCTCCTACCACTCCCTGACTCTGGTAACAAGTCTGATCTCTTTTTCTATGAGTTTTTAAGATTCCACATATTTAAATGAGATCATACAGTATTTGTCTTTCCTTGTCAGACTTATTTCATTTAGCATAATGCCTTCAAGGTCCATCCATGTAGCTGCAAATGGCAGGATTTCTTCACTTTTTGTAGCTAAATAATATTTCATTGAGTATATGTAACACAACTTCTTTATCTATTCATCCATAAATGGACACTTAGTTTTCCATGTCTTGGCTATTGTAAATAATGCTGCTATGAACATGGAGGTGCAGATACCTTTGCAAGTTATTGCTTTCATTTCCTTTGGATATATTCCCAGAAGTGAAATTGCTGGATCATATAGTAGCTCTATTTTTAATTTTTGAGCATCCTCCATAATGGTTTTCCACAGTGGCTATACCAATTTATAAACCTCACCAACATTGCACAAGGGTTTTAAATTCTCTACAGCATTAAAATCCACTCCAACATTTGTTATCTCTTTTCCTTTTGATAACAGACATTCCAACAGGTGTGGGGTGTTGCCTGTTGCTTTTGCACTTCCTTGATGACTAGTGATGTTGGACATCTTTTCACGTACCTGTTGGTCATTTGTATATTTTCTTAGGAAAAATGCATATTCAGGGTTTTTTGGCCCATTTTTCATTTTTTCCTCTTGTTATTGAGTTGAATGAGTTCTTTATATATTTTGGATATTAAGCCCTTATCAGATAAATGGTTTGCAAATCTTTTACCCCATAGTGTAAGTTGTCTTTTCACTATGTTGACGGTTTCCTTGGCTGCACAGAAGCCTTTTAGTTTGATATAGTCTTGCTTGCTTTTGTTTCTGATTTTCTTTTTTTTTTTTTCTTAGCCCATGAAATCTCACTCTAGACCAATCTAATCTCTGCCTTTAGCAGGGATTAGACCTAAATACTTTAGGTCTGTATCATTTGGGAACCAGAAGAAGGCGCTAAGGTAAAGGGAAAGGGAGGGTTCTACAACAGGGAAGCAGGGGTAGGGTTTGTGTGGAAGGAGGCAAGGTATGCAAAAAATAATTAAAATGGCAGGCCTGAGGCTACTATCCTTAAAAAGCCCTGCTTGCAAGACTGGCCCTTACCTGCCTTCTGGGATTTCAGGAGGGTTCCCATTATTTCTGGGTAAGAACGGCTCACTGTGCCTAAATTATTTGAAGCAAACAGTATACATTATGAATACTTACATGCATTCTAGGAGTCTGGAATTTTGGTACATGCTAAGCAGAAAGTGCCTATGTGGCCAGTTTGTACTTAAAAACTGCTCTAGTCACTGAGTCTGTAATGAACTTTTCTGATAAGAGATTTCACCTATGCTATCACAATTCATTGCTAAAGAAATTAAGCATGTTCTATGTGACTCCACTGGGAGCTTGTGCCTGGTTTCCTTCTCAAGTCATCCATGTGCCTTTCCCTCCAATGAGTTTACCCTGTATACTTTTGCTGTAATAAATCATAGTCATGAGTAATTTGGTACAACTATATGCTGCATACTGAGTCCTTCTAGAGAATCCTCAAGCCTGGGGGAGGTCTTGGGGACTCTTGGGCCAAGGCGGTGAGAAGAACAGGGGAGAAAAGAGGAAGGAGACACAAAATGAAGGAGAGACGACGAAGGGGAAAGAAGTGAAAGAGTAGAGATATAGGGGAAGGCAGAGGAAATTGGTGTAAGGAGGGTAAGGAAAAGAATGAGTCCTGGTGTCTTTCAAAATCATTTTTCCAATCTCTTTGCTATGAGACATCACATACTGGTCATTAACGGCCAGAATCCATTTTGATTGATTGGTTTCCATGTCCCACTGATTGCAAAATATTAGGTTGGTGCAAAAGTAATTGCAGTTTTGCATTGTTGAACTTTGCCATTTGATACTGCAATCCATTCTTAAATAAATGTGGTTGTTGTACACCATTTTAATTCACATTTCTCGCTTTATCTTTTTATGCGAATGACTTATTACTTTCTGTTTATTTTCTATGTATTTCAGACTATGGAAATGATGTTAGACAAAAAGCAAATTCAAATGATTTTCTTATTTGAGTTCAAAATGGGTTGTAAAGCAATGGAGACCACTCGAAACATCAACAGTGCAATTCACCCAGGAACTGCTAACAAATGTACAGTTCAGTCATGGTTCAAGAAGTTTTTGAAAGAAGACGAGAGCCTTGAAGATGGGGAGTGTAGTGGCCAGCCATCAGAAATTGACTAGCACCAATTAAGAGTCATCATCGAAGCTGATCCTCTTACAACTACATGAGAAGTTGCTGAAGAACTTAATGTCAATCATTCTACGGTTGTTCAGCATTTGAAGCAAACTAAAAGGTGAAAAAGCTCAATAAGTGAGTGCCTTGTGAGCTAACCACAAATTAAAAAAAAATCATCTTGAAGTGTCTTCTCTCATTCTATGCAAAAACAAAGAACCATTTCTCAACCAGATTGCAACGTGCGATGAGAGGTGGATTTTATATGACAGAGATGACCAGATCAGTGGCTGGACCAAGCGGCAGCTCCAAAGCACTTCCCAAAGTCAAACTTGCACCAGAAGGTGGTCATGGTCACTGTTTGGTAGTCTGCCGCTGGTCTGACCCATGACAGCTTTCTGAATTCCAGCGAAACCATTATGCCTGAGAAGTATGTTCAGCAAATCGATGAGATGCACTGAAAACTACAAGGCCTGCAGCTGCCATTGGTCAACAGAAAGGGCCCAATTCTTCTCCACGTCAATTCCTGACCACACGTCGCACAACCAATGCTTCAAAAGTTGAAAGAATTGGGCTATGATGTTTTGCCTCATCCATCATATTCCCTGACCTCTTGCCAAATGACTACCACTTCTTCAAGGATCTAGACAACTTTTTGCAGGGAAAACGCTTTCACAACCAGCAGGAGGCAGAAAATGCTTTCCAAAAGTTCATCGAATCCTGAAGCACAGATTTTTATGCTACCAGAATAAACAAACCTATTTCTTGTTGGCAAAAATGTGTTGATTGTAATGGTTACTATTTTGACTAATAAATGTGTTTGAACCTAGTTTGAGCTTCACTGGTAGCTCAGCTGGAAAGGAGTCTGTCTGCAATGCAAGAGACCCTGGTTCAATTCCTGAGCCGGAACATACCCTGGAGAAGGGATAGGATACCAACTCCAGTATTCTCGGGCTTCCCTGGTGGCTCAGATGGTAAAAAATCTGCCTGCAATGTGGGAGACCTGGGTTCGATCCCTGAGTTGGGAAGATCCCCTGGAGGAGGGCATGGCAATCCACTTCAGTATCCTTGCCTGGAGAATCCCCATGGACAGAGGAGCCTGATGGGCCACAGACCATAGGATTGCAAAGAGTCAGACACAACTGAGCAACTAAACACAGCACATGATGATTTAAAATTTACAGTCCAAAATGGCAATTACTTTTGTACCAACTTAATATACTTAATATCCCATGATAGACCATAATAGAAAAGAATACTAAAAAAGAATGCATATATTCATGTATATATTGTACATACAAAGATATATGTATGTATACAACTGTCACTATGCTGTACAGTAGAGATTGGGACATTATAAACCAACCATGTGTGTGTGTGCTCAGTCACTGAGTCATGTCTGATTCTTTGTGGCCCGCCTGACTCCCCTGTCCATGGGATTTTCCAGGCAAGAATATTGGAGTGGGTTGCCATGCCCTTGTCCAGGGGATCTTCCTGACCCAGGGATCAAACCCATGTTTCTTAAGTCTCCTGCAATAACAGGTGGATTCTTTACCATTGTGCCACCTGGGTATATGTCAATTAAAAAAAAAAGTTGTAAAAAAAAATCAAACTGCTGAAAACAAAAAACAAAGACAATTTCAAAGCAACCAGAGGATAACAAATTACCTGTAGAGAAACAATGGTTCAAATGACTGCAGATTCCTTTCCACAAACCACAGAGCCATCAAGACTTGCTCTATAAGAACTGCTAAATAAAGTTCTTTAAACAGAAGCAAAGTGATATAAGAAGGAAACTGAGGATATCAGCAATGAAGAGAGAGCAACAGAAATGATACAGATCTAAACAGATTTTTCTTTTCCTTAAAATATGTTTGATGGCTGAAAACAAAAATTGTTCCAGTGGAGTTTACAATGTGTGTAAATACAATATATGAGACAACACTCTTCATAGGGCTGAAAAAAGACCTGTGATTCTATTTCTTAGATATTTTTCAAATATCTTCACCCTGTTGGTTCCAGCTGCCACAACCCTGGCTCAGGCTTCCATCAACACTCTCCTTGCAACAGTTACCTAACTTGGTTCCCACTCTTGCTCTCAACTTCAATCCATTCTCCAAGCTGATGACAAAATGCAACAGTTGCCACCTTTTTCTGGTCTTCATACCTCATAACCAAGCATGCAAGTTACTTCCCCGTCTAGCCCCCTCTACTTCCCCAGCTTCATCTTTTGTCAATGGACCTCTCCTCACAGTTCTCTGCCTCGAGTCACGCTAAATATTGTTCAATTTCTGGCCTATGCTCGGCCTTTAACATATTGCTTGGCACATGGTAGGACCTCACTAAAAACGCTAACTAAATGAAAGAATAAATTCTTGGAGAATAGTTCTTCCTTGGGAGGCGGGGAGAAAGCATGTAGGAAAAGGAATAAAATAAAATCAAAACATCCTCATTTCGATGTAAAGCGCCCTCACCCAAGCCTGCGCTCACACCCAGTTGCCTATGGGTGTATAAAAGGTAACCTGTTTTCTCAAGTCACAGAGCAGAAGAGAGTAAAGCCCAGTGTGGTGGCAGGAAAAAGTGTGAAGCAAGGGTAACACAGTCTTGGTCTACCTTTTAACTAGCATGTTAGAGGAAAAAGTAAGGCTTTCTTTACCTCCGTGTGGACTCTGCTCTCCGGAGGCGAAGAGGGTCTTCTAAACCTGCTTGTCGCGCTGACAAGAACCCTAGCATCCTGTCCTTTCACCTCGGCTTGAGAACTGGACGCTGCCATGACAGAACTCGGAGGCGGGGTTGTGGCAGCGGAGCCTCCCATTGGTTAAGCGTTATGCCATCCGACCAATGGAGAGCGCCTTTATTAGAGAGTACGCGGATGGAGGCGGGTGAGACGCCTCGGATTGGTGGGCGGGGTCAGCGGCGGGGGCGTTCCCTCTGTGGTTGCTGAGATCCCGGCAGATCCCGCCGCACCCGCGCGGGAGCTGGTGCGACAGCATGGGTTGGTCTCAGCGTTTGTTCGGCGCCCTGCGGCGAGTACTGTCAAAGGAAGTGAAGGAGCAAGTGGGTACAGACCGGTTCGGGAACAAATACTATTATATCCCGGAGTACAAGAACTGGAGAGGTGAGATGAGAGCGAGGGCAGCGGTTGGGTGGTCGGAAAACGACGGACGCACGACTGGTAATTAGCAGAGTGCTCAGCCAAGTTTGTTCCCTCCGCCGCGCTCTCCGCGCTAGCCACTGGCTTGCAGTCGGGCTCTCGCTGAGTGGCCCGCAAGTGCCTGAGCCCCTGCGCCGCAGCGTCTAGGTCTTGAGCCCGGCCGCCGCGGCGCCGGGCGCAGCACACTCCTCCGCCCAGCGCCGGGAGCCTTGCCAGTGCCCAGTGTAGGTTCTTGCAGTCGGCAGAGTGGACAGGGACAAGTCCAGGGAGGTTTTCACCGAAGGGTCCAGGGAGAGTTAGGGACGTGCCTTTCCTCCTCCGTGGTCGCCAGTGCCCACCTTGTCGTGGGGAAATTGAAGAGATGTTATTTTGAGTCCCTCTGCTCTCCTCTCTTGGTGTTGACCTTTTAAAGTGCCTCCGGCGTTGGCCCCAAGCGTCACCTTCCTCGCGGACAAAACTGTCAGAAGTAGGTCCATGCTCACTGACTGTGTGGAAAAGAGATCCCATCACCAGAGCCCACGTTACCTTTCCCTCGAGTTTGCACTCCCAAGACCCTGTTGCGCCCACTTTAAGATACATGGCGCTAATCGTGTTTCTGTGTAGGAATCTTGCGGTGAAGTCTTGGTGTTTGCGGAGGTAGGGGGCGTTCCTGGTCCTTGAAATCACACCACGTGGCAGTAATCTCTTCTGTTTTGCATCACCAGGATGCAGAACATCTTAGGCTTTGGGGTCAGAGAGGTTTGGGTTCTACAATCTCAACTTTGACGTCTAATAACTGAGGGATCACGGGCAAAGTATTTGTCCTCCCAAGTATCAGGATCCTTACTTGAAAGAGATAATAATATTGAGAAGCACTAAGACCTTTGAAAGTGGTGTTTCATTCACTTCCTATAACTCTTGATAGAGGAAATTTCTTCTTCCTCGTAGAGCACGTGTAAAGTATATTTTTTACTACTCAAAATTGTTTTGCCTAACCTTTTTCTGTAAATTATTTTAATATCTTAGACTTGTTTCCCTAATGAGCGTTTACAGGGCAGGAAATGTTTCTTTTTTAAAAAAGTCCACAAAGAACCTAGCATGGTGGTGAAGTATTTCTTGACAGATTGCAAACAGAGGGAAAGATGTTTCTTTTTCATAAGTTGTCAGGTAACATTAAAAACAAATATAAAAACATCAGATTGATCTAAAGTTTACTTTACAAATGGTAATATTCATCCTTTTTGATGTATGATTTTATGATTTTTGGCAAATGCACCATCGTAAATATCACTAGAATCAAGATATAGAGCAGTTACATCACCCCCAGAAGTCGCTCTTTCCCCTTAGTAGTTCGTTCCCTCACCCCATACCCTGCTGTTGGCAACCACTGATTTATGTTGCTATAGTTTTGCTTTTTCCATGATTTTGTGTAAATGGAGTTATAGAAGAAGCAGTCTTTGAGTCTAGTGTATTTCATGTGTGTGATGCAGTTGAGATGCATCCGTGTGTCAGTAGTTCCTTTTTGTTAGTAAGTAGTATTCCATTCCATTATGCAGGTTTACCACAGTTTAACCGTTCATCTGCTGAATGACCTTTAGGTTGTTTCTGGATTTTGGTTACTGTGCAGAAAGCCTCTATAAAAATTCCCATACAGGATTTCAGATGAACATAATTCTCTTGGGTGAACAGCTAGGAGTGGGATTGCTGTCTTTTGTGGTAAATGTATCAATATATATAACTAACTTTATAAGAAACTGTTTTCCAAACTGGTTGTTACATATTGCATTCCTGCCAGCAACACATGAAAGTTTAGTTTCACATTCTCACCAGTACTAGGTTCTGCCAGTTTTTTTAGTTTTTGTTTTTATTTTAACCATTCTAATGGGTAGACTTCCCTGGTGGTGCAGTGGTAAAGAACCCACCTGCCAGTACAGAAGATGAGGGTCAGTCCCTAAGTCTGGAAGATCCCCTGGAGAAGGAAAGGGAAACCTACTCTAGTATTCTTGTCTGGGAAATTCCATGGACAGAGGAGCCTTGCAGACCCCAGTCCATGGGGTCACAAAGAATCAGACATGACTTAGTGACTAAACAGCAGCAGTAAGTAGCTAGTGTTATCTCATTGTGGTTTTAATTTCCATTTTCCTAATGACTGAGGATGTTAAGAATCTTTTCATATGCTTATTTGCCATCCAGGGATCTTTGGGTGAAGTATCTCTTAAGTCTTTTGACCATTAAAAAATTTTGTATTAATTTCATTTCTTTGAAAATTTCTCATTAGAGAAAGATTTAAATTTGCAAAATCATGTGTATTCTAAAATAATTTGTGAGTCAAAGGATATATTTATCTTTAATTTTATTATAATACTAACTTGTTTTCCAAAGTGCTTATGCTAATTTATACTTCAGTTAGCTTGATATTTTGAATCCATGTACTCTTGATTGTGAGAAAAATTCAGCTTTTATTAATAATGTAATACAGTCATTGTATGCAGCTGTCTACTATCTGTGTCTCAGCTCTTGGATAATTGAGGATTCAATTCAACTATGTTGTACAATCTGTAAATACCATTACAGATTTCCTAAGCCTTCTGCTATAAATCAAGGGAAAATATTTTTAGTTTGTTTTCAAGCAACTTTTCCAAAGATAAGTCATCTAACTTTTTTATTTCCTGGATATGAAAGGTGTTTCTTACAGGTCTCTTTGAGTTTTCTTTGAATTGCATAAATTGAACACCACATTGAGTAGTGTTTAAGAACCTTTTAGTGGAAATTAGTTTTTCTTTTAATTCAGTTAATTACTCTGGTGCTAGTCATCAAAGAACTACTGTATTTTCTACATAGGATATTATTGAATAAGAGAAAAATCTGTTGTTATGTAGTTCAAAATAAATCTTGAGTATTATCCAGTCAGCTGATAATTTTAAGTTTAGAATTGTTGAAATTTTAACTAAAAAAAAAAAAAAAACCTATTGACATTTCAGGATAAAAAGATAAAGAGCATCGAATGTATTTGGCGTTTTTGATAACAAAATACTGATTAACATATTTTTTATTAAAAATTTGCCTGCTCTAGAGTAGATTATTTAGTAAAAGATTCCTTAAACTTTATCTAGAAAATGCTTTGTTATCGAACTCTTCTTATAATTTGCTTGAGATTTTATCCATCCAGATCCACTTATCTCATGTTTCAAAAAGTAATTCTCTTCCTTTCTAAGATAAATTCTTGTATTTGTATACTTGATTCTGACAGGAACCTTTTTGAACCTTGTTTTGTTATTTTCACTTCTTTTTTTGCACATTTATTAAACATCTGCACCCCTAAAACTAACAGATTTATTAACTGAACTATCTTGAGTTGTTAATTTGCTAATAGACACTGTGAGTATCCAGATTTGGGGGGAGGTGGTGAATATTGTGCATAATTTGCAAAAGCACCAGTTTTTTTGTTTTGAGTATTGTGTTTATTTTTGGACACAATGCTTTAGAAGAGATGGTTGGAAATCTAGAGAGTCCAGACAGGAATAGTTATGATGATGAAATTTTCTAGAGATTATGTCTGTAAGTTTTATTACCTGCGAGTCTTGAGCAGGTTTACCCTGTGAAGATCAGTTTTAGGAGAAGCTTCAAGTATTTGAAAAATTGTGGTATAGAAAAGGATTAGGCTCATCTGTATAGCCTTTAACTCAGAACTTAGATCAGAGGGTAGATGTTTACCTTTTTTTTAATAAGAACCAACTTTCAGACTGTTAGGGCTATGCTAGAGAAGGAAGAGAGTGCTTTATGTTTGATTGTACTGGGAGAATTTAGGAAGATAAGTAGTTGGAGACATTTGATCAGCACCTTGAAGGATAAATAGGATTTCACAAAGAGTGGTAGGAGTGTATTCCTGGTCCGTGGTGGGAAGAGATGAGAAATACCACAGAGATGAGAAGGTGAGTCCCATGTGGGTAGACTTCAGTGCAGAAGAACAGTAGAAAGCTGTTCTAGTGAGGTGATAGACAAGGTCAGCTTATAAAAGACCTTACTTAGGTTTGAAGTTTATACTTCATTCTGAGGTAGTAGGTAACCATTGAAAACTTTTCAACAGACAGAAGTTTGTGACATAATTAGAACTATTAGAGAGATGACTCTGGAAGCTCTGCGAAAGATGAGCTCGAGGGGAAAGGAAGGAACTACAGTTCTACTAGGTGAGAGCATTGTTGGATTTACCCTGATCCTAGAGAGAGATCTTACTGGGCTGAAGTGAAGGAAATGGAAAGAAGAGTTTGGTTTAGCAAAGCTTTTGGACTTGGTAATGAATTGGACTGGTAGAAGGGAAAGAAAAGAGGAGAGGCCAAAGGTAATTTTTTTGTTTTAATTCTGGAGAACTGGTGGATGGTGGTGTATTGATCCATGCAAATAGAGGCTAACAGGGACTAATACAAACAGATAAGCAGCCTTTAGGGTGGGGTTGGTGAAAGAATACATAATTCGTTGCTTATAAGAGGGCAGCTTTATAATCAGGCAGTTGTATACTCAGGTCTGCACTTCCAAACATGTCAGCGATTTGTACTTTAGTACAAATTTGGAAGCCATCTTAATATAGGTGATCACTAAAACTGTAGGAATAGTTGGATTCAGGCAGGGAAAAAATAACATGAGATTAAGAGACAGGTATTTGGGAACCTGGTCATTTCAGTGGCTTCCTATCACCTGAGAGTAAATCCAAATCACCTGGCAGACATTCATGACCTTTGAGTCCATCTTGAAAGTGATCTTGGGCTTCCCAAGGGAAGCGTCTGCCTATGTTGCAAGAGACCTGGATTCGATCCCTGGGTTGGGAAGATCCCCAGGAGAAGGAAGTGGCAACCCACTCCAGTACTCTTGCCTGGAAAATCCCATGGGCGGAGAAGCCTGGTATGCTACAGTCCATGGGGTCGCAAAGAGTCGGACACTACTGAGTGACTTCACTTTCACTTTGAAAGTGATACTTGTTTTTAATCTAATCTTTAGATCAATGGTTTGTAAGAAGTCTGGGTGTTTATGCTATTAGGAGAGCTCAAACCTGAAAGCTTACATGATTTCCGATATGTCAGGGATTTGAGTCAGAGATAGTATTTAATTTTCAGCATTCAAAAAAATCATAACATTAAAATTAACTGGATGTACTTATATAAGAGTTGTATCTTAAGTTGTATCTTATACACTGTGATATTGAAAGTGTTAGTGTCTGACTCTTTGTGACCCCATAGACTGTAGCCCATCAGACTCCTCTGTCCATAGAATTCTCCTGGTAAGAATACTGGAGTGTGTAGCCATTGCTTCTCCAGGGGATCTTCCTGACCCTGGGATGGAACCCAGGTCTCCTGCATTGCAGGTGGATTTTTTTTACTATCTGAACCACCAGGGAAGCTCTAGTCTTGCATCTAGTCTGTAACTTTGCATAATACTGAGCTTCAGATGATGTTCCCAAAATGGAATAGATTGGGGGCAAGGCAGGGATAACAGTGGGCATTAGATAGCAGTGACTCTTCTAGAATCCAGGACAAATATTTAATCAAACGTGGTAGATTTGTTTTCGGAACACATTTAAAAAACCTGTAGAACCTTCACTAGGGCTTTTTATAGTGAATTGTTTACACCAGGCTACTGACAGTGATTTTTTTTTAATTTATTTTTATTAGTTGGAGGCTAATTACTTCACAACATTGCAGTGGGTTTTGTCATACATTGACATGAATCAGCCATGGAGTTACATGCATTCCCCATCCCGATCCCCCCTCCCACCTCCCTCTCCACCCGATTCCTCTGGGTCTTCTCAGTGCACCAGGCCCGAGCACTTGTCTCATGCATCCCACCTGGGCTGGTGGTCTGTTTCACTATAGATAATATACATGCTGTTCTCTCAAAACATCCCACCCTCACCTTCTCCCACAGAGTCCAAAAGTCTGTTCTGTACATCTGTGTCTCTTTTTCTGTTTTGCATCTAGGGTTATCATTACCATCTTTCTAAGTTCCATATATATGTGTTAGTACGCTGTAATGTTCTTTATCTTTCTGGCTTACTTCACTCTGTATAATGGGCTCCAGTTTCATCCATCTCATTAGAACTGATTCAAATGAATTCTTTTTAACGGCTGAGTAATATTCCATGGTGTATATGTACCACAGCTTCCTTATCCATTCATCTGCTGATGGGCATCTAGGTTGCTTCCATGTCCTAGCTATTATAAACAGTGCTGTGATGAACATTGGGGTACACGTGTCTCTTTCAGATCTGGTTTCCTCAGTGTGTATGCCCAGAAGTGGTATTACTGGATCATATGGCAGTTCTATTTCCAGTTTTTTAAGAAATCTCCACACTGTTTTCCATAGTGGCTGTACTAGTTTGCATTCCCACCAACAGTGTAAGAGGGTTCCCTTTTCTCCACACCCTCTCCAGCATTTATTGCTTGTAGACTTTTGGATAGCAGCCATCCTGACTGGCGTGTAATAGTACCTCATTGTGCTTTTGATTTGCATTTCTCTGATAATGAGTGATGTTGAGCATCTTTTCATATGTTTGTTAGCCATCTGTATGTCTTCTTTGGAGAAATGTCTGTTTAGTTCTTTGGCCCATTTTTTGATTGGGTCATTTATTTTTCTGGAATTGAGCTTCAGGAGTTGCTTGTATATTTTTGAGATTAATCCTTTGTCTGTTTCTTCATTTGCTATTATTTTCTCCCAATCTGAGGGCTGTCTTTTCACCTTACTAATAGTTTCCTTTGTAGTGCAAAAGCTTTTAAGTTTCATTAGGTCCCATTTGTTTATTTTTGCTTTTATTTCCAATATTCTGGGAGGTGGGTCATAGAGGATCCTGCTGTGATTTATGTCAGAGAGTGTTTTGCCTATGTTCTCCTCTAGGATTTTTATAGTTTCTGGTCTTACATTTAGATCTTTAATCTATTTTGAGTTTATTTTTGTGTATGGTGTTAGAAAGTGTTCTAGTTTCATTCTTTTACAAGTGGTTGACCAGTTTTCCCAGCACCACTTGTTAAAGAGGTTGTCTTTTTTCCATTGTATATCCTTTCCTCCTTTGTCGAAGATAAGGTGTCCATAGGTTCGTGGATTTATCTCTGGGCTTTCTATTCTGTTCCATTGATCTATATTTCTGTCTTTGTGCCAGTACCATACTGTCTTGATGACTGTGGCTTTGTAGTAGAGTCTGAAGTCAGGCAGGTTGATTCCTCCAGTTCCATTCTTCTTTCTCAAGATTACTTTGGCTATTTGAGGTTTTTTGTATTTCCATACAAATTGTGAAATTATTTGTTCTAGTTCTGTGAAAAATACCGTTGGTATTTTGATAGGGATTGCACTGAATCTTTTGATAGGGATTGCTTTGGGTAGTATAGCCATTTTGACAATATTGATTCTTCCAATCCATGTACACGGTATGTTTCTCCATCTGTTTGTGTCCTCTTTGATTTCTTTCATCAGTGTTTTATAGTTTTCTATGTATAGGTCTTTTGTTTCTTTAGGTAGATATACTCCTAAGTATTTTATTCTTTTTATTGCAATGGTGAATGGTATTGTTTCCTTAATTTCTCTTTCTGTTTTTCATTGTTAGTATATAGGAATGCAAGGGATTTCTGTGTGTTAATTTTATGTCCTGCAACTTTACTATATTCATTGATTAGCTCTAGTAATTTTCTGGTAGAGTCTTTCGGGTTTTCTATGTAGAGGATCATGTCATCTGCAAACAGTGAGAGTTTCACTTCTTCTTTTCCTATCTGGATTCCTTTTACTTCTTTTTCTGCTCTGATTGCTGTGGCCAAAACTTCCAAAACTATGTTGAATAGTAGTGGTGAGAGTGGGCACTCTTGTCTTGTTCCTGATTTCAGGGGAAATGCTTTCAATTTTTCACCATTGATGGTAATGCTTGCTGTGGGTTTGTCATATATAACTTTTATTATGTTGAGGTATGTTCCTTCTATTCCTGCTTTCTGGAGAGTTTTAATCATAAATGAATGTTGAATTTTGTCAAAGGCTTTTTCTGCGTCTATTGAGATAATCATATGGTTTTTGTCTTTCAATTTGTTAATGTGGTGTATTACATTGATTGATTTGGCAGTGATTTTTGAACTGTTTCATAATTAAGAAATAAACCTATTCAAGTTCAGCATTGTATTTGAAAATCTTACATTCTAAAAGATTTTTTTCACTTTGTGTTCAGGTTTTTAATGAAACATTATTGTATATTTATAGAAATTGTGAACAAAGAAAGTCTGTGCTAAGATTTTAGTGAAAGCATTTATTACCAAATTATATATTTATACTTTCTATATTTATTTGATTGTGTTTAGATTCACATATGTTTAGATTATCAGTGTGCCAGACGTGTTTATAATAACATTTCCTGAATTTTACATTTCATGCTTTTTGGTTTTAAAATAAAAAGAAGGTGGCCTTTGAATATGGCATTTCCAGACACTTTTGGGAAGTCAAATAAACCACGCTTTAAAGGTGATAATTTAGAATTGAGGTTTGTCCATCTAAAATGGAAGTTTGTTTAAAATTAAAGTTTATTTTATGTCTATGTGCTTCCTTTTAAAAAAAAATTAGTTAGATTTTACCTCTTTTCTAACCTGAGAGTCATTTGTTTTATTTATTCAATTATCTGTAACTATTGAATTATAAAATATTTTGAATATAACAAATAGAATGATAGTGCAAACCTCCTTGTACCTACCCATCACTCACTTGAGACAGTTATTAACACATGACTAAATTTTATTTTCTTCCCACCCTGCTACCCACCTCTCCTCTAATTTTGAAACAAATACCAAACATCATGTCAGTTTACCTATATACATCTCTTACATGTCTCGAACACAGACTTCTCTTTTTAAATTAAAAAATTTTTTTGGTTGTGCTGGGTCTTCATTGCAGCACATGGGCATTCTCTAGTTTCAGCGAACTGAGACCCCTCTTCACCGCGGTGCGTGGGCTCTAGGGCACGCGGGCTTCAATAGCTGCAGCGTGAGCGCTCAGCAGTTGTGGTGTACGGGCTTAGTTGCCCCCTAGTACGTGGAATCTTCCTGGATCCGGGATTGAACCCATGTCCGCTGCACTGGCAGGTGCATTTTTAGCCATTGTACTACCAAGGAAGTACCTCTTTTTAACTATAAAAATGACACCATCATCACATACAGAAATAAAAACTTTCTTAATATCAAATTTTCTGTCCTTCCCATTTCCCTAGTTGTCTATAATTCTCTTACTTAAAGGGAATTCTTATGTTCCCTGTAATTCTCTTACTGGTTTACTTAGTTTTGCAGTTGGTATAAATTGAGCTCCAAACAAAATCTTTGCATTGTGATCACTAATATGGTTTTTTTCTTGATATTTATTTATTTGGCTGTGCCAGGTCTTAGCCATGGCATGCGGGATCTTTTTAATTTTTTTTTTTAGTTGTGGCACATGGGTTCTTTAGCTGTGGCATGTTGAACTCTTAGTTGTGGTATATGTGATCTTTTCCCCGGCCATGGATAGAACCCAGGCCCCCGTGTTAGGGGTGTGGAATCTTAGCCAATGGACCACCAAGAAAATCCCACTAATTTGGGACTTTTTAAGAGACCTTTAAAGTCTCCTGTAGTTTATAAGTTTCCTCTTTATGTTAAAAACTTCTCTCTCTCTCTCCCTCTCCCCCTTCCCCCTTCCCTCCCTCTCTCTCTCTCATCTCTCTCACATACCCTTGCTTTTTTGGAGTGGAATGGCATTAGCCCATTAATATTTGTTATAAGAAGTGGTATATTTCTTCTTTGCTAATCATATTCTTTTAGGCTTTGTTGTTTATGTCTTCTTATCCCTGACTACCTTCTTAGATGTCTTTTGTAGCAGACTCCTCATTTTACCTGAACTTGACTGTACTGAGACAGACCTAAATGAATGCTACAGGCCTGTGGCTGCTTACAGGGCCCTGGTGGAATTGCTCTGGGAGAACTGTATTCAGTACTCTGGATGCCTTCACTTTCAACCCCTCCAAGCGGGAATCTTAAGAATGTCAGTATCAGGTCAGAGTCATATTAATAGTTGCCTATGAGAAATAGGGGAGGGGCTCATTGGGGGTACTTAGCACGTGCTGTTGTTTGGAAGCTTTAAAAGAGAGATCTCATTTTGTGACATCTTACAAGATCTTCACATCGTGATAACTAGGCCTCCATGTTAGGAGCACTTGTGGCATTCCCAGATTCCTTTGACTTGACCCTTTTCATTTATTTGCCCCTTGCTCTTACACCTGTTGCACTAAACTTGAGGTTTTCTCATACTACTTTTTGGAAAAACCCATAGAAATTCTTTCCAGTGTAACCTGTTTTGTCTGTGCTGATTTATAGACCAGTACAGCATTCTTGGTTTTACTTTCCATGTTATCATGTATCATTGATTAATTTTCTCATATGATAAATATATATTCAACATTGCTTTATGCAGAACATATCTGTTTTATGTATTTCAGGACTGTTGGTCTCCGTTTCTCAGCTTCTGATGGTTAACTGTATCAGCTTTACAGTGTAGCTGCATCCTGTATTTTTAAATAGATTCATTAGGATTTGGGAAGATAAAATTGGGTTAACATAAATTAATAGCAATGTTTATGTATCTAATTTGTAACACCAGTTAGAAACACTTTTTTCCTCCATTTTGTTTTCAACTCACCATAGTCTCCAGTTTTTTTGCTAATACTTCCATTAATGATAACTGAGTCATTCACTGAGTGTTAATTGATAATCTCATGTCTTTATAACAACCATATAACTAAAGATTATTATCCTTATCTTAAACATGAAGTTTTATTTCATCTTGAATACTTGAATGAACTTTATGTATATGTGCCTGGCTATAGAGTACATACTCAGAAAACAGGTGTTCAATGAACTGAGATATTTATGGACCCAGAACTATAAAAACAAAAACAAAGCAGTATTTTTTAAAAAAAGGAAATGATGAAGTAGTATTACAAGATCTTAAGAGAGGTTATTAAGGCATATTTTTATTTATGATGAATGGACCAAATTATTCTTCAGGACTGAAATATTCTTGTTAGAATCTGTAAGGTTATCTTTTCCATTAACATTTCCAGTGTGGTTCCAGTTTGAACTTAACTTAGTTCCTAGCATCAAACGTATGTCAAAATACGTCGTCATATTTGTTTTCCTTTCAGAATGAATATTTCATCATCTGATTATTCAAAACCTGTATCATCCAACTGTTACGTGTGGTTATAGAGCTGCATTGTTTTTGATGTTATTTCAACCTATTTGTATTTAGCATTTGAGTACACTAAAAACTATAATTAATTGGCATTCAGTTAAGACATAGTTGTTAAAAATCAGACAAATAAGTGAGGTGTATCATTTTTCAGTAGGTAATTGGCAGATCACCATATATATAACTCTTGAATATAACTATATGTTTACACTAACATTTGGGAAGTGATGGAGACGTTTCGTGTTTTTCCAGCAGGTGGCAGCATTGTCTTTAAAAAAGTGTGGTTGCCACTTTATTAAATATTTTCCTTTGAGCTGATTTGAGGAAAAAATCTTTTCTCTAAAATAATTGGATTTATTTATTTTTTCTTCGAAATAAATCCTACACTATTGCTTTATAAAATGCTAAATTTTTTTAAACTTATGTATTCAATTTTACTTTATTTTTTCATTTATTTTTATTAGTTGGAGGCTAATTACTTTACCATTAAAAAGAATTCATTTGAATCAGTTCTAATGAGATGGATGAAACTGGAGCCCATTATACAGAGTGAAGTAAGCCAGAAAGATAAAGACCAATACAGTATACTAACACATATATATGGAATTTAGAAAGATGGTAACGATAACCCTATATGCAAAACAGAAATGCTACTCTTAAGACCAGCATTTCAAAGTGGTGCTGTGGATTATTCCTGGTCAGTAATGCACAGTGATGAAATTGACAATTACAGAATTAACCGAAATTTAAAAAAAAAATCATGCATATAATTTTTCCAGCAAGGAGTAATATTCTGTCTTGAGTTGTCAGAGATAATGTAATCATAACCATGTACATCATCAAATTCATAGAATATCCTTAAATGTTTTATGATTTTAATTAAAGCATGCCTTCTTTTTAGGGACACCTAAAAAAGGTTGAATGTACTTTAAAATCCTTTATTGAATATGAAGTAATAGAAATTATTATTATTGTATGGATTATTTTAGGATTGTCTGAATGTTGGAATTTTCATTTAAAATTTTCCTTTCTTAATTGTGTTTGCCTCTGAGAGCATTTAAATTGCTTATTGCATTCCCTTAGTTGGTGTGTATATGCCTGCATGTGCTTAAACGCTTGCTTATATTCTGGTAAAGGTGGAATAATCAGCATCTTCCTTGTAGTCCTTGATTGCATTCCTGTCTCATGCCAGGAGAACCACATCAGTGTCATACTTTCATCCAAGAGAGAAGCCGGAGAGGAGGGTGAAATTATTCACAGTTATACAGGAAATCCTTTTTACTATCTTTAAAAGGAATTTAAGGAAACTTAATCTTCAATTCTGCTTTTCCCTGCCAAGGAAATATGGGACCTTTTGATCAGAAATGGAAACTAATAATGAATGAGTGACTAAGCTAAGTACATCTATATCTAAGTGAGGTTGAAAATACTTGATGCAAGAGAACAAGAGTCCCTTGTCCTTTTTTGCTCTGAGAATTTCATAATTGCTTTACATTAAGAGTAGTAATGTCAACAAAAACAATAACTATAGTTAGTATTATTAAATTCTGTGAATTAGACATTCTTCCTAGCACTTGTCAAGATTCATTGTATTTGTGGAAGAATTACAGCAAATGAGGAAAAGTAATATTTCTAGTGTTGTTTGTCACGGTCATTTAGTGGTGAGCTCCATTTGTATTCATCATGGAACCCAAGTTCATCTGTCCAGGTAAATCAGTTGAACTTACTCTTCTTTTTCTTTTTTTTAATTAATATATATATATTTTATTGAAGTATTGTTGACTTACAATGTTTCAGGTTCACAGGAGATGATTCAGTTATATATATACATATATATTATTTTTATATTATTTTCCATTATAGGTTATTGCAAGATATTGATGATGGAAACTTACTTTTCTTAGTTAGCTCTCTCACTTTCCAAAGTGCTACTCATTTCGGCAGTTCATTTATGCTGCTATTTGGAGACTATCTTAAGTATTAGTTATTCTAAGAATTACAAAATCAAAAGAGGAGATTAAGATGGTGAAGTACGAGGATGCAGAACTCACCTCCTTCATAAACACATCAAAAGTACCAAATATTTTCTATAGGTGAAAAAATGTTCAATGAAAACTTAACTGGAGAGTAGCAGAAAGACTCCTGTACAACCAAGGCTGTAAGAAAGATTCAGAATAAGTAGAGAGGCGGTCAGGTTGAACTTGTGCCTTTGGGAGGGGACTCAGAAGAGGAGATCCTCCCTGGGGAGTGAGCGATTTGAGTTGTATTTTGGGTGCCCCAGCCCTGGGGTCTGACACTGGGAAGCTGATTCCCCTTGGTTGGGGGGACAGTGAGACTAACAGGAGAGCTGTCAGAAGCCTCGACCCTTCTTGTGAGGAGTACGTATATGCTCGCTTCCTCCTGAACCAGGGCAGACTGAAGCTGCGTCAGTCACCCGCTCGTCTCCCCCCTGTGCTGCTTGCTCCACGATGCAGCTCCACACTGGGGTGAGGGTTGTCTTGGCTGAGGGGAGAACTCGGCTGTGAGGCTCGAAGGTGGCTCAGACCTGTAGTGGCCACGACAGCCGCTGGGAACGCTTACACAGGCCGTGCATCAGTGGCAGTCTGAGCCCTGACTTTGGCTAGATTGCCTCAGCCCGTGTCCCGACCTGCTCGTTGCTGGCCCCTGCCCCGCCTGTTCAGTGACAAAGCTCCACGATACGGAGAGGACTGCAGCAGGTGAGGAAGAGTTCGATTATGAGGAACAAAGGCAGTTCATACCACAAGTGGCATCTGAGCAGGGCGGGGACAGCCATGACTAGTTTTTACAAAGTGAGCTCATCAGAAGCTGTCTGGTTGCGGACTGTAGCCGGGGTCAACACTACCCATGCCCTGACCCACTCTTAGGGCCTGCACCAGCCCCCTCTCTTTCCAGCACTGCTTACCTCTGGGGTGAGGGTGCCTTTACCGGGAGGGGTAAGAATACACACTTGAAGGGAATGGAGCCAGCTCAGACATGATCATCAGGGCTTCTGCTCCAGCAGCTTGGGACCCACCACCCCAGTAAAGTGGTGTTGAACGCTGAGCAGTAGAGAATGCCTATCTGTTACCTGGTTTTCTAGCACCTCCCATCTCCAGGACCACCTCCTACCAAGGTGGTAGCTGCCAGCTCACCCTGGGGAAAGACGTGACTTGTGTTCACATTAGACCCAACTCTCCCACCAAAGCCAGTGGGTACATATAACCTGTACAGGGATGTTCCCATGCAAGGATACCACTTTAAAACTGCAGTAGCTGACTTTTCCACCTAATTTCATAGAGACAGAGAAAGTTAAGCAAAATGAGAAGGTAGGAATTTGTTTCAATTGAAGGAGCAATAAACAAGTCCTGAAAAAACAACTAATGAAACAGAAACTTTATCAGATAAAAAGTTCAAAGCATTGGCATTAAGAATGCTAGCTGAATTTGGAAAAAGAATAGATCAACATAGTGAGAATTGTAACAAGGAACTAAACAATGTAAATAAAAGATCCAGTCAGAAATAAAGAATACTGTAACTGAAAAACATACTAGAAGGAATTAACAGACTAGGTGAGACAGAAGAATGTATAAGTGATCTGGAAGATAGAATAATGGAAATTGCCCATTTGAAACAGCAAAAGAAGGATACATTTAAAAAATGAGAACAATTTAGGGAAATCTGAGACAACATCAGGTATATCAACCTTTACATTAAAGGAGTCAGATGGTGCAGTGGTAAAGACTCCTCCTGCCAGTGCAGGATATGCAGGAAACATGGGTTCAATCCTTGGATTGGGAAGATCCCCAGGAGGAGGGCATGGCAACCCACTGCAGTATTCTTGCCTGGAATATCCCATGGATAGAGGAGCTTGGTGAGCTACAGTCTGTGGGGTCACAACTGAGCATGCATGCATGCAGAAGGACAAGAGGCAGAGAAGGGGACTGGAAATCTATTTGATGAAACTATGGCTGAAAATTTCCAGAATCTGAGGAAGGAAAAAGATATCCAGATACGGGAATCACCAAGGGTCCCAAACAAGATGACCCCAAACAGATCCACACATATCTTAATTAAAATGACAGTAGTTAAATAGGGAATTCTAATGGCAACAAGAGAAAAAACAAGAGTTATATACAAAAGTCCTGTCAGCTGATTTCTCTGCTGAAATGTTGCAGACCTGAAGGGAATGGTATGATATGTTCAGAGTGCTGAGAACAAAAAAAACTGCAGCCTAGAATACTCTACCCAGCAGGATTATTATTTGGAATTGAAGGAGTGATAAAGACCTTCTTAGACAAGCAAAAATAAAACTAATTCATCAATACTAAACCTACTCTAAAAGAAAGGTTAAAGGGCATTTTCTCAGTGGGGAAAAAAATAAAGCTTTAACAAGAAGTAAGTATTTATAGGAAAAGCAGAATCCCACTAGTAAAGGCAAATACATAGTTAAAGGCTGAGGATCAACCAAGAAAATAAGCTAGCACCAAGATGAAAAGGTAAAATATTGTAAACTCAATTAAAACTACAATAATCAGTAAAGGGAAACATGAAGATGTAAACTATGACATCAAAAACACAAAATGTAGGGAGGGTAGTGAGTGAAAAGTGTAAATTTTTTAGAATGTGTTTGAACTTAAATGACCACATGTTTAAAACAAGTAGATACAGTTAGAAGTCCGTGTATATGAGTCCTGTGGTAACTGCAAACTATGAACCTACGACAGATACACAAAAACTAGAAAGAAGTAGGAGCATATCACTAGAAAGATCATCACACCACAAGGGAAGAAACCAAAAGAAGCAAAGAAGAGATCTACAAAAACAATCAGAAAACAAGTGACAAAATGGCAGTGAGTACATACTTGTCAGTAATCACTTCAAATGTCAACTAAGTGCTCCAATGACATGACATAGAGCGACTGGCTGGATAAAAAAACAAAACCCATCCATATGCTGCTTGTAGGAGACTAACTTCAGAGAGAAAGATACACACAGAGACTAAAAGTAATGGAAAAAGATACTTCATCAAAATGATAAGAAGGCAAAGGTAACAAATACTCATGTCAGACAAAGTAGACACTGAAACAAAGCCTGTTATGAAAGACAAGGGGCGTTATTATTGGATAAAGGGATCAGTCCAAGAAGAGGATATAACATGTATGCAGCTAACACAGGGAGCACCTAAATACATAAGCAAATATTAAGAGTCGTGAAGTGAGAAACCGACAGTAATACAGTAATAGTAGGGGCATTTAACATCCCACTTAACATCAATGGGCAGATCATTCAGACAAAATCAATAAGGAAATTGATCTTAAATGACACTTTAGACCAGTGGGACTTAACCAGTACTGACAGGACATTCTATCCCAAAACAATAGCATGTGCTTTCCTTTCAAATGTACATGGAATGGTCTCCACATAAATTATATGCTAGGCCACAAAATAAACCCCAACAAATTTAAGAGGATCGAAATTTTATCAGGCATGATTTTGTGAAAGCAATGGTACGAAACCAGAAATCAATTAACAGGAAGAAGTATGGGGAAAATATACAGACTAAACAATATGCTATTTCAAAACCAATGGTTCGATGTGGAAATCAAAGAAGAAATCAGAAAATATTTACCTTGAGACAAGTCAAAATGGAGACAATGTTCCAAAATCTATGGGATGGAAATAAAATAATTGTAAAAGGGAAGTTTAATAAGCTATGGTACATATACACTATGGAATATTACTCAGCCATTAAAAAGAATTCATTTGAATCAGTTCTAATGAGATGGATGAAACTGGAGCCCATTATACAGAGTGAAGTAAGTCAGAAAGATAAAGACCAATACAGTATAGTAACGCATATATCTGGAATTTAAAAAGATGGTAATGATAACCCTATATGCAAAACAGAGACACAGATTTACAGAACAGACTTTTAGACTTTGTGGGAGAAGGCAAGGGTGGGATGTTCAGAGAGAACAGCATTGAAACAAGTATACTATCAACGGTGAAACAGATCACCAGCCCAGGTTGGATGCATGAGACAAGTGCTCAGGGCTGGTGCACTGGGAAGACCCATAGGGATGGGGTGGGGAGGGAGGCGGGAGGGGGAATCAGGATGGGGAACACATGTAACTCCATGGCTGATTCATGTCAATATATGGCAAAAACCACTACAGTATTGTAAAGTAATTAGCCTCCAACTAATAAAAACAAATGGAAAAATTAAAAAAAAAAAGTGATTCAGGTCTTCCTCAAGAAGCAATAAAAACTCAGATAAACAACTGAACCTACCATCTAAAGGAATTAGAGAAAGAAGAATAAATAAAGCCCAAAATGAATAGAAGGAAGGAAAAAATAAAGAGGAGAGAGGGGAGAAAAAAACAAAAAAGAGACCCCCCCCCCCAAAAAAAAAAAAGAAAATGCAAGAGGAAAGATGAGTGAAACCAAGAGCTGCTTTTTTTGGAAAAGATAAAATTGATACAACTTTAACCAGGCTCATCAAGAATAAAAGAGAAAGGACCCAAATAAAGTAAGAAACAAAACTGTCACAGAGGTACAAAAAAGTCATAAAAGAATACCACAAACAGTTGTATGCCAACAAACTGGACAGCCTAGATGAAATGGACAAATTCCTGAAACATACAACCTCTAAGAGTGAACTGGAAAGAAATAGACAATGTAAACAGACCCATCACTAGAGTGAAATTGAATTTGTTATTAAAAAGAAACCCAGCAAACAAAAGTCCAGTATTTGATGGTTTCACAGGAAGATTCTATCAAACTAAAAGAAACAGAAAAGCTAATACCTATCCCTCTCATACTGCTCCAAAAAACTGTTGAGCTCACCCACACTCATTCTATGGGGTTACCATTAACTTGACACCAAAATCACACAAAGACCCCACAAAAAAACAAGAGAATACCTCTGGTGAATATATATGCAAAAATTCTCAACCAAATATCAGCAAATTAGCAAACTGTGTTCAACCATATATAAAAAATTATGATATCAGCTTTGCGCAGTGGCAGTATTGTAGCCAATGAGGTTTATCTGAGGCGTGATTATTGCTAATTAAAAAAATTATGACCACAATCAAGTGAGATTTACTCCAGGGACACAAGGATGGTTCAGTGTTCACAGGTCAGTCAATGCAGTCTACCACATTAACAAAAGGAAGGCTAATAATCATGATCATAATCATGATTAACCATAATCATAAGGTTAATAATCATGATCATCTCAACAGATGAAGGAAAAGCATTTGTTGAAATTCAGCACCTATTCTTTATAAAAACTCTCATCAAAGTGGGTGTAGAGGAAACCTGTCTCAACATGGTAAAAGCCCATTTATGACAAACCCACATTTACCATGTGAATATTAATATTCACTTATTAATATTTCACTTAATAGTGAAAAGCTAAAAATCTTTCCTCTAAGATAAGGAATGAAACAAGGATGTCCACACTAACCACTTCTGTTTAACATAATATTGGAAATCCTAGCCACAGCAATCAGAGAAGAAAAAGAAATAAAAGGCATCGAAATTGGAAGAGAGGAAGTAAAATTGTTGCTATTTACAGATGACATGATACTATAAATAGAAAACCCTAAGGTCTCTGCCAAAAACTACTAGAACTAGTAAATGAACTCAGTAAATTTGCAGGGTACAAGATGGATATACAGGAATCTGTCACTTTTGTATACAATGAACTGTCAAAAAAAAAAAAAAGAAGCAAGCAAGAAAACAGTCTGTTTGAAATCATATCAAAAAGAATAAGATACATAGGGATAAGTTTAACAAAGGAGGTGAAAGACCTCCACTCTAAAAATTATACAACACTGATGAAGGAAATTGAAGATGATATGAAGAAATTGAAAGCTATCCCATGTTCTTGGATTAGAAGAATCAATATTGTTAAAATATTCATACTACTTAAAGCAATCTATAGGTTCAGTGCAATCTCTAGCAAAATACCCATGACTTTTTCACAGAACTGAAACAAATAATTTTAAAATTTATGTGGAACTACAATAAACCCTGAATTGCCAAAGCAATCTTGAGAAAAAAGAACAAAGCTGAAGGTATGACATCCTCAGACTTTGGATTAGACCACAAAGTTGCAGTTACCTATTTCTTGCAGTGTTTCTGCTGCTTTCCTTAAGCAGCAGCAGAATAAAGAGAAAAGTAGTCCCTTTGAGAATATGAAAGTCTTTGAGATGGTTTTACTTTAAACCTAAGAGATTTCATGTCATTTTACCTCTGAAATTTGATTTTCTTCTTCTAAGATGTTATTTCTGAGGCCCCCCCTTTTCTGCTTTTGAAATGAACCTGCATTTAGTGACTGTTTTTAGCTTTAAAAAAATGAATCAGATGTATTGTTTTATGCGTATGTGCCATCTAGGAAGACAGATAGTATAATAGGAGAATTGTGCAGTTCATAAGACCAGAACCATCTCTTACCACTTTCATTCACCTCTTTAATAATGATTGACTATTGCTTAAGTACCAGTCATATACTAGAAGGTGTGTGTGTTTAAAATAGATCTTATTTTGTTAGAAATGTTATTTTCATAAATTGTTTCTAATCAAGTATTTCTATTAAGGTCTCGTTTGTAATCAAATATCTTGACTAGTTAATGATCAATGTCATAAAATAATTTTGACTAATTTAGTTAATGATCAAAATCATAAAATAATACAATGCATTCAAATATAGGCATTTTTAAAACTGAAAATTCTTTTCCTCAAGCATTGGAGATTAGTATATATTGTCAGTGAAAGTCAAAAGTAAAATTATGAGCAATGAGAAGTTGTTAAATGTAGAAGAGAGATACTTAAATTTTATGTACATTTTAATACACCTTTTAAAAATAACCAGCTTTTATCAAAGCTAGAGCAGATGCAAAATACCTCAAGTCTATGGTAAAATTTATGCAAATGTAGGCAATGTACCTTTATTAAGCAGACTTTCTCATTAATGACCTGAATTATGGGATAATAGAATATAAATGATATTTGGAATATATCATTAATAGACCTCATTAATAATACCTTACATGTATTTCTGTATTTTCCAAAGTACTCTCACCTTTAAGACTTCTTTTGACCACTCAACCATCTGTACCAAAGATGAGTGCTTACTGGTAAGATGGCACATGTGAGCGTGTGTGCCCAGTTGCCCGGTGGTGTCTGACTCTTTGCAACCCCATGGACTGTATCCTGCCAGGTTCCTCTGTCCATGGAATTTTCCAGGCAATACTGGAGCAGATTGCCATTTCCTTTTCCAGGGGATCTTACAGACCCAGGGGTCAGACCCTGTTTACTGCATTGATAGGCAAATTCTTTACCACTGAGCCACCCTGGAAGCCCAGTGTTATAAATGTGGCACGTTCATCAAGACGGATTTGGTGATTGCAGTGTATTTTCCAATCAGTCGCTTTTGAAACTCATGAAAAGGTCTGTCTGACCCTGTTGTGCAATATTCCTGTAACTTTACTAAACCTCTGACTTTACTAAGATGTTTTCATTTAGGCAGGATGTCCAGATGAGGAGAATAACTGAAAAACTGGAAATACTGACAAATACTGACCAAAAACAACCAAAAAATGGTTAAGCTGTAAGAAAGGAAAATGAATCAAAGCCAGTTAAGATTTTAGTTAGCTGTATAATAGTTCAGATTGGGTATGCTGGAAAGGCTGCTGACATTGCAGTTAAATATTTAATTGTACTTTATTTAGATAATTTATTTTTGATTCACCTGCTGGAAAATAAATCTTGATAACTTGTTGATGTGACATTAGAATTTAATTAGAAAAAGAATGAAGCATAATTATTTACAACTGCTAAAACTTTGTATTTCCTTGTTTATATTATTTGAATAACCATGTGTTTATTCACATTAGCAAATAAAACCTTTTCAGGATCTCCCTTTACATTCTTACCTTTATTGTGCTTGGGTTCCTTCCTCCTTATATTTTTAAATTTTATGCTCATGTAAGAACAAAAGTTTTTAAATGTCTAAAATAGCCTCTAAATGAGGTGTTAGCATCTTGGGGAAAGGCTTATTCGCTGGCCACCTGCCAAGTATCTTGCTAATTAATGGCAAGCATATATTTAATATGACTCTAAGTCAGTAAGTAGTATCCACCTATATCTTTTTGGAGGAAGTATTATAGAAAGGAGTTGAGTTTTTAAATTCTAGGAGTCTCAGAAATGTGTCTAGGTAAGCATAATTAAATTGTAGTTACTGCTTAAATTGTTGAAAAGCTAACATATTCAGTAATATTTTGGGCAACTATAAACTTAAATGAGTGGATAAATAAACCAGTAAATTTAAAACTTTAATTTTAATAATGTCAATTGTAATCATTAACATTAACTGTGTCCTTTAAGAAACTGATACTGTAGGAACAAAAAATTTAATGATCACTTTTCTTTTCTTTCCAGTATGTATCATTTTGAAGGATTATTCCTAAATGGTGTGTTTTCTGAAAATTATAAAATAAAATATGTGAAAATCCAAATAAATTATTTTAGCAATAAGAAATTATTGCTGTTTTGGAAATATGGTAGCTTTATGACCTTTAAAATTGTTCATTTTGTTTAATAAATATGTAGAATAGACTTGTAAAATTTCATTTGCACTAACATGTTGAAAACATACTTTATTTTATGAATAGGCATGAATGCTGGAATTAGAAACTTAACAAAGACTTTGGTTATTAATGAATAAACCACAAAAATGTTATAAAGGTTTGAGTCATGTGCTCCCTCCAAAGTGAAAGATACTATAACTCAACTCTAATCTCTATGATCTTCTTTCCTCTCTGCAAAAATCCCTTGTTTCTCTCTACAGAGCACTCACTACACAGCAGGTGATACCTTTCTCTGCTTCCTTTCCATACCATGACCTGTCTACAGTTTCTTACCAAACCTTCATAAGTCCCCCCTCCCCCCCCTTTTTTTTTTGCAATATAATTTACTGTTAAGATGAGATTTTCAGTAATGGAGACTCATTATATTCAGAGATTTATGATTTAAAATTTCCAGTATTTGAGTACACTGTATCAACCCCTGTTTTCAGTATACTGTGAAGTATAAAGCCACTTAACAGTGGTAGAGGAAGTAAGATTGGAGGCTTTGAGGATACAAGGCTACATATTCTTAAGATAGGTTCTGTGTACTTAAAACCCATCCAGACCAATTAAAGTTAAGTGGAAATGATACCATGTTACCAGACGAATAAGGAGCAGAGGATCTCGAAAATATTTTCCACATAGCAGTCTCCTTAATAAATATTAATGTAGGTTGATTAGATAATCTTTTAAAATACAAGTGCCCTTTTGGAGGAAAGTTATCATTAATTCTCATTTTAGTGTGTAGTGCTTCAACCATTATGATAGATAACAGTATGCTTTAATACAGTAACAGATTGGCTCAAAGGGCAGTTAAATTGGCACTTGTTACAAAAGGTTAAGAAGAGGGATCTTCCTCTCCTTTACTTGTGAGGCTTATCTCTATGAGGTGAAAGACTTTAGATACAAAAAAATTTGTTCAGTTGCTAAGTCACGTCCAATTCTTTTTGCAACCCCATGGACTGCAGCCCACTGAGGCTCCTCTGTCCATGGGATTTCCCAGGCAAAAATACTACAGTAGGTTACCATTTCCTTCTCCAGTGTGTCTTCCTGACCCAGGGATCGAACCCTCATCTCCTGCATTGGCAGGCAATTGAGCCATCAGGGAAGCCCACAGAAGAAATGAAGAACCATGAAACAAGTGAGACGCTTGGCAGAGGAAGAATGGTAGAGATAGACTTAGCGGTTTCGGTCAGAGTCCTGGTAGTATCTCCCTGAAAATCACCTTTCTTTTTGTCAGATACAGTCTGCAGAATCTCAGACCCCATCCCAGACCTACTGAATTAGAATATTCATTTTTACAAGATCCACAGGTGATTCACATGCATATTAAATACTAAGTGGTTCTCATATTAAAGCCTGAGAAGCACTGCTCCACGTGACTGATATCTGAGATAAACAAGCATGGTTAGTTTAGAAGGAAGCCCTTCCACTCTCCCGGTCCCCTCCCTCCACACCTTTCAGTTGGTCTTCCTGGTTCAGGCTACTCTAGACTGTTGGTGTTTTAGCTCAGTGTTGTGTGTCCTTGGTTAAGTCCCTGTTGAGAAATGGAGAGAAAGAAGAGAAAGTTATGCTGAGGAATATGCCACCTAAAAGAGGTTGGTAAAGTAAGTCAAATTTCCCTCTCATATGACCCTCATCGCATACCTTGTGATTTATCAGATGGTAGAACAGTTTCTTATGGGACAGTTTTTCAGAAGAGATTCCTTTTAATTCAGAGAACCTCTCGTAAGTTAGTGGTATTATCTGATCCTGGGGGCCTTTGGGGTAGAGCTTTTGCATGATAGTATTCTCACAGTGCCTAATACAAGGACTTCAGCTTCCAGTCAGATGACTGGCTCTTAAGTTGCTCTTAAGTGTTCTGCTTCTCTGGCTGATACAAAGAGAGACTTTAACTTCAGTATCTCCTAGCAAAGTTCAAGCACTTTCTAATTCTAATGGCATCTTTGGCATCAAAAAGACTACCTTCTTCCCTCTTAAAGATAAAAATGATAATTATTTCCATGATCATATCACAGTTTTAAAATTTATGACTCTCTGCGTATCTTTTAATGTCATTGTACTGTGAGTTGTAAGTAAATCCATTAATAGTGTTCATTATTGAAAACAGTAGACTCGGTAAGTCAGGCCTAGATAAGTTATGTTTTGTCACTAGAATATTAGAATAAAAAAAGGAAAAAAGCAATTTCCTATATTGTTTTTTTCCCCGTACTTTTGTAGAATAATTCCTAAGACTTTTCTTCTTTAAAACTATCTTGAAAATGAGTCTTAAAAAAAAGTAAGTTCAAAAGACATTTTTGGAACTAACATAAAACAGTATTTTACCCCTTCACATCTTTCATTTCCCCATTTCCATGTTCTGTTTTCTGAATTTATATATCAAGAGAACACTTGCAGTAAACACCGAGTTCACATAATTTTCAGTGAAATCTTCAGTATTTCTGGCTATGAGGTTACAAGTAATCACTGCACATGCTTATAAGTGTGTGATAAACTGAATTCTTGGTCACCTAGTCCAAGTTTACTAGCTGTTGCTAACCAGTGATACAGATCTCCTGAGGGCAGAAGCTGTGCCTGCTTTGTGTCACCCTTCCCTTTTTTATCACCTTTCCTGCTCCCAGTGATGATGAGCTACACAAAGAGGAAGGTTGGTAGTGGCGTCTCAGAGCCACATACATTTATGGTAGAGAGTGCCTGAAATTGATTTGCAAGAACCTAAGGAATCTCAATCTTTTCTCATGTCAGCTCCAGGAAGACAGTGCTTTGGTAGGGTGGTATCGTCCCTACCAAAGGTACAACTCGGGTCGCATATGTACTTGCTATTGAGGAAGCGCGTCACTAGTCTAGTGGGAAACTTTAAGTCAAACTAAAGATCTTAGAGTATTGTGTCTTATCCAAACTCTCTTGTATTTATGCTTTTAGCATGTAGAGAAGTATATAGTGTAAATGAATAACTACAGACCAGTAGAATAACTAGAAGAAATAAACTCTTGCATTCATGGCCAGCTATTTGTAACAAGGGTACTAAGACCTCTCAGTGGGGGAAAGAATAATCTCTTTAACAAATGGTGCTGAGACAGTTAGATATCCAGATTCAAAAGAATGAAGTTGGGCTTCCCACTGACATCACATACAAAAATTAGCTCAGAACAATTGACCAGACTTCCCTAGGAGTCCAGTGGTTAAGACTGTGCTCCCAAATGCAGATATGTGGGTTTGATCCCTAGTCTCGAAACTAAGATCCTGCATGTTGCACCATCTAATTGTAGACTCTGAAACTATAAATATCCTAGAAGAAAACATAGGGGTAAATCTTTATGACCCTGAATTTGACAATGGATTACTACATATGGCACTGAAAATTGAAACAAAAAGTTGAAAAATTGGACTTCGAAATTAAAAACTTCCATTTATCATAAGACGTTATTAGCAAAGTGAACAGTTAGCCTACAGAATGGGAGAAAAATATTTGCAAACAGTATATCTGATAAGTATTCCAAATTTTAAATGTATTTTAAATAATGTTCCAAGTAACCAAATTTTAAAATAGGTAAAGGATTTGAATAGACTTTTTTCCAAAGAAGAAATGACCAACAAGCACAGGATGGAGGCTTAATAGCTTTATTCATTAGAGAAACGCAAAATAAAACAATGGTAAGATACCTCTTTCACAACCACTAGAATGGTTATAATTGGAAAAAAAAATAAAAATTGGTGGTAAAAATCGGAAGAATTCAGAACTCTTTTACACTGCTGGTAGGAATGTAAAAGGGTGCAGCTACTCTGGAAGACAATTTCATAGTTCCTCAAAAAGTTAAACATAGAACATAGAATAACCCAGCAATCCTGCTTCTAAATATATATCCAGAAAATTGATACAGGTACTCAGATATTTGTTTATGAATGTTAATAGCACTATTCACAATAGCCATGGGATGAAAACATCCCAAATGTTCATCAGCAGATAAATAGAAAAACAAATTGTGAATATTACTCAGCCCTAATTAGGAATGAAGTATGATAAATGCTACAACATGGGTGAACTGTGAACATTTTAATGTGCTGCATAAAAGAATCTAGACAAGAAAGGTCACATAATGTATGATTCCATTTATATGAAAATATCCAAAATAGGTAAGTATATTGAAGCAGAAAGCAGATTACTGGTGCTAGGGAAAGCTGAGAACAGGGAGTGACTGCTTTAGTGGTTACTGGGTTTCTTTTGGGGTGATGAAAAAGTTTTGGAACTAGGTAGGGTGTTTTCACAACATTTTGAATGTACTAAATCCCACTGACTTGTGAACTTTAAAATAGTTAATTTTATCTTATGTGAATATCACCTCAATTTAAAAAGAAAGGATAACTAGTTACACTAATACACAGGAATAATGCTGTTGATATCATCATCATTAAATACAGTGTATTTTGAAAAATGTTTGCTGTAGAGTACTAATTCTGGAACTATTTAAAGAAAGTTCTCAAAAAACTAGATGCACTGTTATTTTACCTTGTTGAATAAAGTGTTTTTATTTTATTTATTTATTTTATTTCTGATTTTTGCCTTTTACAGAAAAGCTAACAGTGTTTAGAATTCCAGATTGAGAGAACTTTTTTCTTCATGGTGGGAATTTTCATAATAATATTTGATGAGGAAAAATAAAAATGTTAAAAGACAATGTAATAGAAGAAAAAAGTTAAAAATTTTTTGTAAATGACTGCTAAAGATCATAATCTTCATAGTGTTGAAGGATCCAGTACTTAATAGAGTATGTAATTTGTCAGCGTTGAAAATGTGCTAATCATCTGCCCAACAAAAAAGATGAACCAAGGGATTAAAAGAGCTTTAGTCTCTAGTGCTCCTTTTCAGTGAGAGATGAGTAGATTTAATGTACATTTGCCACATATGGTTTCATTAATAGCACTTCAGCTTTTCTCTACCCCATTTGAGGCTTTGCATTTAGGTAAATTCAGCCTCCAGTCACACTTGTCAGCATTTCTGTATGTACTCACTAGCTATTCAAAGGTTATATTTCAGCACTTTCCTAACCATCTTTAAAAATGCTTTCTTCATAAATCAGCTTATTTCATAAAGTCAATAAATGATATGCTATTATCATGTTTGATAAGAAAACATAAAATACCAAAATAAAAATCTTAAGTATCTGTCTCCAATGACAATGAAATAGAGGTAGGGGTGAACTTTAGCTTGAAATGAGAACACACTGCTTCCTTTAGGTTAGTCTGCTCATGCTCTTTCTGGTCTCGTTTAAGAAGACCTGGGACTCCTGCCTGTCCTGTTCTCCTGTGGATTGGAAGTTTTCCCCTGCTTCCTTGGTGATGATCCTCTGTCCCATGACCGGTGACCATAAAACCCCTGACAGGTATTTTGCGAAGCCTTTTGATTTAGGTTATCTTTCAAATTAAATCCCTGCGCATGTTAATTTAAGAATGGTTATAGAATGATAGAGATACCGCTCACAGAGAGTGGGTAATAGAGTGACTTGAAACATAGAGTATCAGAATGAGTCCGAGAAATAAAAAATGACTCCTGGTCCACTTCTTTTGCTTAGTCTTCTGTGAATCATTACCGTATTATACCCTGGCCTTTTTCTAGCAACAGACACTCTTTGGGCATTCAGTCACCACATGATACTATTCCTGAAAGTTCTATTCTTATTCTCCTTCCTTGGCAGAAGCACCCCAGGGAGGGAGCCAACATGAGTTCCCCTTTCCCAATTACCTTCTAACTATTTCTCCTATCTCACATTCCCAGCTATTCCCCTCAAGGCTTTTTTCTGTCTAATAAGTCCAGATGGGCCCAACCTCCTTATACTTTTACTTTTAGGTTATATTTGTCTTTCTGTATCTTTAATGAGCTCTGCTTCACATTTGCCTGTGTTTAAAAATGATTGGGAGAATGCAGTGACTTCCCTGTGCAACTTTATTTCTAGAGGGAATACCATTGTGAATACTACACACCAGTACAGACTCATATTCATTATGCTCATGGTATCTGCTCTCCATTAATATTTTGTAGGGCTGCACTGCACTTATTTTTCTCACCTGTGCTGTTCTCACAGTCTTGTGAGACATATTTCAATCAGTCTTCAAGACAGTGAATCCTTATTAAGTATAGTTTGATTGGAAGTCATATCTGATAAAATATTCTATCACTCGAGATACATAGTAAAGTCTCATTACATTGTGATGAATGACTTAATATATACAAAGAAGCCAAAATTTCTGTTACTTAACTATGAAATCTTTTTATGTTAGACACGTTTTTCCTTTTGCCTCTTTCTCTTTTAGGTTCTAACCTCAAAATTTATTCTGCTGGCATCCTCAGGCATCATCTGCATCCCCTGATCAGACCTTCTTATACAGTCACTTTATAATGCAGGAGTGATGCTGGTCCCATGTTACCTGAGATTATACCTTAAAACAAAATGGCAAACCTTGCTCACCTGCCCTCTAAAGCTAGTATCTCATATTTTCTCTGCAGCTGGACCGAGGACTTAATGAGTTGGAAAAGACAGGAAAAGACTTGATATAAAGACTGAGGTGCAAGTGTAGGATGGTGTAAGCTACCTGCCTGGATCCGTTCTGGCAAGAGCTGGCTAGGAAAGCAGCAGGAAACACCAGCCAGGACCGTGTTGTCAGAAAGTGGAAATGGGACTGATAAAAGAGTAAAAAGTTCATCACCCCATTGCCGTAGTTCACATAACTCACAGGATCAGTTATTAACTGCAAATTATCAAAGACTTCATTTTTGTTACCTATACTGTGAATCTTCTCCAGTCATAGTTTAAGATAAGGAATGTGGCTTTGGTTTAATATGTCACTCTTTTGTTTGTCAACTAAAGCTAGGTGGGTATTCAACCCTAACTTCTTTAGAGTCTTAACTGGTCATTTTTTTTAAAATTCATTCTGATTTAAAATTTTAAAAATCTTGAAAGTGTGGTTCTATATTTCTAAGTCTGCTACATTTAAATCAATGTTCAAGGGCATTGGAATTGGTATAATTTATGGTTCTTTTTTCATCTCAGCATGAATAACTTCAATTTCAGTGAAGTGTTGTTTGGCTTTTCTTACCCAAATGGTATACTTATCTGATTCACTTCAATAGTTGCCTATTTTCCCTTTTAGAAATGTCTGTTCTCTCTCCAGGAGACTAAAACATTGTGCAGATGTACAGTTGGATACAGTGATGCCAATATAATATATGCACTGTTCAATCATTTATTTTGTATCTGGAATGATGCATCTGTTTCCTTCTTGTGGGAGGGGGTTTGAGCTTCATTTCAATGTCATTTTAGGTACTGGTCCAATTCTTCCATCCAGTTAACCAAAAATGAAAATTTCCATCTGTTCAATTGCCATTCAGAGGAATGTTTTATCTCTGAAGCACATTATGACAACTAAAATTGACAGCATAATCTGTCTGACTTTTTTCTCTTTTATTCCCTCTTCAGATTCTCTTGAGCTTTAACAAGAGGGTATTCTTTTCTATAGCTGCTTAAGATTATAGGACTTACTCATTCTTCTCTCTAGTAATGGTAGACCAGTAGAGCATGAATGGCTGTCCACTGTTCACTGCTTTATTATGTATTTTTTCTGTCCATTAGTGACCCGACAGGAAACATACTTGTTAGCATGCTATTAACAGAACAATGCAAACATAGCCTTCTCTTTCTATAAAAGTCTGGCAGTACTATTTGGCATTCCACTGAACACAGACTCTTTCCAATTGATGTTTGGAAGATACTGTTACAGGCTGATTTTTATTGATCATTCTGTACTTTAGAAAATTGGCTAAGGAGGCCTTTTGGAATAATATTGCCTCTAAAGTTGTTAACTCTTTACTTAAAGAACTAAGAATATTGCCTCAAATAAGTTTTATTGCTAAAATGGCAGAAAGACTTCTGTTATTAATATTTTAATTTAGATTAATGCCCCCCAGGCCCTTTGTATTTACAAACCAGGTAAAACTTTCAGGTGCAGTGAATTAAACAAGGTCCTGTCTCTCAAATGAAAGGTTATACCATTGTAACAGCATGATCAGGTTAAAATAACTACTTTTTGTGACAATGTAAAATAGACTCATCTATACACTAAACTTCAGTGATGCTGAAAAAAATTATTCTAGTTAGCTGGGTTTCTTTGTAGTATGTGCATTGTTAATAGGCACCTCTGATGTCCTATACCCTTTCTTGTTTTCTTGAAGATATTATATGATGGCTTATATTATAATAATGACCACCACTTACTTTTCTGTTCTATATAATGTTTGTGCCTTCAGATAGCCTTTTTGAGGTATATTGAGTTGTTACCATCTATGTTACTTATCCTACATGCCTGTGTTTACCAAGTTTTTCTCTTCTTGTTGTTTTTTTAATTTTTTTTTCTTCTCCCATGCTCTTGGCTTACACACATCCCTTTTACCTTCCTATGTCTTATGTACTTTCCTATATTAAATGTGATCTCCTGTGGGTCACATCACTGAGTAAGTTAGAGTACTGTATACCAATGATGTGTGATGCTTCCCAATGCAAATAATACTTTAAAGCTGAAATTAATGTTTTTGTCATACAGAGTCTTTGATGTAATGGATAACCAACTGTAAACTACTCAATATATGGAGTATTTCAAAAGCTATGATTGTGAAATTTGTTGGAATATCATATAAGGGAGTAAAAGAACATTCTTGAGAATGTTAAATGTCAGAAGTATAAGATTTCTGATCTTAAATGTTTTTTAGCCATAATAATATGGAAATTTATATATGCTTTTATGTATTGTATAGGAGTCTAAGTAAATTTAAATCTAGTACATAAAGTCCTTGGGATCTTAGAAATTGTTCTGTTAATCTGTTATTGGTGTTTCAGCTTCATTGGGAATGTTTTAATTCATCAGAGTCTACCCTTATGGAGAGCTTTCTTGGAGAAATGTAACTAGATTGGTATTTAAGACATAATCATAGAAGATCTTGCTGTGATTTATGTCAGAGAGTGTTTTACCTATGTTCTCCTCTAGGAGTTTTATAGTTTCTGGTCTTACATTTAGATCTTTAATCCATTTTGAGTTTATTTTTGTGTATGGTGTTATAAAGTGTTCTAGTTTCATTCTTTTACAAGTGGTTGACCAGTTTTCCCAGCACCACTTGTTAAAGAGATTGTCTTTTTTTCATTGTATATCCTTGCCTCCTTTGTCAAAGATAAGGTGTCCATAGGTTCGTGGATTTATCTCTGGGCTTTCTATTCTGTTCCATTGATCTATATTTCTGTCTTTGTGCCAGTACCATACTGTCTTGATGACTGTGGCTTTGTAGTAGAGTCTGAAGTCAGGCAGGTTGATTCCTCCAGTTCCATTCTTCTTTCTCAAGATTACTTTGGCTATTTGAGGTTTTTTGTATTTCCATACAAATTGTGAAATTATTTGTTCTAGTTCTGTGAAAAATACCGTTGGTAGCTTGATAGGGATTGCACTGAATCTATAGATTGCTTTGGGTAGAATAGCCATTTTGACAATATTGATTCTTCCAATCCATGAACACAGTATGTTTCTCCATCTGTTTGTGTCCTCTTTAATTTCTTTCATCAGTGTTTTATAGTTTTCTGTGTATAGGTCTTTTGTTCTTTAGGTAGATATACTCCTAAGTATTTTATTCTTTTTGTTGCAATGGTGAATGGTATTGTTTCCTTAATTTCTCTTTCTGTTTTTTCATTGTTAGTATATAGGAATGCAAGGGATTTCTGTGTGTTAATTTTATATCCTGCAACTCTATGACCCACCTCCCAGAATATTGGAAATAAAAGCAAAACTAAACAAATGGGACCTAATGAAAATTAAAAGCTTTTGCACAACAAAGGAAACTATAAGTAAGGTGAAAAGACAGCCCTCAGATTGGGAGAAAATAATAGCAAATGAAGAAACAGACAAAGGATTAATGTCAAAAATATACAAGCAACTCCTGAAGCTCAATTCCAGAAAAATAAATGACCCAGTCAAAAAATGGGCCAAAGAACTAAACAGACATTTCTCCAAAGAAGACATACAGATGGCTAACAAACACATGAAAAGATGCTCCACATCACTCATTATCAGAGAAATGCAAATCAAAACCACAATGAGGTACCATTACACGCCAGTCAGGATGGCTGCTATCCAAAAGTCTACAAGCAATAAATGCTGGAGAGGGTGTGGAGAAAAGGGAACCCTCTTACACTGTTGGTGGGAATGCAAACTAGTACAGCCATTATGGAAAACAGTGTGGAGATTTCTTAAAAAACTGGAAATAGAACTGCCATATGACCCAGCAATACCACTTCTGGGCATACACACTGAGGAATCCAGATCTGAAAGAGACACGTGCACCCCAATGTTCATCGCAGCGCTGTTTATAATAGCTAGGACATGGAAGCAACCTAGATGCCCATCAGCAGATGAATGGATAAGGAAGCTGTGGTACATATACACCATGGAATATTACTCAGCCGTTAAAAAGAATTCATTTGAATCAGTTCTAATGAGATGGATGAAACTGGAGCCCATTATACAGAGTGAGGTGAGCCAGAAAGATAAAGAACATTACAGTATACTAACAGATATATACGGAATTTAGAAAGATGGTAACGATGGCCCTATATGCAGGGCAGAAGAAGAGACGCAGAAGTACAGAACAGACTTTTGAACTCTGTGGGAGAAGGGGAGGGTGGGATGTTTCGAAAGAACAGCATGTATATTATCTGTGGTGAAACAGACCACCAGCCCAGGTGGGAGGCATGAGTCAAGTGCTCGGGCCTGTTGGGCTGGGAAGATCCAGAGGAATCGGGTGGAGAGGGAGGTGGGATGGGAGACCGGGATGGGGAATTCGTGTAACTCTATGGCTGATTCATATCAATGTATGACAAAACCCACTGAAAAATAAAAATTAAAAAAAAAAAAAAAGACATAATCACATCATTTAAAGGATTATAATATCTTGTCATTTTACACCTATAGATGTTTATGTTTTTAAAGCATTTTAAACCTCTCTCTTTAATCACCTAAAAATAAAGGGAGAGAAAGAGTGGAAATGGAGGAGAGAGAAAGAGAAAAAAAGGAAAGAAAAAAAATGAGAGAAGAAAGGAATGATAAAGGAAAGGAAAAAGTTGGAGTTGGGCCATTTTCTTAACTCACAGTCTTGTAGGAAAAAATCAGGTGTTATAAGAGAGGGAAAAAATTGCTACGAGTGTTCAGAAATTGTCTGTCTAACTTTTTCTTTCAATACTGAGTAAGACCAAAAAGCAAAAATAAGAAAGATGTGGTTCTTGAAAGCAAAGTCAGAATTTTTTAAATGGAAGAAGAAGGCAGTGGGATCAGAGATGTATTCTAGGAAGAAGAGTCGCAAAGAGGTGGATGTGACTTGAGTGACTGACACTAGGAAGAAGAAATGGTGTGAATTGGTTCTACCTACAGATATTCACATACTGTTTTTGTTTGTTATTTCTAGGACCTTAGAACTTATAGTATGAAGTCTAAATGTTATTTTGTTCAGTAAGTATATATTGATGGCATATTTTACACACAGCAGTGTACTAGGGGATATGGAAGACATGAAAATAAGAAAGATCCAATCTTGTCTTCACAAGCTGTCTGACACAGTTGACAAACTCTTAGGATGGGCACCAATTAGAACTGGATTTGAATCCTAACTCAACCACTCAGTGGTTCTGTGATTCACTCACAAATATTTGTTGAGCACCTACTATGTGCCTGATATTATAAGTGCTAGAGTACTGTGGTAAGCAAGATATAAAAGGTGCATTTCTCTCCTGGTATTCTAATTTTTTTCTCCCAGCTTTAATGAGAAAGAATCAGCATGGAATATTGTGTGGGTTTAATGTGTATAACATGATGATTTGAGACATGTATGTATTAGTGTGGTGAGTTAACATCTCCATCACCTCACATAATTACTTTTTTTTTTTCAGTGGGAACATTTAAGAACTACTCTCTTAGCAAGTTTCCCTGCTTAAAATATAATGGCATGATAGGATTTGCCTTTTAACCTTTCAATTTTTTAAAAAAGCCTTTTTGTTTTATTTGTTTTTTAAAAATTTAATGTCTAGTATGGAAGTAGGGGATAAGTTATACTATTTGGAGTTTTTGTGTAATCTAGAAAACCAAGAATGCAAAATGTAATTGATATTGGTTAGTAATCTCAATGGTAATAGTGTCTTCCCTATGAGACAGTGTTCTTTGAAGATAGATGTTACAGCGTATTCATTTTTGTATCCTCAGCCCCTTATCCTGATAACTAGCGCTTTTCCAGCAGGTAAATCACTCTGTGCTTATGAAAGAACACATAGGGTCTGAGTGATCAGGTACCACCAGCCTTGGAGAGAGACATACAAAGAGCTGTTTGATATCAAAGACACATACATAAGAAGTTGAAAGCTTGCTTGAGATAAGATGGGTTACCCCTAGCACTGGACTTGAAAGAGTCCCATCAGGTCCCTAAGTCACCCTTTATTTCAGATACTGAATACTAATCCTATATGGTGATAAAATGTCCTTTGCTTTAATAGGACTTCAACATTTATTCTTTTAATTAGAAAACTGTATTTAACACATAATCATTCCTGGGGCTAAGTCTAGAGAGTATACTGGAGTAAGGCTACTACCATCTAGTTAGTTAATATTGTAATAGAAGCATGACCTTTTATTTATATAAATTGAATGATCATTTAGGTCAAAGCATTTGACTGATTGGAACTTTCAAAAATACTAGTAATACTATTTCCAGTTTTAAAATAATACTGTGGAAAGATGTCTTTAATCAGTGTTTGGTTCCTGAGGAATTGATGTTCACATTTCTCAAACCTTGATAACTGGTATTAGTAAGAGTAATCTGTGTAAGGAAGATTAATAAATATGCATACAAAAATAGCAAAAGAATTTATTTACATTTTTTTAATAATGTCTAAAATTTGTATGACACTGTTCAGTCTTCAGAATACTTCATTTATTCAGAATACTCCATCTTATTCCTCTTTATTCAAAATGACCTTTCAAGATCTTAGAAAAATCACTTGCATTCACTGACCCTGTTTCATTGCCTATAAAATTAGGATAATTCCACCTATCTTGAAGCATATGGTAAGTACTAACTGTGTCTGTAAAGGGCTTGGTACATGGTAAGTAATCAATAAATTGTAGTCAGTGTTATCATCACCATCATCATCATATTCATGAGACATTTTAGGCACATATTGGTTAGTAGACTTAGCTTAAGTGACAGAATTAGGATGTGAACATCAGTCCTTCTCATTCCAAAACTAATAGTCATCTCTTTCTATTGTTATCTTGTCCATAGAGGCAGATCATATTAAAGCTTGTATAGAAAATATCATTCACAGGGCAGTGAAAGATAGACTGCATTTGTAGCATCCAAGACTTTTTATGAACTACCTTTATTGTCTCTCACACCAGTTTTTCAAATTGTATTATTTATTGCTCTGTGTGCCTTCTACTTGAGCTTCTTCATTCCTGTAGTTTGTGTCTTTTTACAGTATCATTTCTACATGTCATGTACATATTTTATGTGGATTTCACTGCTAATTTGTGCCTTTTATCATCGTTATGGTTTGCAGTGATTCCCTATATTTTGCTAAAAATCTCTAGCAGTATTTTGAGATCACAGAGTATTCTTAGGCTTTATAAAATAGAACTGTGCCATAGCCAATATAGTTGAGGAACAATTTGTTCAATAGAGTTACATAGATTATGTAACAAAACACAGAACTTCTCAGGCTTTTTATATTGTTGTGCACTGAGAATCTGCAGGAAGGAAATTGGGTATGTAGTAAGTAGGGTATAGTATATGACATCTCCTAAACTGATTTGGCCAGAGAATCCTTTTTTTTCTTTTTCCCCTAGATCATTTTTAGAGATTAGTTTTATTGGAACCCACAGATCTGCAGCAGTGATTGCCAGAAAACTCTGGGCCTATTATATCAAAATTGGTTAGTGTTTTTAAGTTCCAAGGTTACTAAGCCTCAACCCAGTCCTATTAAAACAGAATCTTGGAGAAGTGAGGTAAAATGTCTCCTAGTTTTTCTTTTCCCATCTCTTCAATGATTGGGCTAATTGGAGCTCTATTCCCAGCTGTCTACTAGTCTTACTGTACATCCTCTTCAAGCCATGGAATTCACTCCCATGGCTTCAGTGCTCATTGCTCTAAAACATATTAGATCCATTCCCCCTATTTTCTGACTTTAGAAAGAAACAGCAGCATACTGAACAATTCCTATGAGATACTTCAATGGGACCTCAGAGGCAGCATGTTAAAACTGAGACTAATTATTCCCTTCCTCTGAACAACAACTAAAAATTGCTTTTTTTCTCTAGTATTCTCTGTCTTAGCGAATGATGCCTACCCCTTCTCAATATCCAGGTCAGAAACCTGAGAGGTTTCTCTCTTATTGTCAGCATCCCTTCAATTACCAGGCCTGCCAGTTATACTTTCTGAATAGCTCTTGAAGTCATAGGCCACCTCCTTCTACCGGCAGTACCTCTATCCCAGTCTAGGCCTCTGAACAACAACTGCCTCTCGATATTCCATTTCCAACCTTGTTCTCCTCTCATCCACACTCCATACCACAGTCTTAATGATATTTCTGCTTTTCAGATCTGATTATATCACTGTGGTGCTTTAATCTGTGACTTCATACCACTAGGATTCAGTCCAAGATGCTGAACTTGAGACATTTCACAGGATTGGGACCCGGCGTCTCCAATGACCATTATCTCACCCAACTCTTCCCCTCGCTCTCGACTACAGCCTTCAGCCCACTAGAGATTTTTCTGCTGCTTCTCTGTGTATCAGGCCAGGCCTTTTGTACATTTTTCCGTTGCCTCTAACTGCCTTTTCGTTCTCTCTTGCCTCTAACTTTTCTATCAGCTAAATATTCATCCTTTACTTTTCATTTAAATACATCTTCCCCAGGGAGATCTTCCTTATATTCTGGACCAGGTCAGAATCCTTTGCACTTCATTGTTAACTACACATTCTATTCTAGTGGCTGTTCATTGTGGGCCTGCTGTGGCTGATGCTGCTGTTTACCACCCATTGGGCATTTATTCTTTCTTTCTTTCTTGTAAGAATTCTTATTTTTAGCGGGGTGCGTTGCTGCATAGCAGTGCCTGCCTCCTCTCATTTCCTTTGCAGCTACGTTTGCCTAATGATTAAGTCTTGGGAAATGAGGTAAGTTGAGTGTGACTTCTAGAAAGTATCGTTAAAGGGAAGACACGTGCTCTTCTCTGCCTCTTCCCTTTTGTCCCTCTGCTGACCAGTATGTGGATGTGCTGGCTAGCACTGGAGTAGCCATACTAGGTCATGAAGTGGCACCGAGGACAACAGAGCGGCCAGGTAGAAGTGGCCTGGATTCCTTATGATTTATCTTAAGCATATTATGATTACAGTTTACTGTCATATCAGCCCTGGACTCTTGCCTTTCATATTTCCTTTATGTGAATGAAAAATAAGCTTCCATCTTTTTTTAAAAGATTTATTTATTTTTACTTTTCGGCTGTATGAGTTTATTTTTATTCATCACTGTGCATGGGCTTTCTCTAGTTGCGGTGAACAGGGGCTACTGTTTGTGGTGGTTCACAGGCTTCTCATTGCAGTGACTTCTCTTACTGTGGAACATAGGCTCTTGGTGTGCAGGCTTCAGTAGTTGTGGCACATGGGCTGTTTCTCCGTGGCATGCGGGATCTTCCCGGACCAGGGATCAAATCGGTGTCCCTTGCATTGTAAGGAGGATTCTTCACCACTGGGATACCAGGGAAGCCCCACATCTTCTTTTAAGCTAGTGATATTTATTTACTCCAGTGTATATTTTTATTCTGATACAGCTGCTCCTCATCTGATCCTCTTCTTGTGTTTGGACAATTCTGTACCTTGTGAGTCTTATTACTACTAGGCAGAGCCTTCCTCCCACAGTAGAGGAGCTTGTATAATCATTACTGCAGCTTCCCTTGTAGCTGGGATATGATGCATAATCTAGACTTAACCGATGTGAAATGTCTCACTTTTGAGTTCATGAGTTAGTGATACAAATGAATGGAGGCACAGTGAACTCTTCCTGGCAGTGCCGGTAGGTGGGCCAGACGTATGGGCATGGACAACAATAGAGCACTCAGGGTGGAGATGCCACCCTTTGTGTAGTGCCAGTGGGATACCATCTGTAGCAGCTGATGCTCGGTGACTAGTCCCTAGACTAGTTCTGTGGCATCATTTCTCATGCTTTTCTCTGTCACTGCATAGTTTCTGAGCCTGTTTCTTCAGCATGCCAACAATTCTGTAAACTAACATTGGTTGAAACTAAGCAAAGGTTTTGCTGCATGCAGTTAAAATCCTTTACTGATACAGTCATGATTGATCTTCAGCTTAATCTTCTCTAGCAGATTATAAATGCTATGAGGACTGTCTTCTTTTCAGTATATCCCCACGGTGCCTAGCATCTCAGTGTATCCTGGCTCAATACCTGGTACATTAAATAGGTGCTCACTTTTTGTTTTAATAAATGAGAAACCCAGGCCTTTGATCTAAATTCTCTTGCCTACCCCAGTAATTTCACTTTAGCTCCATTAATCTCCTGAAATTGCCCTTGGTAAGATCACTGCTAGTATTTTGCCTTCCAAATCCAGTGTTTCACTCTAACTTGATTAACTTCTTTAAAGCTTTAAACACAGTATTCCTTCCTGGTTCTCATTTTACCATTTTGATTCTTTTCTTTCAGGTTTCTGAAGGTATTCCTCATTTTCTTCCAGCTGTTATATTTTAGTGATTCTCCAGAATTCCTTCTTCAGCTCACCCATTCCTATGGCATTAGCTACTATACATGATGATGATACTTAACATCTACCCAGACCTCTCTTTTGAGCTTTAAACCATTATATCTGACTGCCCATTGAATATCTCCATCTGGATATCCCACAAACCTCTCAAACTCAACATACCCTACATGGCTAAAATTAAACAAACTGTTGTTTTTCCAACAGACAGATATTATAGATATGGCTATGAAGTCTTTCGTTTAATTGTCAGTTGGTGTTTAGTTGTTCAGTCATGTCTGACTCTTCATAACCCCATGAACTGCAGCACACCAGGTTTCCCTGTCCTTCAGTATCTCCTGGAGTTTTCTCAAACTCATGTCCATTGAGTCAGTGATGCCGTCCAATCATCTCATCCTCTGTTGCCCCCTTCTCTTCCTGCTCTCAATCTTTCCCAGCATCAGGGTCTTTTCCAGTGAGTCAGCTCTTCACATCAGGTAGTCAAAGTATTGGAGCTTCAGTATCAGTCCTTCCAGTATTCAGGATTGATTTCCTTTAGGATTGACTGGTTTGATCTTGTAGTCCAAGGGACTCTCAAGACTTCTCTAGCACCACAATTCAAAAGCATCAATTCTTCAGTGCTCAGCTTTCTTTATGGTCCAACTCTCACATCCGTACATGACTACTGGAAAAACCGTAGCGTTGACTATATGGACCTTTGTTGGCAAAGTGATGTTTCTGCTTTTTAATACTCTGTCTAGGTTTGTCATAGCTTTTCTTCCAAGGGGGTATTCCTGGTGGCTCAGCTGGTAAAGAATCCACCTGCAATGCAGGAGACCTGGGTTCAATTCCTGGGATGGGAAGATCCCCTGGAGAAGGGAATGGCTACCCACTCCAGTATTTTGGGCTGGAGAATTCCGTGGACTGTGTAGTCCATTGGGTCGCAAAGATTGGACACGAATGAGTGAGTGACTTTCTCCCAAGTAGCAAGTATCTTAATTTCATGGTCACAGTCACCATTCGCAGTGATTTTGGAGCCCAAGAAAATAAAGTCTGTCACTGTTTTCATTGTTTCCCCATCTATTTGCCATGAAATGATGGCACTAGATGCCATGATCTTTGGTTTTTTTTAATGTTGAGTTTTAAGCTGGCTTTTTCACTCCTCTTTTACCTTCATCAAGAGGCTGTTTAGTTTCTCTCCACAAAGATTAGCTGAAATTAATATTCATATGCAGATTCACAATTGAAATTTATTCTCAGGTATTTTTCTTTCTTTAGTACTTTCATTTTCAAAGATTTATTTTATTGAAATATAGTTGATTTACAATGTTGTGTTAACTTCTACTGGGCAGCAAAGAGATTTAATTTTACATATGTATATATAATCTTTTTCATTTTAGTCTAGTAGTTTCTATTTTTGTATTAGTATAGAATTAAGACTATTTATAATTTCCAAAATTCTGGTTAGTACTAGGACTTTACTACTGAGTGTAGACACAAATATTAGTATTACATGTTGAATAGACCTAAACTGTAGAATGCATTTGCATCTATATTTGTCTACCTTGAGAAATAATTTTAATTACATTTTAAACTATTTTACCATTTTTATTTAATAAAATTTTTAATCTTTCTGAAGTAGAATTTAGCTTACAGAAAGATGTGATATAAAAGATGCAAAGAAATGGGACATAGTAATTGAGAAAGTAGTCAAACTAAGTCATATTTATTTCTTATATAAAGATTTCACCTATAATCTCATTTATTCACTTTGGCATTTTCAATTAAGTGTTTTGAAAATTATAACAATAATTTACTTTAACCGATTTGTATCTTGCTTTGAACTCTCTAGGTAGCAATCGTGTAAATAGCATGACAGGAAATTTCAGTTAGAAAACACTTCAATAGCTCTGTTACCTTGTAAGAAAAACTTCTTCATATTGGGGAATTATTAAGCCATATAAACAAATGAAAATTGGTTGTTAATGTTGCAAACATTCAAACAGAGAAGTTGAGAAAATTATTGAAATTTGCAGAGTAGCTTTTTATATTTAATCACCCTCAGAAAACAGCTGATGCAAAACATGTGTTAGTGCAGTTCTGTTCAGTTGAAACCCTTAAGCTTAATTAGATTTTTTTCCAAACAATTTATGGAAGAACAGTAGTTTCTTTTGGATTTTAATTTTGTTTAATGTCTTTTGTTCAAAAGTACATAAAAAGAAAATTTCCTCTTTGTAATAATTTCTTTCTTTAAAAATATTTTAAGAGTTCCCTTTGTTGATATATTGATAAAATGCTCTGAGTGTTGTATACTTGGATTATGTTAAAGCTAATGGATTTATTTCTAACTATTATTCTTTTCTATTAGACATCTGTTTGAAGGTTTGAAGATTCTGAGTAAAACCAGCTTTTAAATTCATTTCTATGAGTCATATGACATTGAATACGCTTGTACAGTCTATGGGGTGTTGCTGTGCATCACTGGAGCCTAGCCAAGATACCTTTTGATCCTGATTGTTCTCAAGTTTATCTCTTCCTTTTGTAGAGTTAGGAATTCATGAGAATAAAATCAGCATTCAAAGGAATAATGGAAAACACAAAGGTAGGAATTGGAAAATGTATGAGAAGTTTCAATGTGCTTTGTATAATTTATGTGTATGTCATGTACAAGGCATCTTTATAGATATTATAACTGTTTTATACAACTGACCTTGGGACAGTTCCTACTAGAGATTGTTCAATATAATTGTAGGCCATTTTTCAGTTTTTATTTTGGTATAATTGTTACTCTTATTTGAGACTATTTTGGAAATGCCAAAGCTGATAAACTTTCTATTGTTATTAGTCACTCACATAGCAGACGTTGGATTTTATAAGTTTAGGGTAATGTTAAACTCTTAACCACCTATAGGGAGAAGATAATTTCTTTTGCATATGTTTAATATTGAACACTTATGATATGGTCTTCCCAATTGGCTCAATGGGTAAAAATCTGCCTGCAATGCAGGAAACCTAGGAGATGCGGGTTCGATCCCTGGGTTGGGAAGATCCCCTGGAGGAGGGCATGGCAACCTACTCCAGTATTCTAGTCTAGAGAATCCCATAGCCAAAGTAGCCCGGCTTGCTAAGAATGTAGATCCTTCGTTTCTCCTCAGATTTCTTATTACCTGTTGAGACCTGACTGAAATAAAAGAACTGTCACAAGCAAGGTTAATCTTGGGGACATTTTCTGACTTTTTTCTGAAATAGATATGCTTAGGTATGAACTCCTGTTAACCCTGGAAGTGTGTATTTACTAATGGTAGATTTTTTTTTTAATTGAGTGATTGAACCAGTATATATTTACCTGATATACTGTTTTAAATTACTTTAGAAAGTTACTAGATATAATACCCAGTCTCCTGTATATATTACTACATTTAATAGGAGATTCATGCAAGCAAGTAGATTGTTTAAATATTTCTTAACCTTCACTGCTACTCAAAAATCTTTCCACATTATTGCACAGAAAATTGTACATGTCAGAATATCAATCGTGCTCTAAATTTCCAAGTTTCTCTTAATATTTAAAGGATGATTTAAAATCTGAAGGAAAGAGGTTAACAACAATAATTATCAGTTATATTTTAATTGGATACTTTGCTAATAGGATTTTTAAATGATTCATACAAAGGTACAAACTAATTTTTTTTTTTTTTTACATAAAAGTAGAGAAACAAAAGGCAGCAGAGGTAGGGAGTGAGATACTGTATAAATTGGAAATGCAGAAGGCTGAAATTACATAGCTATCTATTGGGGAAAACAGGACTAATTTCAGTGAAATCCTGTTGGATTATTGCTGTGGTTGCATGTGTATTGAAATTCTAATAATGACATTTCTGGTAGGTGGCAGCCAAGTAGCACAAAAGCTGGTGGCAAATAACTATGAAGTGGGAAAAACCATAGATTAACTGTCAGGAGGGAATTTGAAGCTTTGTTCTTTTTTGACTCATTTTCCTTTCTACCACACTAATATATTCTGTCTTAAAAGGTGTTTCTTAAGGTAGAGATAAACGCTTGAATAGTTTATGGTGGTTTCCTTTGCTGTCCTGGTAAGAGTCTCTGGTACAGTTCTCTCCCCAGAGCTCGAGGATCCCAGATCAAATGCCCCTTTGCTTTTTAATTATCTAAATGTCACCTAAAGTGGCTAAAGCTTGTAGTTTTAAATGTGAACCTGACTTGTGAATCTAGATTATAATAAGGGAATTTGTGTTTTGGGGCCAGTTCTATGTTGGAAAGTTAAAGAATAACAATGACTCTTAGGGGTGTTCTTTTTTAGAGAATTGATGGGTTGCTTGTGCCTGAGTAACCTGTACCTCTCACTGCACCTCTGATGTATCTGGAATGTCTAGCCCCTGAGTGCCTGGGCACTCTTGATAATATAATTATTAGCACTGTCCCAGCAAAAGTATTTATTTTCTCCTCTTTCCCTCTTTTTTAGTTTAGTGACTCAACTTCTGATCATAAATATCTTCTTTTCTCTGTTTTTAGTTCTTTTTTTACTTCTACTCTTACGAAGATGAGTTAAGCATGAGGTAGCCTACAGTAAATAGCAGGTTCCAGTAAATCAACTATACGCCAATAAAAATTTTTAAAAAGCAGTAGGTTCTGCAAGGATTGACTATGTGCTAATGAAATTATTTTGTAAAACACAATTATTATTATTTGTGTATTACACAGGTTATTAATGTTTTATGTTAAACATGTTGATATGTTTAAAATAAGAGCAAAATAAAAACCTCATACTCAGAATTATACATTAGAGTCCTTTCTGTATAAACTTATAATCTAAATTAAAAATCTTTGTAGAAATTTTGAACTAAAATGTAATCAAATAGGTTATTGATTTGGATTTTCTTTGGGCTACTGGTAACTTGTTATAAATTGACTTTTGCTAAATCCAATAACTGCAGAATTTTTGTACTAAAATAGAATGTGTGATTTTATGTGCAATTTCAGAAGCAGCAGTAGTAGTTACAAGTGTTTCAGGGTGAGCTTGCACTGTCTTATAAGAGCGAATTATTAGCTTTTCAAGAATTTCCTGTGCTGCGTATTCAGTACAGACATTATTAAAAATTAAATTGTGTAACCGTATGCTTATGTTGTTAATATATTAAAAACAAAGATAATAAATACTTAAAATTCATTCCTTTATAATTAGTTGACTGCTTTTTACTATTACCTATTCTCTTGAGGTTATTTATGCCTATTGTGTCTTTATGGTAGAAATACTGTATAAGGGTGAGCTGCTATACATCTCTATAAACTCCGCCTTCAGCAACATTGTGTTAGTAGCTTGAACTTGGCCATGTTAGGGAATTTATAGCACAGAATTAGCAAATGCTACAAATCAGAGCTTGGTGTAATGTTTTGTTGACTGTTGGCACTTAAGATAATAGAAAAAATGTTAATGCATAGTGTATCTATAGTCATTATGTTGTAAATTGTATAAAAATTGAGGAAATATTTTTTCAATATTAAAAAACTATAGTCCAGTCAGCATTCATGAAATTATACCCAGAGTGGTTGTTAAGTATTTGCCAACTTATCACTGATTTCAATTCATCAAACTTTGTTAATTTTTTAACTAACAAATCAGGGTTTAACAAAGTGCTTTAAATTTAAGCTGCATAAATAATAATAAAATATACTTTTATTCATCCAATATAAGTTACTACCCAGAACGTGACATGTATTTATGCATTTATGACAAAAAGCTAGCTTATGGTTTTCTTGAATTTTAATATCCTCAACAACATTTATATTGGAAGTTCCATAAGTGGTTGATCAAAGTAGCAGAGATTTTAAAACAATGACAACAAAAACATGAGTTGTATCCTGGAGATCCTGATGCCATGGGTTTAAAGAACTTGGTATTTTAGATACCTCCTTTGGTGGTAGCAATCATCAGCCAGGCTTTGGAATCACTGTTTGACATAATTTCCAATGCCTTTTTTGCATACTTGAAGACTTTTACTTGGAACAAGTAAAATAAAAATGATAGAAGGAAGTTTTGCAGCCTTTGTGCTGTTCATCTGTTGAGTTTAATGATGCTATTGCATGTGTCATGATGGTACTATTAGAATACTTTAAGTAATATACTGTGAAGATCTTTTTAGTTTATCACTAGGAAAAGTATCCAAATAAAGTATCCGTGGCTTCCCTGGTGACTCAGACGGTAAGCGTCTGCCTGCAATGCAGGAGACCCGGGTTCGATCCCTGGGTCGGGAAGATCCCTGGAGAAGGAAATGGCAACCCATACCAGTATCCTTGCCTGGAGAATCCCATGGACGGAGGAACCTGGTAGGCTACAGTCCATGGGGTCGCAAAGAGTCAGACACAACTGAGCAACTCCACTTTCACTTAAGTATCCGTACACACTAAGAGCCTGAAGTTTTGTTTTCGTGTTGTGATTCTGTCATTTTGGGATCTACTACTTTTCATGTGTAATTCTCATCCTCTTTAAAATCCTCCACTTCCTCATCTGTTATATAGAGATGATAATAGATAACCTTTGAGATAGAAAGGACAATTGATTAACTATTCCCTTGCATTCATAGGGATTTATTTTCCACTGCTGCTTCTGTGTCCACTGAGTATCTTAACCCAACAAACAAAATTAGGATGATTGCAATTTTTCACTTCTTTTTTTCTCTGTATGGTGGGAATAATAATAGTACCCATCATTTCAGTGTTATTTTGGAGTTTGGGGATGTAAATAGGTTTCTGTTTGAAAGAATCTCTGGCACAGGATGCATGTGGTGTAATTATTACCCACTTTTCCCCATCCTCCCCTTTTCCTCCTCCCCCCCTTTCCCTGTACTTCACCTGACCCTGCTTCTTCCCTGCTGTAACTTTCCTTTTCTGGTCCCTTTCCTTCTCATGGACGGTTGGTGGTTCATTTTAAACTATCAGCCTTTTCCTTCTTCACAAGTAGAGTATGGAGAAATAGTCTTTTTAATGTGTAGATTACTTCAGTAAGTTTATAACAGATTAGAATAACTTTGAAATATCTTTGTAAGACTTCTTTTTCCAGTGACAAAATAGACTAAACCCTGAAAATCTCTTCTGCTACAAAACATTTCATAGTGCTGAATGAAATACAACTTTTGAGAAAATGTCCAGCTGTATACATATATATACATATGTATTTTTTAAATAAATGATTTTTTCATATACTATTATAAATGAGATCAGGTCTTTTTTCCTTTTTTTGTACTAATGTCCTATGCTTTTGGTATCAGATTATGCTAGCTTCTTAAAAAAGAACTGAAGCATGTTTCTTCTTTCTCTATTCTTTGGGATAGATTGTGTGAAGAAGGGTGACCTAGGCCTGTGTGGCCTAGAAAATATACTTGTTAGACTTTCTGAACTCAGTGGTGTTTTTCACAGGAAGATTTTTGGCATTGAGTTCGATTTCTTTTGACTTCCCTGACAGCTCAGAGGGTAAAGCCTCTGCCTGCAATGCTGGAGACCTGGGTTCGATTCCTGGGTTGGGAAGATCCCCTGGAGAAGGAAATGGTAACCCACTCCAGTATTCTTGCCTAGAGAATCCCATGGACAGAGGAGCTTGGTGGGCCACAGTCTGTGGGGTCACAAAGAGTCAGACATGACTTGAGTGGCTTCACTTTCACTTTCAATTTCTTTCATAGTTGCAGGTTCTATTTAAGTTTTCCAATTCTTCTCTGATCCATTTTTATAATTGATATACTTTTGAAAACTGTTTAATGTGACTTTCCAAATATATTGGCATAAAGTTGTGTATAATGTCTTCTTGTACTTTTGCATATATTTGTGAGTTGACTCATTGGAAAAGACCCTGATGCTGGGAGGGATTAGGGGCAGGAGGAGAAGGGGACGACAGAGAATGTCATGGCTGGATGGCATCATCGACTCGATGGACATGAGTTTGAGTAAGCTCCCGGAGTTGGTGATAGACAGGGAGGTCTGGTGTGCTGTGATTCATGGAGTCACAAAGAGTCTGACACGACTGAGCGACTGAACTGAACTGAACTGTATATATTTAATAGTGTTATTATCATCTCATTTAAAACTTGATTAATTGGTAAAAACTTGTCTATAATTCTTTGAAGACACAGCTTTCAGTTTTGTAGTTTCTTCTTGTCTATTTCTTAGTGTCTTTATGTTTTAAGAATATTGATTGATTTTCTATATTAATATATTTTAAGTTATTTTAAAATTATTTAAACTTTTTCTGTTTTAGAGTTTTTTTAGACTTTATTTTTTGCACGTATCTGTACATAAATATTCAATAAATGTTTTCTAAGTGAAGATAAGTTGATGTGTAGTTTGTGTCAAACAGTGTTCTAGATGATTTAGTTAGATTATTTGCTTTGGGACTCTTGTGTGTTAGAGTTAGACCTAAAGACCCTACCAACCTGTAAAATGATGATGATAATAAAGTAGCTTCAAATATATAGATAGAAGGCACTTAATTATCATGCTAGTTTTATGCCATGTAGTAGTATTGTTACCATTTTACTGATGAGGTATTGAGTCATAGAAAAAGTAACTTGCCCAAAACTATGGCCTGAAAATAGCAGAGCTGGATTTGACCAGGAGTCTATATTCTTAATCTTTATACTTTAACTTTTATATCCCGTTGAAAAATATCATTCATTACTGTTTTACCTCTGTTTGCATCGTTTCGAGAACCCCCACTGCCTTCTGCATAGTGTTTAAATAAATATTTTAAATGGCATCATAGCTCTTCATGACCATTCCCTGGGCTACTCTACTCCAGCACATCACATATCAACCCTGTTCTCTGTCTCCAGTTATTAACAGTTTTCCAAAGGCACCATGCTATTTCATGCTTTCACTTTTTTTGTATTATATTCTGCCTTCTGGCTGGAATGTGTCTTCCTTCTGGCTGGAATGTGTCTTCCTTCTTTTTCTTTCTTGACTGACTCCTATATGTCCTTAGAAACTGTAACTGTTTCTGAAAGCTTCCATAACTGCTCATGGAATAGTTGTCTCCTTAGAGCTTTCCTAAATTTCCCCTCCCTTAACGTGGGCTTCCCTTGTGGTTCAGCTGGTAAAGAATCCGCGTGCACTGCAGGAGACCTGGGTCCGATTTCCTGGGGTGGGAAGACCCCCTGGAGAAGGGAAAGGCTACCCGCTTCACTATTCTGGCCTGAAAAATTCCATGGACTGTATAGTCCGTGGGGTCACAAGGAGTCGGACATGACTGACTGACTTTCACTTTCACTTTCCTCCCTTAATGTACCTACCACTTTAGGGACTTTCTTGGTGGTTCAGTGATTAAGACTTTCTTCAACTGCAGGGGACATGAACTGAGATTTCGTGTGCATGCAGCCAAAATATTTTTTTAAATGTACCAGTTTATAGCACTTATATCACTATGTTTTAGTAAATGCTTTTCTTCTCAACTTGACTAACTTCTTGAGGGTAAAAGATTGTGTTCTGCACATATCTTTGTCACCATGGCCTGGTAAAAATTACCTGGCAATAGGAGATATTCAGTAAATGTTTGTTGAAAGAATGAATGATTGCTGTTTTATAATTTGTTTTACAGACCACCCCCCATAAGGTTTGCTTACTGCAATTTCTTGTTGAATTTTTCTTTTATTTTGCACTTATTTTTGGTGTTTTCTAATAGACATGTATTTTATTGGCTATAAAATCATTCACATGTAACTTGTGACATTCTCACTCTAGGGCTATGAATTATTTTGTTAGTGACATTAATGAAAAGACATTTACACCAATAAGAAGTTGCTATATTGGAATGAGCCACTTAATGGGTTTCTTAAGATATCTTTTTTAAGCACATAATATTTTTGCTTATTTATTTGTAAAATAAAATAGCTTCCTTAATAGTATGTTACTTAAAAGCAGTTCTTTTTAGCTACCCAGTTGTAAATGATTCTTTGGTGAAAAAATTAACTCATTCTAAATATGTGTTAAGAAGAACGCCTTGGAACTTCCCTGGTGGTCCAGTGGTTAAAACTCCATGCTTCTAGGGAGGGGGAAACAGGTTCTATCCCTAGTCGGGGAACTAAGATCCTGCATACCATACAGTATGACCAAAAAATAAAAAGAGAATGCCTACTTTAGCTGGTACAATTCTTTGTTTTAATATTTTTACTCTTGGCAATATTTAAATTGAAATATTGAATGAAAATATACCTCATTAAACTTGAAGTTACTAGTCATTATTTTGTGACTACATTTCATTTATGTACTATATTGATATTGTTTATAGAAGTGCTAATTTTATGAAAGTTCATAGCATTATTCACCACCAAATTCAGAAGAAAGAGAGAAAGAAAAGCAACCATATAGAACAAGTAAATCTCTTGAAGGGGAAAAAAAAACTCCTTTTGAAACGCCTTTCTAATTAAATATAGAAAATATATTAATGATTTTTATATCCTCCTTTTCTTTTAATTGTGTAGGAAATTTCATTGTTTAATTTGGGAGGAAATATTTTGTCTCATGGCTTTTAAAAATATTTAACTCTTTAACAAGCATGCAGGGATAAGAAGAGAAAAATTACTTGTTTCAGCCTGGTAGGCAGTGTATCTGGGCTAGCACTATTTTGCTGCAGCTGAAATTCAAACATGAGGAAATTGCAGAAATTTACAATTCAATGTGTGTTTCATCAGGGAGAAATCCACAGATTGTTTTGACACTCAGTTAGAAATTCAGCATGAAGATGGACGTCTCATGAAATTTGCAGCTGCTGATTGAATTTATATTTCCATAAAGGCCATCAACAGTAGCAGCCTGCAGGGGAAGAGGGGGGGAGAAATGACAAAAATTGTGAGGCTAGCATTTTTCCTCCGCGTTATAGTGGCAAATTACTGGTAATAAGGGTTTACACTGACCAGGATTAAAGAAAAATATGGACAGCCAGAAGGGAAGGACTTCTCAGTTTAATTGATTTTAACTAAATATGTCTACATTTGATATCTTAGTATGTGTTTAGTCATATATGGAAAATGTAATACGTACCTAAAAGTCATTTTATTCGTCTTTACTATTTAAACAGGAAAAATAAGGTGTCCTTAAAGATACAGAAGGTTTTATTGTGCGGGTTATTTTCACAAGAGCCTTTCAAGATAAAAGATAAGTACTGGAGGAACAGTTACAAACTTTTTTTTATGAGATTGAAAAATCATTTCATGTTCTTGCAAGTAACATACAATTCACTTTTTGAGAATACCAACTTATTGTTTTAAATATTAAAAAAATTTTTGAACAGACAGGCAGGTAACAATCACAGATAATGAGTTGCCTTTTCAAGGAGATTATTTCATTCTTACTTCAAAGTTTTTTTTTTCTGAGCAAAATTGACAAAAAGTTAATTCTTTTGTTTAATGTTTGTCTTATAGAGATTTCATATTGTACACAATTTTAAAAGATTCATGAATTGTAGGTGAACTAAACGACTTAAGAATTTGTTCATTGTTCCTGCAGAGTTCTTTGTCTCTTTGGACCGTGTGTGTTTTAACCATAATAGGATGCCCTCAGATAGCTTTATAGGAAAATTAGTTTTTGCACAACTGTATATAAATATAGTATCCTAACTGTGAAAAGATATTTTGTTTAAAATTATGTAGTCGAAATATTAAAGTGAGATTGTTACCCAGAGAATATATACGTAACTTTTAGTCTTTAGTTTTTTTTTAACATACTAGATTATTTAAGAGAATATAAAGAATAAGAATATAGAAGCTTATTTCATTTGTTTTATTATATTTAATTATATTTGAGAACATCTACTATACCTATGTCATAAACTGTTTTAATTTGAGAAGAACAGTATACATTTCTTGCATTTGTACTTAGAATATGCACATGGACATTTTTCAGAGCTTCAGAATTTGCTTTAGGTGTTGAAAGAGCATCTTCAGATTACATAACAAGAATGTGTTTACTCTGCTAAGAGTTTATGAAGGCTTGCTTTTTTCAACAACCTTGCTACTATTTTACTCTCTATGTTAATACCAGAATCTGCCGTTTAAATACATTTTTACTTCTTATGCATTATTACTTTACAAACCAAAGCAATACTATTTTATGAGAGAAGTACCACTGTGTCCAGCATAGATTTTGCAGGTGTACGGAACAATAATTTTCTGATTTGTGTATTTTCTTGCTAGCATTACTCAGGCATACACACTTGTGGGTCAGTCATTCAATCTAGACTTGGCCTTTTTTCTTCTCTCTCCCTGTCTGCCCATTAGAGAATTTGTGGTATTCAACATTCCAAAATATATGAGCCTAAGTAATTTAATTTACAGCTCATTAAAAGTCACCTTTTTCTTTGTTTTAAGTTGCTTTCAGTTCCGTCATGAAATCAAATCAGTATCTTCATATGCTGTTTTAGCTTCTTGCTTCTGCTCATGTGTATTTTTAGTTTTTAATGCATGAGGTATAATTTATTCTCTCTTTATGCAGCAAACATTTATTATTGGTATCTATGTATCAGAAATTATTTTAGGTGCTTGCAATATGATAGTAAACAACACAAAGCCCCCTTTCTACCTTCATGGAGTTTGCATTTTAGTGGGAAACAGACAGTAAATAAATGAATATGTAATATAATGCTACTCAAGGTACATGAGCAACTATAAAGCAAGATAAGAGGCTAAAATGAGACAGAGTGTGGATGTGGTGGCTAGATAGGAAGTTCTGGAAGGATCTTTCAGAGGATGTCCCATTTGGAAAGAAACCTGAGTGAAGTGAGGGAATGTGTAATACTTTGGAGTTCTACGTATTTTCCTTTTACTTTGTACAGTATGAACATTGCTCCCCGATTTTGCTGTGTGAGTGTTTCTCACCTATCCCCATCCTCTAGTCACACTCGATACTAGTAGTCTAAAATTATGCTTCCACAGCTCCCATAGCTTTTCCATATTCATACATTGTATATATTTATATATGGATATATACAAATAAGGTTTTTTGGAAGGGGGATTTTTTTTTTTTTATAAAAATAGAATCATCATATTTACCTTTCCCTGGTGCTTGTGTTTCTTACTCAATAGTAAAGCATGACCATGACTTAGAAGATACAGATCAAAAGCAGTTCTTTTTTTAAAAATTAATCAGTTTTTGACTGTGTTTGGTCTTTGTTGCTGCACACAAGCTTTCTCTAGTTGCAGCAAATGGGGGGCTTCTGGTTGCAGTGCTTGGACTTAGTTACCCCACGCGTATGGAATCTTCCCGGACCAGGGATAGGTCCTGTGTCCCCTGCCTTGGCAGGTGGATTCTTAACCCCTGGACCACCAGGGAAGTTCAGCAACTCTTTCTGAAATTTTTGTTTTTATAGTATCGGTATGCCACAGTTTATTTAACCTTTTATTAATACACTAATGGACATTTTAGTTGCTTGCAGGTTTTTTTTTTTTTTTTTTGCTAGTATTAAAAACGTTCCAGTAAATACCCTACAAAATATCCTTTTCTACTCACGGTTTTACATCTGTAAGATAAATTCCCAGAGTGAGCATTGCAGAACCAAAGGATATGTCCAATTTTTATTGATAAATATCACCATAGTACCTTCCAGAAGTCTGAGCAATTCACGTCCCTCACAGCAGTGTGAGTATCCCTTTCCTCTACAGCCGTACTAGCATTAGGTGACTTTTGTGTTATGTTTCATTTATTGCCTCTGACTATTGTAACTCATCAGTCATCTGTCTCCCTGATGCTCAGCTTGCCTGTACCCTGGGCATGCTCTTTGAAATAATGAGACAGTGTGCCCTTATGGAACTATACAGACCACATTTTAGCAGTCTTACCATGTTGGGTTTTAACATGTTTGAGTTACATTCTTCACCAAGTGTGACCCTCAACACTTCAGTAACACAATGCCTGGCACATTGTAGGTGAGTGGTATGGATGAATACTTGTTTTCAAAACCAAATGAATTATTGCCATGCCTGTTGGCATTGATTTCTCTTTCTCAGTGCACATGAGAGTTCACTGCATTTAGAGATTGTTACCTGAGAGATCAAACATATTCTTTCCTTAACACTATTTTTCTCTGGGGTGTAAGCAAGCATTTTCCCTATGTTGCATATTGCTATGATCAAGACATAGATCTATTTGTCACATTGTTTCTTGGCTCCTATTCATTTTTTTCTGGCTCTGAAATTGCATACACAGTCTAGGCCTGTCCTCTATAATTTTTTTAAAGTGATATTGTGAGCATTTTAGTGGGCAGGTATCTTCACTGCAGTATGTGATGTGCACTAGTATACAGAGGTCAGGTAAGGGGGAACGCTGTTTGTCATTTGCCAAGCAGTTTGTTACAACCAGATTAAAGTGTATTCCCATTTTCAGATTTAAAGTATAAACAAGGTACATTTCTAGTCTCAACCAGTCTCTTTATCTTAGAATCTTAATGTTGAAATGTCCCTTTGCTATCAGCTAGCTCAGTCTTCTTTTCACAGCCACCCTTTCCAGAAGGTTATGTTTATAGTATATTTCAGTTTCTATTCTTTAACTGGGAGCTATGATAATCCAGCAAGAGCCTGGGTGACTATAGACTGCATTAGCAACTGGATCTTAGAGAAAAGGGAAAGTGAAATCCTGAGGAAGCTCTGATTGAGATCATGCCTTTAAATGGTAGGTCTAAAAGATTATTCAGTTTCTTACAAGTGTAAGGACCCTGATGGTGTTTCAAGTTTTTAACGTTGGATAAGCATGGAGGTCTTTGGAGTAGATTTTAGTAACAGGGCATATAGGTATCTTAGGGGATATACTGTACTGTCTTTTATGGGTAGTTAGGGAGAGCATATTGGTTAATCCAAGAGACTTCCAAAAAATAGAGTTTTGAGAATATAGGCAGAATGGGAATGACAAGTAGGGAAACTTACCAACTCTTTGTTGCCTTATACAGAGTAGCCAGTTCTGCTTTGCCTTCCTGCTCCGGGTTTTCTCACTTCCTATTTTATTCATTTTTACCATTTGAATGTGATCAGAGTATGTATATATTGGTCTTCTACTATTTGTTAGAGATTCATGGTGTAGTTCAGAAATTGAGACTTGTAATAAACTCTTCCAAGCTCTGCTGTCACCAGCAGACCTCAACTCTAAGATCCTTTACTGAATCTTACTATTTAGTTTAGACCACTTTTCTTATGACTTATCAACTTCTTAATTCAGATTTTTTTATGTGTAGAATTATTGATAGTGTTTTCTAATTAGCTTTTTGCATTAACTGTTTTCTTAGCATTTTAAAAATGTGAAGTGTTTTCAATCTATTAAAAGATTAATAAATCTAAATTCACAAGTAAGACAGGTTATACAATATCTAAATATTTAGGTTTCCTGTTTTCCTCTCCCTTCCTTCCTTTTTCTTTTTTTCTTTAATATTTGAAAGCATATTGAAGTTTACCTCTAAATCTCCAGACAGCTAATGAGGTTTTTTTCTAATAGCAGAAGATCAATCAGTTTATGTAATGTAACCTTTTTATTTTATTTTTGACTAGAACATTAAGATTTTTCCTGAGCCTCCTTTGGCCAAACACCCATTTCTTCTTTTGTTATCATTACAGTGTTCTTTGCCTTTGGTATCCCATTTCTCTGCCTCTTCAGCTCTTTTTCCTGGCCGCCCTATCACTGTCATCTCGTCTGGTTAGTTCCTCTGACCTCTTTCAGACTTAGTTTTGTATAGACCCTTTTATAGCATCCATTATGTTTATCACCCATCTCCATTCATGTGAGGGCCATGAATATAGGTGGCAAGTTCTGTGTCTCTCAGCAACCATCAAATAACCATTATCCTTTCCCCCAGATAACTTCTAAGAAACTGGTTTATAGAGAGTCTTTTTTGAACCTTAGTTATACACTATATGAAGATAGTGATGTAGATTTTTATGCCATCTATTTATACCAGTACAAAATTATTATAGTACTATGGAAAATATTAAAGGTATTATTTCAGATAGGGCCTTTTTATTTTATTATCTCTCATGATACAAATATGCTTTATAGTCCACTTGATACCCATTTTGTGGTATAGATTTAATTTTTATCATAAAATTGTTTACATTTTCCTTTAATGGTGCCTATAATTAGTAAACTTAGAATGACTTAGAATACTTCTTGTATGATAAGTATTGAAAGTTCTCTTATACATACAAGTATAATTTATTTATAAATGTATTTATTTCAATGTTTGTTCAACAGAAATTCAGTTGTTCTGACAATGATAATCTTAAACTCTCCTTTGATAGAATTATTTCTTTTTTGGAAAATGTTTGGTTTATATGTATTTAAAAAATCAGATTAAGGGATAAACCAAAGCTATACTAAGTAGACCACTTCAAAGGCATTAAGGCTTCTCACAGAAAAGGAATGGGAGAGGTGAGACAAACAAAAGGAGTGTTTTTTTATATTTAACTTCATAGGGAATAGTTACATGTAAATAAATAGTGTGGGCACATACACACATACCCCTGTTCCATATGATAAATCAGTGTCTGAGGTTCTCATTTGTTTTGTCGGAAGGAGAGTGAAACATCTTTTATTCATGGTCTAATTCTGATCATTAAGGAGAAAATTCATCAGTAAAGTAGAAACTTCAGAGAAGTCAGTATATAATTTTAGAGTTTATTGTTGCTAAGGAAAGCAGTGCTATAAAGAGTTAGAAATATATTCTAACCCATACATTAGAAGAGGCGGCTTCAGATAGCTCTGTAGGAAAACAGGTAAGTCTTTATATTTCAAGAGGAACGGAAAAGATCTAAGCAAACAAACAAATAAAATTACTGACAGTATATCTGTTTCTAATCCTAGCGAGATGGAGATGGAAAGTCTGCTAAAAGCAATATGCTAACAAGTGTTTTAAAAGGCCAAGAACACAAAAATGCCTGTAACTGTAGCCAGAGGAAATGTAGTGGTAGCAAGATAGGGGGCCTGATGTGTTCCTACATAATCATCAAAATTCAGCAAAATGGCATCTTCAATCTGAATGGAACACAAAGCCAAGGAAGTGGCTCAGATCAATGAAACATAATACTTAAAAGACTAAATCTCAAAAAGATGAGAGCTTTAAGGTTCTCAAATGATACAAAATGCTCATCTAATTTTATGTATGAATTTATATGTGCATATAAAGTTATATATGTGTATGCATTTGGTTTTTCTTAGTTGGGTAGATATATGTAGGTAACAAATATGTTCTTCTTTGGTAATATCCCACAGTCTAAATAGGAGTATTAAGTAGACACAAAAAACTAACAACATTTGGAGCTTGAAAATTTCAAAAGTTTAACTCATTACTTAAGAGAATGGTGTATTTTTAATAGAAGAAAGAGAACAAGATGGCTCGGATCTCTTTTTTTTCCTCTTATTTTTTGAGAAATGCCTTTAAGCTGAAAATATAAGGCATGCATAGTCAAGAGGGAACATAAAGAAAATACTTAGAAAATCTATAAATGTTCCAAACTTCTAGAAGGACCATTCTTTACTCTTTCTGTGTTCAACCACAGAACCGCCCCTTTTCTTTCCTTCACTACAATGCCCAGGGGAATAAAACATGGGCCTCCTCCTGGGGTCTCAGCCTGGAAGTCATGAACTCTTCAGGTCATGACACCTCATGTTGCAGTTATCTTATTATAAGGTGTACTTAACAGCAAACAAATGACAAGAATACCTTTAGTTCTTTTGTTCTGCCTGTCAGTAATACATTAGGCATTTATTTTCATTCATTGCATAGTCTGGGTAATGTGATTAGCCTTCACTATATCTTGAAATAGCGGGGAAAAAAATCATGAGAAAGCTATCATATCCAAATAGAAATGAAAAATCAGTTGTTTAAAATGCAAAGTTGTTACAGGTAGGGGATACTTGAACTCAATTAGATAGATAATAAATAAACTACAAAATTCAGTGGCTTAACCCAAGCATTTATTTCTTGAGTCAGGCAGCTGTCATTTATTTTATATTTTCATCAGTTGGAAGAATCTTCAAGGTTGACTAGAGGAGAAGAGAGCTGCAAGTTCCCCTGGGACGATTTTGAGGGCTGGGCCTGGAGGAGGCATATATCACCTCTACCCATATTCCACTGGCCAGAACCCAGTCATGTGACCAACACCAAACTGCAGGGGAGGCTGGAAGATGAAGGCAAGCTTATGCATAATAGGTGCGCGTGAAGTGTCTTTGCCGCGGTTGATTTAATCCAGTTACATGAAGGTTTATTGTGAACAATGGGCCTGTATTTTTCTAGGCACAGGATTTGGATTGAGAGATGAATAAGTCATGGTTTCTTCCCTCAACTGAATCATGATCCACAACTCATTGCAGACTATAGGCTGTATTCAGTTTTATATTTTCAAAACAAATCCATCGCCTATTCTCAGTATTACGAGACTAAGAAGTATTTTTTAAAACAGCCAAACGATTTGTATACCATCTGTATCAGTTAGGATTCAGGTAGGAAACAGATGGTACATTCAAATTAGATAATAAAGGGACTATATAAAGGTGTGGGCAGGGTTCAGGAGGGAAGCCACAGGGTGTAGGAAACCACAAGTGCAGTACTGGAGTGTTAACGGCAGGGTGTCTCTACCATTTCCAAGCCAGTCTTTTAGTTGTGTAAGACTCTTTGTGACCCCATGGACTTGTAGCCCACCAGGCTCCTCTGTCCATGGGAGTCTCCAGGCAAGAATACTGGAGTGGGCAGCCATTCCCTTCTCTAGGGGATCTTTCCCACCAAGGGTGAAAGGGCGAGGAGAAGTGGTTTGTTGGACCTGGGGTTGTGATCTTGAGCTAAGGGAAACAGCCAGCCCATTTGACCTTGCAGGGGTGAGCCAGCAAAATAAATTCTCTGACCTCATTCTCCGCCTTCACTCTAGTCTCTTGTTTAGTCGCTAAGTCATGTCCAACTCTTTAGTAACTCCATGGACTGTAGTAGCCCGCCAGGCTCCTCTGTCCATGAGATTTCCCAGGCAAGAATACTGGAGTAGGTTGCCATTTCCTTCTCCAGGGGATCTTCCTGATCCAGGGATCAAACCTGTGACTCCTACATCACAGGTGGATTCTTTACCACTGAGCCACCAGGGAAGCCCTGGTCTCTCATTGGTATTCCCTAATATCTGAATCTCAGTAGAAGTCAAAGAACAAGGGAACCTTTGATGTAATCCATACTGGTCAATGTTCTAGGGCAAAGGGCAGAAAGGTGGGGACTGGATTTAGAAGGGCAAACAGCACACTATCCTAAAATTTTTTTCATCTATTTTGCAAATATTTTCTGGGCCCTGTTCATCGCAAAGCTGTAAATACTATGGGGCATGTACAGAAGGTATGCCTTTTCCTTCAAGGACCTCTCGCTCTCTAGTAAGCGAGAGGGAAGCACAAATGAAAACTAGATTCAGAGGCAAGTCTCTAGAAGATTTGTGTTCAAGCAGTGATCAGGTTCCACATGGAGCATTAGATGAAGTATAAGTGGCGTGATTCAGAAGAGAAAGAGATTATTGTACCTTTGAATTGTTAGAGGAAGCTTTGTGAAAGAACTGAATCTTGAACTTGGCTGTGAAAGGTTTACAGAGATTTTATAGACAAGGAGGACAGAGTCATACATATAACTTGCTCAGAATATAGTGAGTGTGAAGTCTAGTTGAAGGTGGAAATTCATATAGAAGTCAGTGAAAGGTAAGTTTAGAAATAGTTTGAGGTCAGATGTTAGAGAGTCATAAAGAGCAAACTAAGGAGTTCATGCTTTTAAAAACCACTATAGTGTTCTAGGAGAGATGGCAAGGTATTGTGTGATAGAAGAGTTATGCAATGAAATAAATTTGGGGAAGGTGTACTCTCTCACCCTTGGATATATGTACTATGTCTTTAGTACATCAAAAGCACAAACCACTTTTGCGGCTAAGCTTCATGTGGCTAAAAAAGTCTTCTTCTTCTTTTTTTTTTTTAAACTGAAACAGGTTAAAATCTTGTGAAACCTTGGTATTCTATAAAACATATTTTGAGAAATTCTTCTGTATAGGTAATGGTAAGCCTTTGAGTAGGTCTGAAAGAGCTATGACATGTTTAAAGGAGGAATTTAGGGAGATTACTCTGGCAGTATGGAATGGAGTGCGCATGATCGTTTAGGAAGCTATTGCTACTGCAATAATACAGGCAAACGGTGCCAATCTGAAGTAAAGGGTGGTAGTAGTCTGTAAAAGATACATACTTGTGAGGGGCATTTAGGGGAAAGAAATGATAACATGACTTTGACTGAATATAGGTGAATTGAAAATAGGGAGGGAAAGTCAGAGATAGGTCGAGGTCAGTAATGACGCAAGCTGTGACTTTCAGGCCCAGTCTTCTAGTACTTTGTGGGAAAAAAAAAAAAAGAGTGGCAGTACACAAAGGACACCGTAAAGCCTGTTCTGAAAATAAGTTTAAAAGAATGTGTCCTGGCAATAATGGTCATCACCACCACGGTATACAAACTTAATTGTGATTTAGGACTAAAAGAGCAGTGTTCTGACCAAACTAGGTTGCTGAACCATTGGGATTATACATATAGAGCCCACACAAACTGTAAACTTACTAGTTGTGCCTGTAAATTTAGGATTTTTGTTAAACCTCTCCCCACACACATTTTTGGCAGAGAACCAGTCTAGAGTAAGAGCCAACTCTATCTTGTTTATTTGAGGTTTTATTAACAGTAATAACCTAAGAATGTTGGTAATTTTTATAGCATGTTTTTTAACACCTTTTGAACCACACTCATGTTAACAACATTAGCTGCTGGCCTAATATTTAAAGACACATACTAAGGAAACCAGTGTTGGACAAAGAGAGAAATACTATATAAATCTTTTAAAAGTTATTTGTTATTAGGTCATAATCATTCAAAAAAGAGGGAAAACCCAGCAACAACACTAACATTGTTTTCGGGAGTCATATTTCTTAATTAATGCTTTTATTCTAGCTGTAACTTTCTTTTCTTTTCATTTTATATGCTTGCTGTCATTTGCCCATTTCTCTTCTGTGCTTGAGTGCATTTCCCTTTATCTTCTTCTATTGTATTTTTATTTATAGAAGATAAAGTACAATGTGATGCTTCTTACTACTTGCTGAATTCCTTGTTTACATGCTAAATCCCTATTTTAATGTAGTTTTGGGATAAATTTACTGAAAATATTCAGTGCTTATATTTTCAGTTTTGAATTTATTCATATTGTGACAGTAATTGGTAGAAAACTGTTTCTCACAGCTGACAGGCCAAAAAAAAAAAAAAAAGCTTGGGGACAAAGCTAGCACATGCCAGAGTGCTGAGGACCCATCAGATATTTAAAGAAGTGGCATTTGTACTTGCATTATTTAAGCTACTGTTGAAAAGGGGGGTGGGAAGAGACCGTATTTGTAGCAAGTGTACTATAGAATTCATTTTCTAAAGTATCGTGTTTTTGAAGAAGGTATAACATCTATCAGGCATTTTATAAAGCACACAAAACAAATAGATAATAGTTCTCAAAAAGAGCTAGAAATCATGAATGTTGTTGTGACATAAACCTTTTTTTAATCCTAAAATTCAAAGAAATATATTTACCTCCTAGAGAATAGTAATTAAGCCCAAGTTTCAAACTGAATGTGAATGAATAGTTTTGTCATTTTTTACCACAGAAATACTTTTTAGTAAACAGTACAAGTAAAGAAATAATTATATTTAACCTCTATTTTGCCAGTTAACTTAGATGTTAATTGTCAAACATCTAACAAACATGAAAAGAGAAGAAAGTTGCAGTCAGAATAGAAGCATCAATTAAGAAACATGACTCCCGAAAACAGTGTTAGAGTTGTAGCTGGGTTTTTCCTCTGTTTTGAATGATTATGACCTAATTGTGGTTTTGGGGATTTTTGAGAGCTCTAAGAATTCCTTAAGAGATGGGATAGCTGGTTCTTTTGTTTCAGTGATTATGACTATATTTCTGTTCTTTCTGGCAAGTATGAATAATTACATTCAATAAAAATCAAACAGCATCTTAGTTATGGCTCATCAAAGAGAAAAACAGCCTTGCCCTTAATTCTGATGAGATACATGGTGCTACAGGTAACAACAGATGGAACAGTCATCTCTACTTTATTTTGTCATTTTTCATACCATAGGGTGAAATTTTGAAGGGCCATTGATATAGATCAAAACACAGTAACTCTTTTGGACTTTGAGGATACTCTGTTAAATCATCTCAGATCCATTGTTGAAATGAAGATTTGCACAACCCCCTGGTGGCTCATTTTCATAATATTCATGGGGTTCTCAAGGCAAGAATACTGAAGTGGTTTGCCATTCCCTTCTCCAGTGATTCGTGTTTTGTGAGAACTCCACCTTGACCCATTTGGAAAATACCTTGATGCTTAGAAGGATTGAGGGCAGGAGAAGAAGAAGGCGACAGAGGATGAGATGGTTGGACGGCATCACTGACTCAAAGGACATGAGTTTGAGCAAACTCGGGGAGATAGTGAAGCCTGGCGTGCTGCAGTCCATGGGGTCACAAAGAGTCAGATACCACTTGGCGACTGAACAACAACTGGTAGCTCAGTTGTAAAGAATCTGCCTGCAATTCAGAAGACCGATTACAGTGTAGGCAACACAGGCTCAGTCACTGGGTCAAGAAGGATTCCTTTCCTGGTGAAGGAAATGGCAACCCACTCCAGTATTCTTGCCTGGGAAATCCCATGGACAGAGGAGCCTGGCTGGCTACAGTCCATGGGGTCACAAGAGTCGGATACGACTCAGTGACTAAACCACCACCACCACCAACTGAACATGTTAAAAAATTTTAAGTAGTTGTGAAATTGTTCTCTTTTCCTGGCTTCAACCGAGAACAAATTGTAGAACACTTTAACCTGAAGTTTATACAGTCTGATAAGTTTTTTTTTTTTTTTCTTCGTACGTGGTCAATGTAATGGGTTGAATAGTATCCCCCAGAAGTTCTTATCTGCCCGGAATAAGGTCTTTGCATATGTAATTTTTGAGGTGGGGTCCTACTAGATTAGAGTGGGCCCTAAATCCAGTGACTAGTGTCTTACAAGAAGAAGCGAGAGCACAGAGAGAAAAATGTCTTGTGAGATGGAGGCAGAGACTGGAGTGATGCAGCTACAAGTCCAGAAATGTCATGGAATCCCATTACCACTAGAAGAGGCAATGATGACATCTTCCGTAGCATCTCCAGAGGGAGCCCAACTCTGCCTACACCTTGATTTTGGACTTCTAGCGTACAGAACTCTGAGAGAATAGATTTCTGCATTTTTCATGTGTGTTGATTGACTTTTGGCTGTGTTGGGTCTTAACTGCGATGCGTGGAGTCTCTGTTGCAGCACACGGACTTAGTTGCTCTTGTGGCATGTGAGATCTTAGCCTCTGGAGCAGAGATCGAACTTGCATCCCCTGCAGGGATTCTTAACTACTGGACCACCAGGGAAGTTCCATTTCTGTTCTAAACTACCCAGTTTGTGGTATTTTGTTATGGCAACCCTAGGAGACTAAGACAATATTATTCCTAACCATTCTCCTAAGAACATACGTTTTACTACTTACTTTTACATATTTGTCCTATGTGCTGTACTGAGGTCCTTGAGGGTAAAACCATGTTATACTCATCCATAGTATGCACATGATTCAATGTCCCCCAAATAGTTATCACATAAGTGTGTGGACACTTACTTTTTAAGGTTCCCAAATGTATTCTTCATGAATAAACATGTTATTTTAAAATTATATTTGCATATTCGAAGAAGACAAGAGTATAAATAATCATAAGGATATTCTGTATGGAAAAGGTTGGAGATAATTACCAGGCATAGGTTTCTATAGTTAGCAAAGGTATGTTAGCTGTTACTACCACTTTTAGATCCCATTCATATGAAAGATAAGATCTGAAGTGAATTTTAAAGTAAATGAAATTTCTGAAGAGCTGTCAATCTGAGTTTTCCAGAGAATATTCAGTTTGTCACAATTTTTCTTTAACATTATAGAGCACAACTGAAAATAAATGATTGCTTAACTATCAAAACTTTGTCCAAAGTACAAATCATTTATAAAGATTAACATTTTAGTAGAAAGACTAAAATATGTAATTTAAAGTAATGGTATTTTATGAAGAACTGATATTCCAAAATAACATTCAAGGGGATATATAAAAATTTTTAATTTTTACTCTTAAAGGATTGGCTTATAGCCTGAATTTCTAAGAAATGAAAAAATGGTCAGTAAATAATACTCTTATGTCTCAGTTTAAATTTATTCTTAATTTGCTAGTATTATTTTTTTGGTTTCTCTTTGATTACAAGTAGTTTTAAATTGTCCCTTTGAGTGTTTTTTACCCAGTAGTTGACATACTGGTAGTGGAGGCACTAATTACTCTTCTAGGTACTTGTAGGTTGTTTTCACCTGTCTCAGGTTTATTTATTTTTTTTTATGAATTTTAACATATAGGAATTCATAATCTTTGTATATTGAATTCTCACCCTTCTTAATAGAGACTGTAAGTAAGAAATACTAATTTAATTCACTACAGGAAATGGACCCAGTACTAGAAAAAAATACTTAAATGTGTATGTCTTTTAGCTACATAAACTAATAAATTATGAATTATAAGAAAAATTTAGTTTATCCAACCAGGTGAATATAAACATCTCTTGTAATGGCTAAATCTTTATATATAAATCTGTGGGTAGACACTCAAGTTATCTTCTACTAATAAGGAGAAAAGAATCACTGATTTTATATAGTATAGGATATCTTTTTAGATGTTTGTTCATTATGTTTTCTAGAGGAAAGAGATGATTTTAAGGGCCACCTGGTAATTATCTTCTTTCTGCTTTCCAACGATGCTTTCACATGCCATGCTGCTGCTGCTGCTGCTAAGTCGCTTCAGTCGTGTCCGACTCTGTGCAACCCCATAGACGGCAGCCCACCAGGCTCCTCTGTCCCTGGGATTCTCCAGGCAAGAATAATAGATAGATCAAAATAAAAGTCTCTGTGGCAACCATGGGCAGACCAGGTATGCTTCTTGAACTCTTGACAATTTCTCTGACATATCTTGTGACTGGATCATATGGATAAAATTATCCATAATAAACTCAAATTAAAAATCTGGATATGAGCAAGAAGATTTGTAACTAATATGCTGGAATATATTTTTAGAAATATATTTGTACTGTTGGACTTACTACTGTTATTCTAATACCCAAATAAGCCAAGTAACCTTGATGGTACTGTATTAACCATATAAGATTTTTACCTTTTGTTCAAAATTTGTTGTTGTGCATGCCTTTGAGCTCTGTCATGTCTGACTCTTTACGACCCTTTGGACTATAGTCCTCTAGGCTCCTCTGTCCATGAGATTATCCCATCTCGAATGCTGGAATGGATTGCCATTTCCTCTTCCAGGGGATCTTCCCTATCCAGGGATCGGACCTGCATCTCTTGCAGCCCCTGCATTGGCAGGTGGATTCTTTTACCACTGAGCTACCTGGGAAGTCCTTGAAATTTGTTGGTCTTTGATAAAGAAATAATTCTATGATTGCAATTTAAATTCCTCTTTAACTCAAGTGCTTATCATTAGCAAGCCAGTACCATAAATGATAGTACATATATGCAGTGGATGCAGCTGTAAAAAATAATAAGGGCATGCTTTGTGTATTAATATTTTGTATAAAAAAATTCCAATATATATTACTTAATAAAATGGAAAATTGCAGAAAGTTTGTAGAGTTAGCTATTTTTTTGTGGAAAAGCAAAAGGGGTAAAATTATATGTGTGTATATATGTATAAGATAAGATACATGTGTGTGTGTGTGAACATGCGTGTGTGTTAGTTGCTCAGTCATGTCCAACTCTTTGTGACCCCGTGGGCTCTAGCCCACCAGGCTATGTCCATGGAATTCTCCAGGCAAGAATACTCAAGTGGGTTGCCATTTCCTTCTCCAGGGGATCTTCCCAACCAGGGATTGAACCTGGGTCTCCTGCATTTCAGGCAGATTCTTTACTGTCTGAACCATTGGAGAAGATGCATAACTTACGTATATATATATATGAATATATCTGTTGACTTTTATGTTGGCTTTTGTGTGCATGAAAATAATTTCTGGAAGGATGAACTAATAAAAGGAAGTTGCCAGCTATGTGTGTGTGCAGAGATGAGCACTCAGCAAATAGCACTTATGTACAGTATATAACCTTTCTTTCTTATATTTGATCATTTTTTCTGTGTACCCCATCACAGTTCTGTGTATTCAATGGAAATAATCACCTTTGGGACCTCAGTGTTGGTAGTAAATCCAATGTAGCCCTACCAAAAGCAATTTATAAATAGAAGGATGCTTCTCTGTAGTCTTTTAGAGAAAGATGTGTTAACCTAAGTAAGACATAATTCTCCAAATTAAGTAGTGTCCATCTGCAGAAATTGTTACAAGTGTTTGTACTTTGGATGTCAGCATTTTATTCTTATATTTTTACTATTTTTTTCTAATTATGAAAGTAATAAAAAATAAAAGTATTTAATATAAGCATCAAAAGTTTACCATAGTCCTTCCTCAACCTGTTGAAATAACTGCATTCAGTTTTAATTTGGTTAAACATCCAGTTTTTTCCTTGGTCTTTTGATTTCGTTTAATTTTTTTTCTCCCTAGGAGTTTTTTTAGAAAGAAAAATATGCAGCATTTTTCTTAAAAGTTTCTGAGTTATGTATCACTTATAGAAAGGCCTTTCCAAATTCAAGAATATATAATAATTGTAAGGGATCAACCCAATAAGATATAATAATTGTAAGTACATATGCACTAACATAGGACCATTTAATACATAAAACAAAGATTAAATAATATAAAGAGAGAAAATGACAAATATAAAGGGAGGAAGGGAAAAGTTGTTTCTTTCAAAGGTAAACAAAACTGATAAACCTTGAGCGAGATTCATAGTAATGGTAGGAGATTTTAATACCCCGTTTACATCAGTAGGTTATCCAGAAAGAAAATCAATATGGAAATATTGGCTTTAAATGACACATTAGCTCAGATAGACTTACTAGATATATAGAGAACATTTCATCCAAAAGCTGAATATACATGTTTTTTTTCAGATGCACATACTGAGAAATGTTCTGAGAAACGAACATTTCTCAGTATCACAAGCTAGTCCACAAAACAGAACTCAGTAAATTTAAGACTGAAATCACATCAAGTATCTTTTCCAACCACAGCACTATATCCCTGGAAATCAACTGAAAAAAACACAAACATGTGGAGACTAAACAATATGCTACTAAACAACTGACGGATCACTGAAGAAATCAAAGAAAAAATAAAAAAGTATCTAGAGATGAAGGAAAGCAAAAACACAATGATCTAAAACCTATGGGACACAGCAAAAGCAGTTCTAAGAGGGAAGTTTATACAATACAAGCTTATCTCAGGAAATAAGAAAAAATTTAAATAACCTAACTTTACACCTAAAGCCACTAGAGAAAGAACAGCAAACAAAAACCAAAGTTAGTAAGAGGAAATAAAACAAAGATCCAAGCAGAAATAAATGAAATAAAACAATAGAAAAGATCAATGAAACTAAAAGCTGGCTCTTTGACAAGATACACAAAACTGATAAACCTTTAGTCAGATTCATAAGAAAAAGAGAGAGGGTCCAAATCAATAAAACTGAAATAAAAGAGAGGAAGTTTCAAATAATACCACAGAAATACAAAGAATCATAAGAGATTACTATGAGTAATTATGCATCATAAAATAGACGATTTATAAGTGGATAAATTTTTGGAAACATATACTATTCCAACAGTGAACCAGAAAGAAAATATGAACTGACCAAGTATCAGTAACAAAACTGAATCAGTAATTTTAAAAATCTACAACCAAACAAAAGTCCAGGGCTCAGAGCATGTGAAAGTTTGCATAATCCTTTTAAGAGTGGAGTCTGTGCTTCCTGCAGCTTTCCAGCTCTCTTGTACACAAGCCCCACTCGCCTTCAAAGCCAGATGTTTGGGGGCTCATCTTTCCCGTGCAAGGCCCCCAGGCAAGGGAGTCCAACATGGGCTCAGACCCTTTGCCTCTTGAGGAGAACCTCTACATTTGTGATTATTCTCCCGTTTGTATGTTACCTACCAAAGTGTGTGGGAGGGTACTCCCATATCTCTACCCCTCCTTCCTGTTTCTTTGTGGTTCCTTCCTTATGTCTTTAGTTGTTGGCAGTCTTTTCTGCTAGTTTTCAGGTTGTTCTTGTAAGTAATTGTTCTGCAAATAGTTTCAATTTTGATATGTTTGTTTAGAGGAAGTGAGCTCAGGGTCTTCCTTCTCCATTTTGCCCACCTCACCTTTGACCCTCCTACCAACTTTTCTGAAATGCTTCTTTGATTCTGAAGTCACTAGACTCTGCAGGGCTCCAGGCAAGTTTGAACTTCAGTGTGCCAGAACTTCCCCTTGCCTATCACTCCCCTTCAACAGCAAAATAAGTTCAGTATAAAAAACTCTATTTGGTTTGTAGTATGATTTTTAAACTATAATCAGCCAACAGAATAATTTATAATAACAATAATAACTAATACATCTAACACTAAGTGCCAAGTACTATTCTTAGTGCTTTATATACAGGCAGTAAATTATCCTGTTACTGTATTTTATCTTATTTTTCCAATTTTATAGGTAGGGAGAGTGGACACAGGGAATTTAAGTAATACTAAATTATCTAACCTGGCAAATTACGGAGCCACATGGTGTGGCTCCCATGACTGTGCTCTTAACCAGTTGCCTTGTTGTTGCTCAGTCACTGAGTCAGTTCCGACTCTTTGTGACACCATGGACTGCAGCACGCCAGGCTTCCCTGTCCTTCACTGTCTCCCAGAGTTTGCTCAAACTCATTTCCATGAGTTAGTGATGACATCCAACCATCTCATCCTCTGTCGCCCCGCTTCTCTTGAAAGTGTGAAAGTGTTAGTTGCTCAGTTGTGACCCCATGGACTGTAGCCCTCCAGGCTCCTCTGTCCATGGGATTCTCCAGGCAAGAATACTGGAGTGGGTTGCCATTCTCTTCTCCAGGGGATCTTCCCCACCCAGGGGTCAAACCTAGGTCTCTTTCATTGCAAATACATTCTCTACCATCAGAGCTATGAGGGAAGCCAAGGATGGGATACGAACCCAAAAGTGAAAGTTGCTCAGTTGTGTCCAACTCTTTGCAATCTCATGGACTTAGTAGCCTGCCAGGCTCCTTTGTCCATGGGATTCTCAGACAAGAGTACTGGAGTGTGTAGTAATTCCCTTCTCCAGGGCATCTTCCTGACCCCAGGATTGAACCAGGGTTTCCTGCACTGCAGGCATTCTTTACGGTCTGAGCCACCATGGAATTCCCCTGCAGTTCTCTTGCCCTCAGTCTTTCCCAACATCAGGGTCTTTTCCAGTGAGTTGGCTCTTCACATCAGGTGGCCAAAGTACTGGAGCTTCAGCTTCAGCGTCAGTCCTTCCAATGAATATTCAGGCCTGATTTCCTTTAGGATTAACTGGTTTGATCTTGCAGTCTAAGGAACTCTCAAGAGTCTTCTCCACCTAAGGAAACAGAAGACCTTTATATAGAAAACTATAAAACACTGATGAAAGATATCAAAGAGGACACAGATAGATGGAGAAATATACCGTGATCATGGATCAGAAGAATCAATATAGTGAAAATGAGTATACTACCCAAAGCAATCTATAGATTCAGTGCAATCCCTATCAAGCTACCAACGGTATTTATCACAGAACTAGAACAAATAATTTCGCAATTTGTATGGAAATACAGAAAACCTTGAATAGCCAAAGCAATCTTGAGAAAGAAGACTGAAACTGGAGGAATCAACCTGGCTGACTTCAGTCTATACTACAAAGCTACAGTCATCAAGACAGTATGGTATTGGCACAAAGACAGAAATATAGATCAGTGGAACAAAATAGAAAGCCCAGAGATAAATCCATGCACCTATGGACACCTTATCATTGACAAAGGAGGGCAAGAATATACAATGGAGAGAAGTTAATCTCTTTAACAAGTGATGCTGGCGAAACTGGTCAACCACTTGTAAAAGTATGAAACTAGAACACTTTCTAATACCATACACAAAAAGAAACTCAAAATGGATTAACGATCTAAACATTAAACCAGAAACTATACTACTCCTAGAGGAAAACATAGGCAAAACACTGTCCGACATAAATCACAGCAGGATCCTCTATAACCCACTTCCCAGAGTAATGGAAATAAAAGCAAAAATAAACAAATGGGACCTAATTGCACTTAAAAGCTTTTGCACAAAGAAGGAAACTATAAGCAAGGTGAAAAGACAGCCTTCAGACTGGACAAAAATAATAGCAAATGAAGCAACGGACAAAGAATTAATCTCAAAAATATACAAGCAACTCCTGCAGCTCAATTCCAGAAAAATAAATGACCCAATCAAAAAATGGGCCAAAGAACTAAACAGACATCTCCCCAAAGAAGACATACAGATGGCTAACGAAGACATGAAAAGATGCCCAGCGTCACTCATTATCCGAGAAATGCAAATCAAAACCACAATGAGGTACCATCTCACACCGGTCAGAATGGCTGCTATCCAAAAGTCTGCAAACAATAAATGCTGGAGAGGGTGTGGAGAAAAGGGAACCCTCCTATACTGTTGGTGGGAATGCAAACTAGTACAGCCACTATGGAGAACAGTGTGGAGATTCCTTAGAAAACTGGAAATGGAACTGCCATATGACCTAGCAATCCCACTGCTGGGCATACACACTGAGGAAACCAGAATTAAAAGAGACACATGTACCCAATGTTCATTGCAGCACTGTTTACAATAGCCAGGTCATGGAAGCAACCTAGATGTCCATCAGCAGATGAATGGTAAGAAAGCTGTGGTTCATATACACAATGGTATATTACTCAGCTGTTAAGAATACATTTGAATCAGTTCTAATGAGGTGGATGAAACCAGAGCCTATTATACAGAGTGAAGTACGTCAGAAAGTAAAACACCAATACAGTATACTAACACATATATATGGAATTTAGAAAGATGGCAGTGATAACCCTATATGCGAGATAGCAGATGAGACACAGATGTATAGGACAGTCTTTTGGACTCTGTGGGAGAAGGCGAGGATGGGATGATTTGAGAGAATAATATTGAAACATGTATATTATCGTATGTGAAACACATTGCCAGTCCAGGTTTGATGCATGAGACAGGCTGCTCAGGGCTGGTACACTAGGATGACCCAGAAGGATGGGATGGGGAGGGAGGTAGGAGAAGGGTTCAGGAAGGGGAACACATGTACACCCATGGCTGATTCATGTCAATGTATGGCACAAACCACTACACTATTGTAAAGTAATTAGCCTTCAATTAAAATAAATAAATTAAAAAAAATCTTACTCAAAATCTAATGAAAAAAAAAGTCTTCTCCAGCACCACAATACTATGCAGTGTAAAAAAAAAATCTTTTATTCAGTGTGTTTTTCAGCTTAGCTGGTGTCAAGGTCATATTATTTATTTGTAGAGACCTGCAAAGTAAAACATTGCCATAACTTTTTGAGATGAGGGTAGACCTCAGTAATTTCTGAGCCAACCATGGTTTGCACTAGGTGCACACTTCCTGCAAACCTCAGTGCTGTAACAACCATATTTTTCTCTCTGATGTTTCATGTTGTTTAAACCATGATGAGAACCTTATCTTTGTCAGGTAGGATTATAACCTGCCACAGCCCACAGCCTAAAAAAGAATCAACCCAACTATTCCCAGAATACTATCTCATCCCAGTTGGGTTTCCTCTGAGGTATTAAGGTCAGGAGAAGTAAAAGGAGTAAAATGGAGTGTCTGGTGGTGCTGTATTTGCCTAGGGTCAGCTTAAGTGGCATTTATGTAAGGGTGTATACTGTCACTATGGTGAAGGGAAAGTCTTTTGAGCCATTTATCAGTGATTTTATAGTCCTCATTTCATGGAGGATGGAATAAAAGAACAAAGAAAGTGTACTTTCAAGGTAATTTATTAAACATGAAGTGAAAAAAACAAGATAAACTTGTTTATTTTCATATGCTTCCCTTTAAAATTGCATTCTTATTATTGACCCATGGATTCATTTCTCTTTCATATCACAAATTTAAATGTGTATCTGAATAAGACCTAGCCAGTTCAAATATATTTTTAAACTCTTGATATGTTCTGGAGCTAAGTTTAAGAATTCATTCCCTTGGATTTTTTTTTCCCCCTTTACGATTTGGAGAGTTTGGAAATTATGTTTGGATGGCTTTCAACTGAGGAGATATGTGTGCTTGTTTATCTATTTTAAGTAAAACAAACAAACAAAAAAACAGGTAAATATTCATATCATTTCTTACAGAATAACTCAGTCGTCAAATTATTTTTGTATCCCAGGGTTAGTGCTTACTCAGATTAAACTTTTTGAAAAGGAAATTGAGTTTAAAATGTGGATGTGCTTTAATATGATAGGGTACCTTGAACTATTTCAAAGGCATGGACAGGTTTTGTTTTTGTATGAAGTGAAGAATGAGGCATTGGAGTTATAAACTTCAGATTCTTGTTGGAAAAATGAATTTTCCTAAGGGTAAGGGTAATGGAAATGTTTAATAATTTGCACTGAGAAGTTAATGTTACCAAAACTGTCTCCCAAGGCAGCCCTCTTCAAGCCATTATACCTGATCTAATCACCTCATTTCTCAATGTCAGAAAAGTTGATCTTAACCCTAACACCTGATTAAGAGTTCTCTCTGTAACCTTTGTGTTTTTTCCTTGAATATATTGTAGTGGAGAAGTATCATTCCTCATTCTTCTTTGTGATTTAGATGTTTCTCATTCTTTTGCTAGAAGCAATGAGGCAGTGCAAAATACCGTCTTTGAGACTGTAGGACATCAAAGTCTGACTAGAGTGGATAGATGGGTGATTTGAGAGAGGAGTGGTGGCAGAAGAACATTCACAATCATATCTGCTTTTTCAGGCTGTGTGGGTTGCATGTCAAAGTTGCTTTTGACATAACATGCAAGTGAAACTATCCATCCCTATCATCTCTATGTGGAAGCCAGTTCAGTTCAGTTCAGCTGCTCCGTCGTGTCTGACTCTTTGCCACTCCATGGACTGCAGCACCCGAGGCTTTCCATGGACAGAGGAGCCTGGTGGGCCACAGTCCACGGAGTCACAAAAGTCAGATACAACTTAGCGACTAAACCTCCACCACGACAAAAGTACAATTCAGATTTGGTGTTTGAAAGCCACAGAGTGTGTGAGACGCCTGGAGAAAGGGATGTAATGGATGGCTGTTTCTGGAAACGAAACAAGAAGGTAAGGGAACCCTGATACTATCCATTATATTCAAAGAGAGAAAAGCAAAAGATGACATGCAATTTTATGTCCTCCTTCAGCTCTGTGGAAGCCAAGGTATATTTTTTAAGTCTATTCATACTAATCTACAAAATTAAGTATTTTGGATTTATATCAGAATTTTGTATTCTTTGTAAGATATATAGAAAGGATATTAATCTGGCAATTTTATTTATTTTTTTTCCACTTATTTTTATTAGTTGGAGGCTAATTACTTTACAATATTGTAATGGTTTTTGCCATACATTGACGTGAATCAGCCATGGATTTACATGTGTTCCCCATCCTGATCCCCCCCTCCCACCTCCCTCTCCATCCCATCCCTCTGGCTCTTCCCAGTGCACCAGTCCTGAGCACTTGTCTCATGCATCCATCCTGGGTTGGTAATCTGTTTCACCCTTGAGAGTATACTTGTTTCAATACTGTTCTCTCAGAACATTCCACCCACGCCTTCTCCCACAGAGTCTAAAAGTCAAACACATGAAATGATGCTCAACATCACTCATTATCAGAGAAATGCAAGTCAAAACCTCAATGAGGTACCATTACACGCCAGTCAGAATGGCTGTTATTCAAAAGTCTACAAGCAATAAATGCTGGAGAGGGTGTGGAGAAAAGGGAACCCTCTTACACTGTTGGTGGCAATGCGAACTAGTACAGCCACTATGGAGAACAGTGTGGAGATTTCTTTAAAAACTGAAAATAGAACTGCCATATGACCCAGCAATCCCACTTCTGGGCATACACACCGAGGAAACCAGATCTGAAAGAAACACGTGTACCCCAATGTTCATCGCAGCACTGTTTACAATAACCAGGACATGGAAGCAACCTAGATGTCCATCAGCAGATGAATGGATAAGGAAGCTGTGGTACATATACACCATGGAATATTACTCAGCCATTAAAAAGAATTCATTTGAATCAGTTCTAATGAGATGGATGAAACTGGAGCCCATTATACAGAGTGAAGTAAGCCAGAAAGATAAAAACCAATACAGTATACTAACACATATATATGGAATTTAAAAAGATGGTAACGATAACCCTATATGCAAAATAGAAAAAGAGACACAGATATAATCTGGCAATTTTAAAGATCAAGTTTATCCCTGTTGTATTACATCCTCTAATATATACTATTTGAGTCAATATATTCAAGTAGCCCTTTATTAAAAATAATATAAGTAGGTCACTAAAGGACATAGTAATTTTTTATAAACCCACTCTTCCTTGTTACAAAGAATTTCTTTTATTTAGAAAGATTAAAAGAAAAAAAATCACTTCTAGGGAAAAAGTTGTCCATGTTATTTAGGATCTCATCAAGTACTAAAAACTTATTTGAGGAATAAAACATGGATATTTACCCTCTATCAGAGCTAACTGTGCTCTTGACAAGAAGTATTGAGTGTACCCAAACTTACATTTAGTTTTATAGAGTAGTTTAACTATTTTGGTTGTACATTTGTTGACATTAAAGGGTGGTAGGAAGTGGTATATGCACAGGCTTTGAAGTCATGCAGACCAGAATTTAAATTCCATGTTCTGTACTGAGAAATTGTGTGACCTTGATCCAAGTTTATGTTTAAATGGCATTTAGTTAATTCACACTGTTGTCAACGATTACCTCTGTATAGTTTGATGACATTTTATGAGGACACTTTTTTAACCTAATGCATAAAGTCTTTGAATGAATAATGATGGAATAAGTTTATATTCCTTGGTTTTTAAGAGCTTTAAGAAACGGCTTGATGATGATTGTAGTATGATCTCCCAAATTTCCTTTCAGTTCTAGCTTATTTTAAAATTATATTTGTTACAATTTGGAGATAATGAATAACATGCAACCTGAACATTCTTATGGCAACCAGCTTTCTATTTGCCTGGCATGGAATGTTGACTGTCTGCCATAAGCAGAAGATACTGTATTTATATATAAGGAGTTTGTAATTCACTTGGAAGAAAAGCTACAGATGAAATATATAGAAAAACATGCTCGTTCTTAACTTCTGTGATGAGCCCCAGACCTTTTAAATGTGTCCATTCACTTCCTTTCAGGGGACCACATCTTGATTACCAGAAGCTGAAGAACTGTCATAACAGGGCTACAAAATCTGTAAATTTTATATACATGTGCTTGCACGTACATGCATTTATATATGCATACATATGTGTATGTAATTATGGTAAAACACAAAAAGCATGAAGTTTTCTATCTTAGCCAGTTTTAAGTGCACAACTTAGTACTGTTAAGTACATTCCCATTGTTTTACATCCATTCTCTAAACCTCTTCATCTTGAAAAACTGAAATTCTATACCCATTAAACAACAGCTTTCCTTCCCCTTCCTTCCCCATTTGTTCCCGTCAACGACCATTCTGTTTTCTGTTTCTGTGAACACAGAAGAAAGGAGATATAAGTAGGATCATAAAATGTTTGTCTTTTTGTGACTGGTTTATTTCACTTAGCATAATGTCATCAAGGTCCTTCCATGTTGTAGCATTTGTCACAATTTCCTTCCTTTTTAAGGCTGAATAATGTTTAATCGTATCTGTATACCACAGATGTTGTTTATCTGTTAATCTGTCAATGGACTCAGGTTGTTTCCATCTTTTGTCTGTTGTAAGTGGTACTGCTGTGAACATGGGTATACACATATCTCTTCAAGACCCTGCTTTCAGTTCTTTTGCTTATATGCCCAGAAGTAAAATTCTGGATCATATGATAATTCAATTTTTAACTTTTTTGAGGAGCACCATAGCAGCTGTACAGTTTTACATTCCCTCCAGCAGTGCATAAGGGTTCCATTGTGTCCACATCCTTGCTGACACTTGTTATTTTCTTTTTTTTTCAATAGTAGATATCTTATTAGGTGTGAGGTACAGTAGTATAGTTTAAGCCAAACTTTAACACAGAGAATGTTATTATGGAATATACAGTCTTGTTTCGAGATTATGGCAAAAGTCTAAATTTGAATATTGTGCCAGTTGACTCTTTTATACTCCATTATACTCCACAGTTTTGGGCACCTTATTTTTGTGTGTGTGTGGTATGTGTGTGGGTGCTAAGTCGCTTCAGTTGTGTCCAACTCAGTGCAGCCCTATGGACTGTAGCCCACCAGGCTCCTCTGTCCATGGGATTCTCCAGGCAAGAATACTGGTGTGGGTTGCCGTGCCCTCCTCCAGGGGATCTTCTCGACCCAAGGTCGAATTCACATCTCTTATGTCTCCTGCATTGGCAGGTGGGTTCTTTACCACCAGCGCCACCTGGAAAGCCCAGTGTGTGATGTAGCATAGAGCATTTTCTCTCTTATACTTGTCTATGTTATAGTCAATCTCTGTTCTTAACCATTTGACCCCTGAGACCACCAGTATGTTTCAGATCAGTAATAGCCAAAGAGCCAAAGTTGTTACTATTATACTGAGAACTGTACATACAATGTGTCTTGGTGTCCCTTCCGGAATGTGAGGCCCTTAGATTGATGTGAGTCATAGTGAAAAAATACTGGCTCCACTGAGCCAGACTGTGAGCATTTTGAAACTTCTTCGCTTTCTCCCATATATTGTAAAGTGTTTGACCTGACCTGTGTATTTGTGTGTGTGTTTATATAAATACATGTTTATTATTATATTTTCTATTTAGATTTTTTTTGTTAATAAGGTGAATTTTGATTCTTGCTTTTAAGAAAAATACATGGAGTAGAATCTTTAAGTTTTGTATACAAAGAGTGATAGAGTTGTGACACAATAAAACTGTTTTATAAGATAATTCTCTTCCTTCTGGAAAAGACATGAGATTGAGGACTCAAAGACAGAGACATAAAACTGCAGTGAAAGGAGAGAGGAAAATCAGCATGAGGGGAAAGCAGAGCCACGTATAAGGCTCTCATATAAGCTTTCGTTACCTGCACATTTTCTAAGAGTGAACCACAAATGTAACTCTGAGCTTTATAGCAGCAAATTCAAAAAGGGAAAACCTTCCAGTCAGAACTTCACAGTGGTTATGAGATCAATCATCTAAACAAGTATCTTGGAGGAGTATGACTAATTTTTAGTTTACAAAAATGAAAATAGCCTCCTTTTGCTTTTATTTCTTAAAAAAATACATGTTTCTTATTTTTAAAAAGCCAACCAATCAAAAAAGTACAAAATTTCTCTTGTAATTACCCCGCTAGAGATAATTTGTGAACATTCTGCTGAGCTTCTTGGTAGTCTGTCCAGAAAAGGAAACAGTTGGTTCATACTGGCTTATTTACTTTCCCAATAGTATAAGAGCTTGTAAATTTTTCTGCACCATCAATAATAACACTGGGTCAGTGTTGTTAATTTCTCCTAGTCCTGTAAAGGAAAAAATGATATTTGTTTTCTGTTTTCCTCAATACTTATATCTGATATGAGTCTCCCATGGTTTTCCTATGTAGGTATCATACAGCATAATGAACAGGTGTCTTTTACAACATCACTTGATAGATTTGATACATTTTTTTCCTGAAGTATTTCTTATAATTGCATTAAAATATGGGTAATTCGGGATGGGGAATACGTGTAACTATATGGCTGATTCATGTCAATGTATGACAAAACCCACTGAAATGTTGTAAAGTGATTGGCCTCCAACTAATAAAATAATATTAAAAAAAAAAAATATGGGTAATGGTATTTCGCCAGATTTTTAATTCAGTAAAAACAGTTTTGAGCATTAGAAGGAGGGACAAGATAGGTGAAGTGGATTAAGAGGTAGAAACTACTAGATATAAAATAGGTTACAAAAATGTAATGTGCAGCACAGTGAATATAGCCAATTTTTTAATATGGAGTAAAATCCTTAAAAATAACATCACTATGTTGTACACCTGAAACTAATATTTTGAGTTAACCATAATTCAATTAAAAAGCAGGGGCAAAGTTTCTCTGTGGGCCAAAATGACATGGTCTGGTATTCTTTTTCTTTGGGTTTTGTTTTTTTTTTTGAGTTGGAAGGTCTGGGTGTCATTTATTTGATAGTAGTTTACATAAATGTCTTCTTCCCATGGTCATTTCCTTCAAGGCACAGGCACAGAGCCCTCTAGAAGGACAGTCTCTGAACCAGGGAGACAGGAACACTGGATGCACACATCTTTGGCAGGCCCATGCAGCCCTGGGCAGATGTAGTCCTTCAAGCTGGAAATCCACCGGGTATTTGAGACACAAAGGTGGGACGTAGAGAGGAAGGCCACAGGACTCTCGTCTCGGTTCATTCCAGGACTCTGGGGAGGGCAGCAAATCAGGCCCACCCACTTTCACGGGGGCCGATTCTACAGTCTGTGCTGTTTGTACACACCTGCTTCCGCTGGTCCCGCAGTTAAAGAGCATCAGCTTTATGGTAAGAGATGGATCACTTCTTCTCTGACCTTGCCCTGCACCTCTATTCAGCTGGATCTGTGTAGGAACCACTGGAGAAATCTGAGGCCTGTGTTCACCATTCATCTGCCTGTGCCATCTTGCTCAAATCCTGAATGAAGGGTTGGTTGGAGGCCACAAGTTAACTTGCTGACTCCCAGCCTGTCACACACATAGCCCTGTCTTTCTTCTGCCAATTGCCAGTGCCTGGGCTGGTGTACCAGCCGGCCCCAAAGACAGGAGCCAAGCTGGTCTGTGTAGGCACTTGGCAATTTTGGGTAGAGAGGTGGATTGAAAAAAGGGGGGATGGAAATGAGAAGAATTGAAGAGCTTAATCCAATCGAGTAAGAAATTTGAAGTGATTTTACTTTTATTTTCTTCACTTTAAGCCAATCCTGAAGTTTCACAGTGATTTCTGGGGCCACAGAAGGAAGGTGGTGCTGAACATCTTCTGGGCTGTGGTCCAGATGGCCCAGGAGGTGTGAGCGTCACTGGGGCAGCGGGTGGAGCCCTGACTGCCCAGCGGGCAGGTAGGTGATGTTCCAGGAGCGAGGCAGCTTCTATGCGATGCCTGCGGTGGCGGTGGCAAGCGAGTTGGCAATCAGCTCCGCTGCCTTGGAGTCACCCTCCGCGGAGATGATGGCTTTCTTTTTTTGCTGCTCAACCTTTTCCTCCACAAACCTGGCCCTCTCTGCTTCCTGCTGAGCCACCGGTTTGGCTTCCACCGCTCTGTGAATTTCCCGAAGGTCAGATTCATCAAGGATCGGTCATCCAGGATGAGCCCAAAGGTCTCTGCTCGCTCTGTGAGGTCATCGCTCACCTGTTTTGAGGCCAGCTCTCTCTGGGTGATCAGTTCTCCAGCCGATCCACCACGGGCTGGAGGATCCCTGTAATGGTGGTCTGGCAGCACATTCTCATCGTAGTCCTCTCCAGTGCTGGGGAAGATGCGAGGAAGCTGGCCAGCCACCGGCCGTAAGAGGATGCGCAGGGTGATGATGACATTCTGTAAATCTTTGCTGCCAGTGTTTACTGGCACATTACATGGTCGAGAGCGGCTGTCAGAGATTGACTTCTGTACCCAAGGGATGAGGAAATGAGTTCCTTCTCCTGTGACAATGTCCTGCACTCCACCGAACCCATCAAAGATGACAGCTCAGTGCCCAGCATCCATATTACACAAGGCAGAGTTCACCACGCTCCCGCAACAGCTAAGGCCAGGCCAAACCTGCCAATGGACTCAAACACTTTGGCAGCCATGTCTCCTTTGGCTGGACCCACTCACACCTGCTTCCACTCTGACTCCATATCGCAAGTTTCTTTGTTGATTTGGCTTTACCCAGGAATATATTTGTAGAGACCACTACTTTCCACTAAAATACACTTTCTCCTTCCTGAACACACAGCTAGACTACATTTACCAGCATCTTTTAAAATTAGGTGTAGCTAGATTTTTTATGCTAGGGTTTTTTCCTAGTGCACTGTGAGTGGAAGTAATGTGAGTCACTTCCTGACCTGGCCAATAAAACTCTGCATATATGTTTCTCAGGGCCCTCTCTTCTTTTTAGCTGAGTGAAGTGGCAGTGCTCAAAAAACCTTGAAAGTCGTATGTTGACAGTGGCTGAATAGCCATCAGCATGGATCCTTAAATGACTGACTTACTTGAATGTCTACCCAGGATGGTTATGTAAGAAAGAAATATAGTATGATTAGAGATGTTTTTCTATTAATATAGACATGAAACAAGAAGGGCCTGGGTGGGGGGTGTAATAATGATATAAAAAGAATAAATTAGAGGAACATTAATGGATATTTATGTATTTTGTTGAAAGTTTGCATTGTGGATGGCGAGCAGTAGTAAAATCAATTGAAATTGTCTTAAAATAAAAAAATTTAAAAATTTGTTGTAAAAAAACATATTGACTAATTTAACAAGAAAAATATAATGTTAAGTATATTCATATTAATATTATAAAAACAATTGAAGTTTTTAAATTAGGAAGTGAGTAAAGCAATAGTACAATCAAGAGATTTGAAAGATTTTAAGGGAAGAGCAGTTGAGGCTCAAGACAGGTGGCTGTCATCGGAAGGAAGAGGAACGCTCATGCTCAGTTGTGTCTGACTCTGACCCCTTGGACTGCAGCCACCAGGCTGCTCTGTCCCAGGCAAAAGTACTGGAGTGGCTGGCCATTTGCTCTTCTAGGGGATCTTCCTGACACAGGAACTGAACATGAGTCACCTGTGTCTCCTGCATTGGCAGGTGGATTCTTTACCACTGAGCCACCTGGGAAGCCCAGATGTCCTAACGACTGATGAATCAACAGACCAGACCAAAGATTTCCAAGTCCTGATGAGTTAGTCCTAGACAGGAGATTTGCAAGGCTGCAGTGGGCTCAGCAACTTGAGCACTTGACATCATCCTTAAGCCATAGACAAGTTTCAGTAGACCATGGAATTGGTGTACAGGAGTAGAATCTGTCTCTCCACCAAGAATAGATTCTGTCCAGACAAGTGAGAGCAGTTACGATTACAGTGTATGTGAAGCAGAGGCATATAACATTCCCCTGCTTGTAACAAATTGGACTCAAATCTGGTTATCAGGAGCAGTTTCTAGAACTAAAGTACAGGGTAAAGGCCAAGGGACAAAACCTTTGCTACTTGACTGGTACCAAAACAAAAATGACCTCCTATTGGTACTTCACTAGCAGTCCAGTTGGTTAAGACTCCATACTTCCATTGCAAGGGGCACGGATTTGGTTTCTGGTTGAGGAACTAAGATCCCACATACTGTGCCATGAAACCAAGAAAAACCCCAAAACAAATAAATTATGTTTTAAAAAGTTGCTTTATATTGATCACTTAGCTTGGGGTGTCTTATTTCCCCACTTCAACACAGTATTCCCACACATGAGCACTTACAGAGCGTACCATGAAGACAGGACTTCAGGGGCTAGATACTAAGGATGTATTACAGAAAGATACAGAGTTATATGTAGCAGAAATGTAAGGACATCAGTTCGTGATTGGTGCTCATTCAGTGGTTAGTTAGACAGGGAGGCCTGGCATGCTGCAGTCCATGGGGTTGCAGAGAGTCGGATATGAATGAGGGACTGAACCGAAGTGGTTAGAGTAATAGGTGTATCCTGGTAATTTTAATCATAGAGATGAAGTTAAAATAATGAGATCTAATATCACTGGTGTAACTTTAATGAGCCACTGCAGAGTAGCAATATATCTCATCATTTTTTCTTTTGAGTATTCCAGTGTGTGTACCAAAAGATTCAGATTCCACAGGACAAGGCAGATGTTCATCAACTCTAAAAAGGGGGAAGGTATATGCCATATAGTTTTGTATCAGAATTCTATTCCTGCATTTGCCTTGGAAACCACAGTGAGGTCTTAATGCTTTTATATTTTTTGTTTTAAAGCAAGTTCCCAACCTGCTTGAATTCCAAAAGTTCCACATAAGCAGCTTGCTTAAGTTGAACACGTTTTTCAATAGTAATTGTATTATAAATGGCAGTTCAGTTTCCAGAATAAGTCTCAAATCTCTTTTAACCCTCAATTCATCTGAATTGCTACATGTTAGGAAAAAGACATACTGGTTAGCAATGGAATTAAGAGTGTTGCAATAACTCTGAAGGATATGAGATATTAGTTGCTCAGATGTGTCCAACTTTTTGTGACCCCATGGACTGTAGCCCATCAGGCTACTCTGTTCGTGGAATTATTCAGTATTCTTGCCATTTTCTTCTCCAGGGGGTCTTCCTGACACAGGAATCAAACCCCAATTCCAGGCAGATTCTTTACCATCTGAGCCACCAGGGAACTCTACAGTTTTCTAAAAGGAGAGATGAAGGAAGAGAAAAGAATATGTGTGTGTGTGTATATATATATACATATGCGTATATATATACACGAACATTTTTTCAAGTAGGTTTAACTCAGCTGAAATTTTTTTCAAGTGGGTTTAATAATGAAAGGTGGAATAGAAGAAGAGCCCAAATTATGCTTTAGTCCTTCTGAAGGTCAAGGAAGCAGGTGGATTTTGGATTGTTATGAGCCCTTTGCCAACCAATAGGTGGTGCTATTGTCATACAGTAGTTAAGTTGCTCTCAGCCCAAAGGGAAAAGATGTGGGAAGTAAAAGTGTCAACTAAGTACTATGCACATAAATGTTGCTCAATAAATATGATTCTGCTCTTCTGAATGAATCAGATCATACTGATGAATAAAACCACATTAGCAAAATGTTATTGATATGTTGCTAAATTATGTTGTCTCTGGACTCTGGAAGCTTATAAAAAAAGTAGCAAGGCTTAGGGAAAAAATGTTAAGCTTTATCATTTATTACTACTAAAAAAGAAATTTTAAGTCCAGTTATTTGATTCTTTTGCAAGTAATATCCTGAGGTGCATTACCAGTATACTCTTGACTAGAGACAGTCCCTACGTTCTTATGCACAGTAATTTGGAGACAGCCATCTTATAGTACTCCACAGCTGAAGTAGGCCTGTATCTCCTTAGGGCTTCCCTGGTAGCTCAGTCAGGACAGAATCTGCCTGCAGTGCAGAAGACCTGGGTTTAATCCCTGGGTTGGGAAGATCCCCTGGAGAAGGAAATGACAACCCACTCCAGTATTCTTGCCTGGAAAATCCCATGGACAGGGGAGTCTGGTGGGCTACAGTCCATGAGGTTGCAAGAGTCGGACATGATCTAGTGACTACACCACCATCACTCCTTAGGGTATGAAATTTAAGGAACAATACTGCATTGTCTTACACGGATCACTCAGGAGTTTGTGACAGATCACAGGATTCACTACGTGAAAGATCGGGTAGGAAGAGAAGCAATATGATGGTCTTTCTGTTATTCACAAGATCTTGATTTTGTCTGGAGAACAAATATATGCTCATGGGTGGATTTTGAAGTTTGAGAAGTGCAGTATGTGGTCTGCATCAGTGAATTGCACAGCACTTCTTGGCACTCTAACAGTGTCAGGAGGTTGTCTCCAGGGAGGGGGAGGAGAGAAAAAGTAAATTGTACTTTGGATCCCTGTCTGCCTCAACCAGAGAAGCTCTGCTTTGAGTAGCTTCATAAATTAACCTACTAAAGAAGGTATTTTTAAACACAGGAGTTTGAAAATTATTGACACCTCAGTCTCTTACCAACTGAGCCCAGTTTTTGTACTCAGAAATCTGGTTCACAAGTACTAGTATAGTTCCTGTTAAATAGATGGGTATATCATGTTTCATTAGATGAATATATGTGGTCTCTTTCTACATCAGAATATATTTCTATTCATTTATAAGTAGTGCCTGATATTAACCAAACTAGATTAATGAAGGATATTAGTAATTTCATGGACTAATAACTAAATATATATATATTAAAATTAAGACTAATGCATCACAAAATATACTCTATTTTCACTAAATTATCCATATTAAAAATTATCATCTGGTTTTGTGAATTAGTCATGGTAGCTAACAGTGCAGCCCTTGATGCTTTTATGATCTTTGAGGGATGGCCAAGAACTATTTGATTTCTGTGAAACTGTTTGGGTCTAGAAATTAATCAAATGATCAGCCATGTCATCTACCTTTCAAATCTGAAAATAAAATTTGAGGTAGTCCCAAGCTTTGCAAGTGGTATAGCATAGTTTAATAATTCTCTAAATTTTAATAATATTTGCCACTTTCAAAAATTAATTCCTTCAGTTTCTCTCTTTACCTCTCTATTGACAGCCCCAAGTATTCAAGTGGAAATCAAATGCTTTGATTATATTTGTTTTATAACACTATGAGTGTTTGCTAATTTTGAGAGGAGAAAATACTATTCCTTTTTACATTAAGGATGTACCAGATTGGAATTTGTTTGATTTAGCTAGCAACTTTCACTTCAAAATGAAAAAAAAAATTTTCAATCAATCATAAATTTCCTCATTATAAGAATAGTCTTTTTAAAACCTGAAATTTCCATATAATATATCTTAAAGCCTGTTTAATTTGGCTAAAAAAATTTTATACCCTCCTTTATTTTCCTTTCCTTTTTATGTGTATTTAAGACATTTAACTCATCTGTCATGATTCAGAGATAGTTACAGCAGAAACATCAAATGTTAGTTTTTTGTGTTATTTCTTCAAATGCTCAAATTCTTAATATAAATATACTTTATACATTGAATATAATTTAGCTTTACAAAGAACTGTAGAATATATTAGATGAATAAAGTACTTTCAAAATACTGATTTCCTAAACATCAATCAAAACCAGAAGCCTGCTTCTCTTTCAGCTCTTCAAAGTGAACACATTATTATGTATGTTCATAAATAGCATGAATCCATCATTTGAATTTTTCTTTTTAATGATTAATTCTTTTGGGGGTGAGGGACAAGTGTAATTACAACTGCATTTTTCTGAGCATAAAAAATTCCTTGCAGTTTGGAAAATAGGTGATTTTATACAGAATATTCAGGTGTCTTTATTTTTACAACTATTTTCACTGTTTGATTTCCACAGTAATGGAAAGGACATAAATGAAGTACATTTCTAAGATGTATGTGCCTGATTTGGGACTAGAATCAGAAAACCTACTTAACTTTTGACTTTGAATCTTTTTAGATTATTGTAATAGACTCTTCAATATATAGGGACTTCCCTCAGTAGCTCAGTCGGTAAAGAATCTGCCTGCAATGCAAGAGACCAGGGTTCGATTCCTAGGTCAGGAAGATCCCCTGGAGAAGGAAATGGCAACCCACTCGAGTGTTCTTGCCTGGAGAATCCCATGGACAGAGGAATCTGGTAGGCTATAATCCATGGGGTCACAAGAGTTGGACTTGATTTAGGGACTAAACCACCTTATTGGTTGAATAACATTTTGAGAATTTTCAAGTTTTACTTGCTTATAATATTACTGTTGTTGGTTGTTCAGTCTCTTAGTCATGTACGATCTTTGTGACCCCATGGACTACAGCATGCCAGGTTCCTCTGTGCTTCACTATCTCCTGGAGTTTGTGCAAATTCATTGCACTGATGCTATTTAACCTTCTCATCCTCTGCTGCCCCCTTCTTCTTTTGCCTTCAGTCTTTCCTAGCATTACGATCTTTTCCAGCGTTTCAGCTCTTCACATCAGGTGGCCAAAGTACTGGAGTTTCAGCTTCAGCATCAGTCCTTCTAGTGAATATTCAGGATTGATTTCCTTTAGGGTTGACTGGTTTGATCTCCTTGCTGTCCAGGGGACTCTCAAGAATCTTCTCCAGCACCACAATTCAAAACTATCAATTCTTCAGCACTCAGCCTTCTTTATGGTCCAACTCTCACACCTGTACATGACTACTGGAAAAACTGTAGCTTTGACTATATGGACCTTTGTCGGCAAAGTGATATATCTGCTTTTTAATATGCTATCTAAGTTTGTCTAGCTTTCTTTCCAAGGAGCAAGCATCTTTAAGTTTCATGGCTGCAGTCACCATCTGCAGTGGTTTTAAAGCCCAAGAAAATAAAATCTGTCACTACTTCCACTTTTTCCCCTTCTATTTGCCGTGAAGTGATAGGACCCAATGCCATGATCATCCTCTTTTTAATGTTGAGTTTCAAGCCAGCTTTTTCTCTCTACTCTTTCACCCTAATCAAGATGCTCTTTAGTTCCTCTTCAGTTTCTGCCATTAGAATGATGTCATCTGCATATCTGAGGTTGTTGATATTTCTCCCAGCAACCCCAGCTTGTGATTCACCCAGCCCGGTATTTCGCATGATGTACTCTGCATATAATATTACTATGGAACTCTAAAAAAAGACAGTAAATAAGAGTTTATTGTCCATGTGGAAAAGCACAGACACAAATTGGCAGTAGGTTCATCTTTTTTTGTCTTAAATTTTGATGTTCTTCCTGTCTACTTTCAGACCTAAATTTTACAAATGTTATTTACAGCCTTTGAAAAATTTATGAAGTCAGATTTAAACAAAAGAATATTGTTGTGCTATAAACTTGCCACAAAATGTTTATGGTAATAAAGGAAGTAGATCCCTTGTGATTTTTCCACTGTTTTTCTGGGTTTAAGACCTTTCAGCTTTTGGGTTCTGAAAAGTTAAACCATATTGTATAAGGCATTTTAGAATAACCAAGCATTTTTATATAATTTTGGATTTTCTAAGATTGAAGAAGCTGGGATTCCTTATGGGAAACCTGTAAGAATGGGGCAGCTAATAAGATTTTAGGTAATCCATTGAACTAGTTGGCAGTCTTAAAAATGCTGAAATCTTATCTGGAAGGCCTCTTTAATTACTTTTAAAAAAGTATTACCTGCTGGGACCTGCTGAGATAGTCTTTGATGCTCACATAAATATATGTAGAATATGTCAAATTATACAGTCATCTCATTTTCAAGCAGGAATGCCTCACTTGATCACTATGGGAAAATAATAGCTTATGATAGTTATGAATAAAATGTTAGTTTTTAATTGGATATCTATAATGATACTGAGTGCAGACTTTGTAAATGCTAATTTTAAAGTGTTAAATGGAAAATGCTTATTGTTAGAAGTCCGAAAAAAGCTTAGGGGCAAATACTGGCTCTACTACTTTAATTAATTGTGTTTATTTGGGTAAGCTAATCACCTTATGTCTCATTTTCCTCATCTGTAAAAGATTCTTTTAAAGATAACGGATAATATATCAAGGGCACATAAACATTGCCTGGTACATAGCAGGTTCATAGTAAAAAAAAAAAATGTTACCTCTGAGTAACTTCAGTCAAATTATGCTGTAAGTCAAATGGGAATATGACTTTTGGTGTAAGGATTCTTATTTAGTACTCTTAACTGATGTTTTTTTTAAAAATGTACAAGGGTTCAGAATAACAAGGTTTAAAGTACCAAATCTAACATATATAGTATGAGTCTTGGCTTTCAGTAGCCCACACTTTCATATATTATGCATTGACACTTCTAAGCCTCCTTTCGTATGCAAAATTCAATCTTCTATACATCACCACACAGACTGATTTAGAATTATTACCTGGTTTGCACTGATCTCTGCCACTGGGGTAAAGGACCAGACATCAGTCAGGCAGCAGAGATCTTACTTGGCCATCCTGCCTGCTTCATTACCATTCCTCCAAGTTAGGGGCTCCTGTCGGGCATCAGAGGCCTGAATCTTGCTTGTTTTCAAGGGGATAGCTATCCCAGAGATATGTCACTTTACTCAGCCCAATCTCTCTTTCCACCCCAAAGTCGCCTCTGAATTCCATTCATTCTCCTCACAGTGCTCCACCAGTGGGAAATATTGGGCTGGAAGTAGACAGCTGGTTGAAAATCTTCACCAGGATTGCATCTGCCTGTGGGCCACAACCAACATAGGCCCCCTCCTTTGATTTGTTACTCATGGGAGGAAGCTTTTTCTCCACTGTGGTATCTTGTGAGTTCTGATGCTTCAGCATTTAAAGATTAAAGTCTGCTTAAATATTTTTCCTAGCCTGTGTGGATGGATTTGGAAAGGAGCAGTGGGCCAAGTAAGGAGAAACATCTAAGTCTGCTGTTTCATTCTTCTGGGCCATTGGTGTCACCTGCCTCAGACTGGTACCTGTCAAGGGTCTTACTCATCAGTAGGGTCACTGACACCCTAGGAAGGCAGTATTTGAGGTACTAAACTAGAAATGTTATAAATTTCTAACCAAGTAAGTTTTATTTAACTTTACAATGTACAGGGACACCCTATATGTAGAGGAAAGGGAAATTACATCCAAATAAAAACAAAAGACAAAATCCTTTCCTCTTAATGATTCTGACCAGAACCATTCTTTGTCAGGATGGTTACAAAATGATGATTTTCCAGCTCTTACAGTTACTGCACACATCCTGTTTGGCACTGTGGTAAGCAAGAGTGTTTTAATCTCAATTTGTTTACTTATTCATCTGTTTGTCTATATTTTTAGTGGTTTGGCTTTATGGATTCCGTTCCTTTTCAGTGGTATATAGTTCTTATGCATTTTGGTCTCAGAAGCTTCTTAAACTCTTAAAAATTATTGAAAGAGCTTTGTTTATAAGGTATGTATTTAATATTTATTGTATTGAAACTAAAATGGAATTTTAATTTCATTAAATCAATCAATCAATACTTAAATTTAAGTATTTAATAATTCATTAAAAATAACCCTAATAAATCCATTACATATTTATGGAAATAATATATTTTGATCAGAAATAACTATACTTTCCAAAACAGAAACATTTACAGAGAAGAGTAGCATTGCTTTGTTTTATATGCAAATCCTCCTAATGTGTGACTTAATAAAAGACAGGTGGATTTTTCACATCTGTTTCCTCATTCAGTGTGTTACTATATCACATATCATGTAACCTCTGGAAAACTCCATTGTACATTCATGAAAAAATTAAAAGAGGAAAATAACATCTTAGCATTATTAAAACAGATTTAGCCTCAGAGACACCCTAAAAGGGTGATAGGCACCCTGCAGATCTCCCTTTCACACTTTGACAGTTGCTGGTCTGTAATTCCTAGATTATTTTGGTGCTCAGATTGTCCCAGATTTAGCCAGTGTCTGCACCTTCAAGCTGGCTCTTAAGTCCTTGTGACAGGCCCCTATTATCATCATTTTTTTAAACCCTTGGTTTTTTGGCATAGCAAGATGTTCCAGGCTCCCCTTGAATCCACCCTGCCCTAGGCCTGAAATCAACCATTTTTCTGAGGAAAAATCCTGATTTCTTTTGATGGATGATGGCATAGAGACCAAGATTTGAGCACTAGGAATCCTTATTGCTACTAAGGCCTTTGCTTTTAGGCTCATTCTGCAAATAGAACCAGAAAAATGTATACATGTATATGTGAAAATACATATGTCTGTGTACAAATACATGTCTAGCTTATTTATCATAAGTATCAGTATCTCGAGTTTCAATCTGACCCCTGGTCTTTTTCGCCTTTTCCCGTTGCATGTCTATATATCATTCCACAATGAGAACCCTGGCTTCCAGTAACATTAATGCATATACACATTTGCTGAATCATGTATCTAAAGTAGTTTCATAATTGCCTTACCCATACCACTACAGAAAACAAAGATACTATAAACAGTTAAGGATGTATCTGCAGGTCTTTTCCTGCCCAAGACTTAGGGTACGTATGCAAATACCTTGTTCATAAGTTACCTGCTCTAGTTCTTTCTTCTTTCCCCCATTCAGTGTGGTTGTGTTTTTAGTCTGAAATAAATTTGGGATTATTTGTTTCAGCTCGCTTTCATTTCCTTTCACATCTGTGTTTATTTAATTTTTTGAATATATAGAACATAAGCATGTTGTCAAACTTATTCAAAAGTATATATTCAGACAAGTACCACACCCTTACTAGTTCTAAGATCTTTGCCTTCTTCTTTCAAACCTGACCTAAGATTGTACATGACATAGGATTTTTTGCAATGAAGAGTAAATGCAATCCAAACAATGCTTCAGTGTTCATTGGCCATTTCCTACCCATAGTAATTTCTTACTGGTATATTGATTCCTATGCCCTGTATCAACATATGTGCCACTGGGCCTGTCTCTCCAGACTGGTGTTCAAGATGACTTCAGAAGGTACAAAGACAACCATTACATTTTAAAGATACTTATCTATTTTTTGTATGTTTGAACACAGTGCAACTAGTATATTAAGTCAGTGATTTTCTGGGGTTTTTGGGGGGAGGTGGGGTAAAGTAAAAGTGAATACTGAAGAATAAAGCAAGTCAAAATTAAAGAAAAATATTAGGGAATTAATACCAAAAAGTATGGCCAAATTGCAAAGCAGGCACTTGAACGAGTGAAGTTTAGGGCTCTCTACTCTAGCTCTTCTTTGCCTTGTCTGTGTCCAGGGTCCTTATACTCTGTGCCAGAAACCCAGTAGAACAGATGAGATCTTTTACCTAAACCCATCATCTACCTGATACCAAAGACAAAGAATCATGCCTTTTTTCTTCTTTTAACTAAATGGATTCCATATTTTTTAAAACAAAGTTTTAAGTTTGGGAAACAATACTTTGGGCTTCCCAGGTTGCGTTAATGATAAAGAACCCACCTATTGAAAGTTGCAGTTTCAGTCCCTGGGTTGGGAAGATCAGCTGTAGAAGAGCTTGGCAACCCACTCCAGTATTCTTGCCTGGAGAATCCCACGGACAGAGGAACCAGGCGGGCTACAGTCCATGGGGTCACAGAAAGTCAGACACAACTGAAAAACTTAGCACACCACTATTACCTACACAGACTTTAAATCCATATACCACTGACCGTTATTGATCTACCTAAATTCAGACTTTTGACTACTTTAATATTGTTTAATATTAAGTAAAATATAGTATTAATTATATTGTTTTACTTAATACTCATGGAGTATACCACTGTTGATTGTTTATTGTTGTATTAGGCCTTATTAAACCCTTACATACATTAGATTTAATGTCTTTGTTATTAAGTTAATTTTTAAATGTAAATTAGATCATAAAATTGGACACTTGAGTAAGTACTTATATTTACTCCATTTACTAGATGGAATTTTTTTTGCTATGATACGTAGGATTGTCTTTACAACTCTTGTATGAAAACATATTAGAATGAGTAAGTGTTCAATTTGTGCATAATTTCTTACTAAGTACAAAGCATAAGTCTTATCCCCAGTTCATAGTTGTACAAGTAGCATTTATTCTAAAGAATGGAGTAGTCTTAAAACAGTTTATATGAAGGGGAAAACCCATATCTGGTTACTAAGAGTGTATGCAATAAATTAAAGGCCTTATTTTGTATTGTTGAAGGTGTGTATATGTATTTCATAAACCTTTGATGTCAATCTATTATCAGCGACTAATTCATGAATTACTCTTCTTGTCTTTCCATATACACATCAATAGATATGACTTTTGATTTTAAAATTCTTAAGATAGGTTAAATGAGGTTTATAAACTCGAGGGTAGGAAGTGTATAGATATACATGTATATGCATTTAGTGGTGTTGCTGTGAATGGTAGACCTCTCCATTCGCCCCTCGTATGCTCAATTTTATTGATGGACACTTAAAACCTTATAGACCATATATGTACTTTCAGAAGCCCATCTGTTAGCATTTTGTATTTTAGACGATAATTTTCTGTGCTGTTATTGCTAAAAAGACATACTTCCACCTTAGTATTAAGTTAGGGACTTTATGAAGGCACAGGTACTTTGACTCTCAAACGTTTTGAAAATTGTCATGTAAACATACTTCAGTAAGTTTAGTCTATGCTAAATTTATGGTAACTCTTGTTATTATGATGTGTTTATATATGTGGATACAAGTAGCATTTTAGTAAAAATATATGTATATATGTTGAGCTTCTGCTATGAGAGTAATGCAGCTGTCATTGTTATAGTTTCCTTTTACCCTAATTCTTCTCCCTATAGCCTGGGAGCTTTACTACTGATCCCTTGTCCTACTGTGTATTTATTAGGTAAGATAAGATAAGCAAAAGGTAACTCCTCTTGGAGAACCTCAGGATTAAATCAGCCTGTTTAAATGAGTCTGTAATAAAATGCAGAGATTCCTTGACCTCATCTCAGAGTTTTTAGTCATTAATGGCTTTTCTATGAAATCCTAACCTTTCACTTACTATTACTAAATAAAACTAACCGCTCAGTAATCTTAGGCTTCCCTTTTGTAATTCCCTATCTCCTGCACAGTCACTCCTAGAAGTTTCCTTATCTATAATTGAAAAAACAAATTTTTTTTTGGCTGCTCCTTATGGGATGTGGGATCTTAGTTCCCAGATAAGGGATGGAACATATGCCCCCTGCATTGGGAGCATGGAGTCTTAACCACTGGACCAGCAGGGAAAGTCTTGAAGGAATTTTTTAATTGGTAGAATTTCATGTCATATAGGAGAGAGATTTGCAGGGAACAAAGTCAATTCCTTGAATTATGTCACCTAGTCTGTTTGGATTAGTGTCAGGTTGGCCTAGGAGTGGGAAGAGAAAGTAGTATTTTGCAAGGCCCAGATTTCTCTCCCTGACTGGTTTGATCATTGTTAAGCCATACTCCTCCCCTCATTATCTACCAGTGTCTTCTCTCTTTTAACTTGCATTGCCTGAAATAGTCAGGAACACTTGTTGATTGTTGGGACGTAGAAAATTACCTGGTTTCTTTGGGATCAAAGTTTTAATGACAAAGAAATGTGTTTTGAGACCATCATTTTGATAAAGTTGTTTCAAAAGGATATAATCAGGAGTTTTTGTTTATTGACATATAGTTGTTTTACAATATTGTGTTAGTTTCAAGTATATAGCAAAATGATTCAGATACATACACACACACACACACACATGCACATATATATAAATACACACACAGACACACATATATACACACACACACACACACACATACTTTTCAGATTGTTTTCCATTATAGGTTATCATAAGATATTGAATATTGTTCCCTGTGCTATACAGTAAATCCTTGTTGCTTATCTGTTTTATGTATAGTAGTTTATTCCTATTAATCCCATACTCCTAATTAATTCCTCACTTTCCTCCCATTCCCCTTTGGTCACCATAAGTTTATTTTCTATGTCTGTGAGTCTTTCTGTATTGAAAATAAGTTCATTTGTATTATTGTTTAGATTTCATATATAAGTAATATATAATATTTGTCTTTCTGTGACTTAATTTAGTATGATAATCTTTAGGTCCATCCAGGTTGCTTCAAATGGCAATATTTTTTATGACCAAGTAATATTCCACAATGTAGTATATTTCACACTACATCTCCTTTATCCATTCATCTTCTGATAGACACCTATGTTGCTTGCATAGCTTGGCTGTTGTAAATAGTGTGCTGTGAACATGGGGTACACTGATCTTTTGAAATTAGAGTTTTCGTCTTTTCCAGATATATGCCCAGGAGTGGGATTGCTGGATAGTTTGATAACTCTGTTTTTAGTTTTTTAAGGAACCCCCATATTATTTTCCATAGTGGGGCCAAAAATGTTGATTACCTTAGGCAGTAGCAGAAGTCTCTGAAATCTCTCCTATGTATACTTGCAAGGTGTGAAAGACTTAAACACTTTTTTGTTAATAAAAATGTTTTTTAATTGGCCTACAAATTAATTGGTTTCTCTTTTTCTATACACAAAACCTAGACTTATTCTGCCAAAATTACTTTTTCATACTATGGTAGGAAATTTAAAATTTCTGAAGTAGTTTTAGTGACAGTAGTAGTAGTGACATTGTACAGGAAACAGGGATCAGGACCATCCGCAAGAAAAAGAAATGCAAAAAAGCAAAATGGCTGACTGAGGAGGCCTTATAAATAGCTGTGAAAATAAGAGAAGTGAAAAGCAAAGGAGAAAAGGAAAGATACACCCATTTGAATGCAGAGTTCCAAAGAATAGCCAGGAGAGATATGAAAGCCTTCCTCAGCGATCAATGCAAAGAAACAGGAAAACAATAGAATAGGAAAGACTAGAGATCTCTTCAAGAAAATTAGAGATACCAAGGGAACATATCATGCAAAGGTGGGCTAAATAAAGGACAGAAATGGTATGTACCTAACAGAAGCAGAGGATGTTAAGAAGAGGTGGCAAGAATACACAGAAGAACTGTACAAAAAAGATCTTCTCGACCCAGATAATCACAATCGTGTGATCACTCACTTAGAGCCAGACATCCTGGAATGTGAAGTCAAGTGGGCCTTAGGAAGCATCACTACGAACAAAGCTAGTAGAGGTGATGGAATTCCAGTTGAGCTATTTCAAATCCTGAAAGATGATGCTGTGAAAGTGCTGCAATCAATATGTCAGCAAAATTGGAAAACTCAGCAGTGGCCATAGGACTGGAAAAGGTCAGTTTTCATTCCAGTCCCAAAGAAAGGCAATGCCAAAGAATGCTCAAACTACCGCACAATTGCACTCATCTCACACGCTAGTAAGGTAATGCTCAAAATTCTCCAAGCCAGGCTTCAGCAATACCTGAACCATGAACTTCCAGATATTCAAGCTGGATTTAGAAAAGGCAGAGGAACCAGAGATCAAATTGCCAACATCCGCTGGAGCATCAAAAAAGCAAGAGAATTCCAGAAAAACATGTATTTCTTCTTTATTGACTATGCCAAAGCCTTTGTGTGGATCACAGTAAACTGGAAAATTCTGAAAGAGATGGGAATACCAGACCACCTGACCTGCCTCTTGAGAAACCTGTATGCAGGTCAGGAAGCAACAGTTAGAACTGGACATGGCAGACTGGTTCCAAAGAGGAAAAGGAGTACGTCAAGGCTGTATATTGTCACACTACTTATTTAACTTATATGCAGAGTACATCGTGAGAAACACTGGGCTGGAAGAAGCACAAGCTGGAATCAAGATTGCCGGGAGAAATATCAATAACCTCAAATAGGCAGATGACACTGCCCTTATGGCAGAAAGTGAAGAACTAAAGAGTTCCTGATGAAAGTGAAAGAGGAGAGTGAAAAAGTTGGCTTAAAGCTTAACATTCAGAAAACTAAGATCGTGGCATCTGGTCCCATCACTTCATGGCAAATAGATGGGGAAACAGTGTCAGACTTTATTATTTTGGGCTCCATAATCACTGCAGATGGTGATTGCAGCCATGATAATAAAAGATGCTTACTCCTTGGAAGGAAAGTTGTGACCAACCTAGACAGCATGTTAAAAAGCAGAGACATTACTTTGTCAACAAAAGTCCATCTAGTCAAGGCTATGGTTTTTCCAGTGGTCATGTATGGATGTGAGAGTTGGACGATAAAGAAAGCTGAGTGCCGAAGAATTGATGGTTTTGAACTGTGGTGTTGGAGAAGACTCTTTTTTTTTTCTGCAAGAAGATTCTTTATTTTTTTTTTTTAATTTTATTTTATTAGTTCGAGGCTAATTACTTCACAACATTTCAGTGGGTTTTGTCATACATTGACATGAATCAGCCATAGAGTTACACGTATTCCCCACCCCGATCCCCCCTCCCACCTCCCTCTCCACCCGACTCCTCTGGGTCCTCCCAGTGCACCAGGCCCAAGCACTTGTCTCATGCATTTCACCTGGGCTAGTGATCTGTTTCACCATAGATAATATACATGCTGTTCTTAACGAAACATCCCACCCTCACCTTCTCCCACAGAGTCCAAAAGTCTGTTCTGTACATCTGTGTCTCTTTTTCTGTTTTGCATATAGGGTTATCGTTACCATCTTTCTAAATTCCATATATATGTGTTAGTATGCTGTAATGTTCTTTATTTTTCTGGCTTACTTCACTCTGTATAATGGGCTCCAGTTTCATCCATCTCATTAGAACTGATTCAAATGAATTCTTTTTAACGGCTGAGTAATATTCCATGGTGTATATGTACCACAGCTTCCTTATCCATTCATCTGCTGATGGGCATCTAGGTTGCTTCCATGTCCTGGCTGTTATAAACAGTGCTGTGATGAACATTGGGGTGCACGTGTCTCTTTCAGATCTGGTTTCCTCGGTGTGTATGCCCAGAAGTGGTATTGCTGGGTCATATGGCAGTTCTATTTCCAGTTTTTTAAGAAATCTCCACACTGTTTTCCATAGTGGCTGTACTAGTTTGCATTCCCACCAACAGTGTAAGAGGGTTCCCTTTTCTCCACACCCTCTCCAGCATTTATTGCTTGTAGACTTTTGGATAGCAGCCATCCTGACTGGCATGTAATGGTACCTCATTGTGGTTTTGATTTGCATTTCTCTAGTAATGAGTGATGTTGAGCATCTTTTCATATGTTTGTTAGCCATCTGTATGTCTTCTTTGGAGAAATGTCTGTTTAGTTCTTTGGCCCATTTTTTGATTGGGTCATTTATTTTTCTGGAATTGAGCTTCAGGAGTTGCTTGTATATTTTTGAGATTAATCCTTTGTCTGTTTCTTCATTTGCTATTATTTTCTCCCAATCTGAGGGCTGTCTTTTCACCTTACTTATAGTTTCCTTTGTAGTGCAGAAGCTTTTAAGTTTCATTAGGTCCCATTTGTTTATTTTTGCTTTATTTCCAATATTCTGGGAGGTGGGTCATAGAGGATCCTGCTGAAATTTATGTTGAAGAGTGTTTTGCCTATGTTCTCCTCTAGGATTTTTATAGTTTCTGGTCTTACATTTAGATCTTTAATCCATTTTGAGTTTATTTTTGTGTATGGTGTTAGAAAGTGTTCTAGTTTCATTCTTTTACAAGTGGTTGACCAGTTTTCCCAGCACCACTTGTTAAAGAGGTTGTCTTTTTTCCATTGTATATCCTTGCCTCCTTTGTCAAAGATAAGGTGTCCATAGGTTCGTGGATTTATCTCTGGGCTTTCTATTCTGTTCCATTGATCTATATTTCTGTCTTTGTGCCAGTACCATACTGTCTTGATGACTGTGGCTTTGTAGTAGAGTCTGAAGTCAGGCAGGTTGATTCCTCCAGTTCCATTCTTCTTTCTCAAGATTACTTTGGCTATTCAAGGTTTTTTGTATTTCCATACAAATTGTGAAATTATTCATTCTAGTTCTGTGAAAAATACCATTGGTAGCTTGATAGGGATTGCATTAAATCTATAGATTGCTTTGGGTAGAATAGTCATTTTGACAATATTGATTCTTCCAATCCATGAACACAGTATGTTTCTCCATCTGTTTGTGTCCTCTTTGATTTCTTTCATCAGTGTTTTATAGTTTTCTATGTATAGGTCTTTTGTTTCTTTAGGTAGATATACTCCTAAGTATTTTATTCTTTTTATTGCAATGGTGAATGGTATTGTTTCCTTAATTTCTCTTTCTATTTTTTCATTGTTAGTATATAGGAATGCAAGGGATTTCTGTGTGTTAATTTTATATCCTGCAACTTTACTATATTCATTGATTAGCTCTAGTAATTTTCTGGAAGAGTCTTTAGGGTTTTCTATGTAGAGGATCATGTCATCTGCAAACAGCGAGAGTTTCACTTCTTCTTTTCCTATCTGGATTCCTTTTACATCTTTTTCTGCTCTGATTGCTGTGGCCAAAACTTCCAACACTATGTTGAATAGTAGTGGTGAGAGTGGGCACCCTTGTCTTGTTCCTGATTTCAGGGGAAATGCTTTCAGTTTTTCACCATTGAGGGTAATGCTTGCTGTGGGTTTGTCATATATAGCTTTTATTTGGAGAAGACTCTTGAGAGTCCCTTGGACTACAAGGAGATCCAACCGGTCTATCCTTAAGGAGATCAGTCCTGGGTGTTCATTGGAAGGACTGATGTTGAAGCTGAAACTCCAGTACTTTGGCCACCTGATGCAAAGAGCTGACTCATTGGAAAAAACCCTGATGCTGGGAAAGATTGAGGGCAGGAGGAGAAGGGGACGATAGAGGATGAGATGGTTAGATGGCATCACCGACTCAATGGACATGAGTTTGGGTAAACTCCGGGAGTTGGTGATGGACAGGGAGACCTGGCGTGCTGCGGTTAATGGGTCACAAAGAGTTGGACACGACTACGACCGAACTGAACTGAAGTTAGAAGCTGCTTTTTCTAGTATACCTAATTCTAAATGAAATCTCTTCTTTTTCCTGTTAATTTTCTTATTGTAGGAGGAAGTGGTGGAGAAAGCAATGGCACCCCACTCAAGTACTTTTGCCTGGAAAATCCCATGGATGGAGGAGCCTGGTAGGCTGTGGTCCATGGGGTCACACAGAGTCAGACACAACTGAAGTGACTTAGCAGCAGCAGCAGGAGGAAGTATGCAATATCTAAAGAGAAAATACTTCTTTTAGTAGCAACTGTGTCATGTGCTATGCTCTTAGCTGCTGTAGTGTTCAACTCTTTGTGATCCCGGGATGTAATCTTCCAGGTTCCTCTGTCCATGAGGATTCTCCAGGCAAGAATACTGGAGTGGGTTGCCATGCCCTCCTCCAGGGGATCTTCCCAACCCAGGGATTGAACTCAGAACTCCTGCATTGCGAGAGGATTCTTTACCATCTGAGCCACCAGGGAAGCCCAGGAATACTGAAATGGTTAACCTATCCCTTCGCCAGGAGATCTTCCCGACCCAGGAATCGAAACAGGGTCTCCTGCGTTGCAGATGGATTCTTTACCAGCTGAGCTACCAGGAAAGTTCTGACTGTGCCATGGGTTCTTTTAAAAATGTAATACTCACTTTTGTCTTACAGGACAAACTATTCGAGAGAAAAGAATTGTAGAAGCAGCAAATAAAAGAGAAATAGACTATGAAGTGGGGGATATCCCAACAGAATGGGAAGGTAAGTTTCTGCTTTTAGTTGTAACTTCTGGAAAGCAAATTATTTATATATAAAATCATTAAGAACGTGCATAATTTCATGTTTATTCTCTTTGCAAAAACTTTTACAATCTGAATTGATGAAACTTTTTTTAAGCTTTTGTATTTCTTTGAAAGTTGTGACAGTGTCACATTTCAGGAAGGGAACAGTGAGAACTATGAAGCATTAGCAGAGCTCAGACTAGCATGAGAGGAGCAAAGCTCCATATATGCAGAATTGAAGGAGGCACCATTTTTGTATGCTGGTCCTAAACTTGCCCAACCTCATGATTTGAATTCTGTTTCTGTTTCATTCTCTATCCATGTGAATATCTTCCCAGGTGGCTCAGTGTTAAAGAATCCACTTGCCAAGCAGGAGACACAGGTTTGATTCCTGGGTTGAGAAGATACCCTGGAGAAGGAAATGGCAACCCACTCCAGTATTTCTTGCCTGGAAAATCCCATGGACAGAGGAGCTGGGTGGGCTACAGTCCATGGACCCGCAAAGAGTCAGGTACAACTTAATGACTAAACAACAACCCACATGAACATGGGAAAGTAACTCATACTTCTCAGACTTAGTTTCCTCTTTTTTAAATTGTGGATAATACTTGTTTTAAATGCCATTTAGAATATTTGTTCAACTTAACAATTAGTTGCCCCCGTGTTTAGAGAAGGATGGACACTTGATCCCTGTCAGTACTTGGAATTAAGGTAAAAAATCAGAGAAAGAGCAAAATAATAGCAGTGTTTCCATATGACTGGGAATAGTAACTTATGAACTTGGTAGCCTTTGGGGGACTATCTTCAATCCACCCCTTGACCTTTGTTACAGATAAAAACCTCTTTATCTACTAAGAAGAAAATGGAAACCAGTCTGCAAAGAGAAGGACAATTAACCCTTGAACAACACAGGTTTTGTTTTTGTTTTTGCTTTTGTTTGTTTGTCTTGAACAACACAGGTTTGAAATAGGTCCACTTAGACACAGATTTTTTTCAGTAAGTTCGTGCTATGGTATTACATGATCATTGGTTGGTTTATTCCGCTGATGCAGAACTACAGATATGGAAATCTGACTGCAAAGTTATAGGTGGATTTTTAACTGCAAGGAAGTCAGTGCTCCTAACCCTGCGTGTAGAAAGACAGAATATTTCCTAGGTTTCCAGCAACTTTCCAGTTCCCAGTTCCATTTCTTTCTGAATGATGTTCAGCTGCAAGTTTGCCTTTGAGTTCTGTGTTATAAATTTTCCCTTTCTCTTTATTAGTTCTTAACCTAGTGCTTGGCACATAGTAAGTGCTCAGTAAGTATATATTGAATACTTAAAACTCTTGCTTGTTATTTACAACTAAAGAAAACTTAACTGAAATACCAGTTGTGCTCAGTTATGTCTGACTCTTTGCAACCCCATGAACTGCTGCCCTTCAGGCTCCTCTATCCATGGAATTTTCCAGGCAAGAATACTGGAGTGGGTTGCCATTTCCTACTCCAGGGGATCTTCCCCACTCAGGGATCGAACCTGCAACTCCTTTGTCTCCTGCATTGCAGGCAGATTCTTTACCACTGAGCCACCTGGGAAGCCCCATGCCTATCTTTTATATCACTTAACATTTGCCAAGTGTTTACTTGTATACCTGGTATTATGCCATTGCTTTAAATCATTATATATATAGCACACTATATATGCTCAGTCACTCAGTTGTGTCCAACTCTCTGCGACCCCATGGACTGTATGTAGCCCACCAGGCTCCTGTGTCCATGGGATTCTCCAGGCAAGAATACTGGAGTGGATTGCCATTGCCTTCTCCAGGGAATCTTCCTGACCCAGGGATCAAACCTGTGTCTCCCGTGTTTCTTGCATTGGCAGGCAGGTTCTTTACCGCTATAATCCTATGAGATAGCCATGGCAGTTTTACCCATTTAATCGAAGTTCTAGAAATATTAGATAAGTTGCCTGGGTAATACAGCTATGCACAGTAAGCAGTCAGCCCTTTGTTTTCTAGTGGGTTTAGTATAATACCTTACACATGGTAGTGATCGTCATTGAGTTATTTTTGTCAGCATATAAGTGTAAATATGTCCCTGGAAAGATCTTTTCTATTTTTCCTTATTAACTATGAAAATAGTAGAACTATAAGAGAACTTAAAAACAGGCTTTTTGAAGAAATACAGAATATAAACTGGCAACTTCTAGGAGTAATTGAGCTTTCTTATTTTAAAAGATTCCAGTGTTATAAGCTACATTTGAAATTCTCAGATGATGCCTCCCACCTTCCTATAATGAACCTATTTTTATCATTTTTCCAATAATAATATAGAATTAAAATGTTTATAGAAATAAAGAAATAGGTAATGACTCATTTTTGAGTGTTTGAGACTTTCAGAGAATCAGAATGAAATTCTGATGCTTTTTATGGATTTGTCCTGATCTAGTAATTCAGCATAACTGTCCTGTGGCTCATACCCTTAAAATATATGTATCATCTAAGCACTGAAACAAAAATTATTTTTATAGTGTTACATATCAATTAAATGTAAAAAATAAGAACTCCATGAGTGAAGTGAGTCAGAAAGAGAAAGAGAAATATTATATTCTAACACACATATATGGAATCTAGAAAAATGGTACTGAAGAATTTATTTACAGGGCAGCAGTTGAGAAACGGACATAGAGAATAGACTTATGGACATGGGGAGAGGGGAGGAGAGGGTGAGATGTATGGAAAGAGTAACACGGAAACTTACATTACCATATGTGAAATAGATAGCCAATGGGAATTTGCCGTATGTCTCAGGAAACTCAAACAGGGGCTGTGTATCAACCTAGAGGGGTGGGATGGGGAGGGAGATGGGAGGGAGGTTCAAAAGTGAGTGGATATATATATACCTATGGCTGATTCATGTTGAGGTTTGACAGAAAACAACAAAATTCTGTAAAGCAATTATACTTCAATAAAAAAATTAAAAAAAATAAAAATAAAAAAGTTTTATTTTTATTTTAGAAGTGAGTCAAAGACAAGCATCATATAATATTGCTTATATTTGGAATCTAAAAATATAGTACAAACAGACTTATTTACAAAACAGAAATAGTGCCACAAATGTAGAAAACAAACTTATGCCATGAAAAAGTAAAGTAAAATATAAATATATACACAAATCACTGTATACAGGAAAGGAAAGAGAAAAAACTTAAATAATGTCAACCCCAAATGAATCTAAAGTATTTTCAGGTTCAAATGAGTATTATGTTTAATTATTAGTAGTAGAGTACAGGTTCCCACAAGCTGCATTTTCTGCCACAATATGTATTAAACGGCTCAACCTTTTCATCTGTTTATATACTGAACATCTATTGAAGATCTCTGAATTCATGAAGTTTACATTCTGGAGTGGGAAACAATAAACTAGATAAATAACTACATGGTATGTTATTGGCCCCAGAAAATAAATCTGATACAGGGAGTAGGGAGTGTTGGGGACGGTTTTGCAGTTTTAAGTAGTTTTTTAAAATGGCCTTGTTGAGAACTTGGCTTTTGAATAAAGGCAGAGGAAGAAGCTGGTCATGCTGATAAGTAGCAGAGGAGCATTCCTGGAGAACCAGGGCTGACGCCCTGAGGCAGGAGCACGCTCTGGTTTTGTTTTTGTTTTTTTTTTTTTTTTTCACGCTCTGGTTTTTAAGGAACAGCATGGAAACCAGTGTGGCTGGTAGCAGGTAAGGTTAGAAAAGCAATAGGATGCTCGGTCTTGCAGTCCTTTTGTAAGGACTCTGGCTTTTACTCTGAGATTGGAAGGCAGTGGAAGGTTTGAAAAGAGTCCTCAGTACTCTGAGTTACATTTAACAGGATCACTGTGGCTGCTGCATTGCAGAGAGACTGGCAGGGGAGGGGGGTGGCACATAAGCAAAGCTTAGAGACAGGATGCTCTTGAAATAATTCAGGCAAGAGCTGACTGTGGCATGGACCAGAGTAACAGTGTGAGTGGAAAGAAGTAGTTGCTTTCTGGATGTCTTGTAAAAGTAAAGCCAGTGAGATTTGCTGAGACATTGGATGTGGAAAGTGAGAGAACAGTCAGTGCTGACTTAAACTTTTGGACCTCACCTGAGAAAGGGCAGTTGCTGTTGACTGAATGGGGCAAGACTGGAAGGAGCAAATTTGTGAGAAGAAACTAAATCAGTTTTGAAAATGAAGCTTGAGATAACTGTTAGATATCCAGGTAGAGATATTAAGTTGTATATAAGAATTTAGTGGAAAAGTTTGGACTGGCAATAAAACGTGAAGTTGACCGCATATAAATGGTAATGAAAAGCCAGGAGATAGGATGAGATCACAGAGGATATATGTAAATAGAAAGTGAGAAGTTCATACAGTATGACCCAGCAATCCCACTGCTGGCCACATATCTGGAGAAAAACATAAAAATGCCCTAATGTTTGTTTCAGTACTATTTACAATAACTAAGACATGGAAGCAACCTAAGTGTCCATCAACAGATGTATGGATAAGGAAGATGTGATTAAAAAGAAAGAGGACGTGGTACAATGGAATACTACTCAGCCATAAAAAGAGCAAAATATGCCATTTGCAGCAAGATGAATGGGCCTCGAGATTATCATACTAAGTGAAGTGAGTCAAAGACAAGCATCATATAATATTGCTTATATTTGGAATCTAAAAATATAGTACAAACAGACTTATTTACAAAACAGAAATAGTGCCACAAATGTAGAAAACAAACTTATGGTTAAGAAAGGCCAAAGGGAGGTGGAAGGGATAAATTAGGAGTTTGGGATTAACGCATACACACTGTGTGTGTGTGTGTGCACGTGCTCAGTCATGTCTGACCCTTTGCACCCCCGTGGTCTGTAGCCCACTGGGCTTCTCTGTCCATGGGGTTTCCCAGGCAAGGATACTGGAGTAGGTTGCCATGCCCTCCTCCAGGCGATCTTCCTTATCCAGGGATTGAGCCTGCATCTCTTGTATTTCCTGCATTGGCAGGCAGATTCTTTATCACTAGTACTGGGAAGCCCATATACACACTACTATGTATGTAAAATAGATAACTAATAAGGACTTAGTATATAGCAAAGGGAACTCTACTCAATATTCTGTAATAACCTATTAATATATGGGAAAATAATCTAAAAAGAATGGATATATGTGTATGTATAACTGAACACCTGAAGTTCACTTTTCACCTGAAACTGGCAACCTTGTAAATCAACTATTGTTGTTGTTGTTTAGTCACTGAGTCTTGGCCGACTCTTTTGTGACCCCATGGACTGTAGCCCACCAGGTTCCTCTGTCCATGGGATTTTGCAGACAAGAAAGACAAGAATACTGGAGTGGGTTGCCATTTCCTTCTCCGGAGATCTTCCTGACTCAGGGATCAAACCTGTGTCTCACAAATTCTTTACCTTTGAGCCACCAGAGAGGCCCCAAATCAACTATACTCCAATTGAAAAAAAAAGAATTATAAAGAAAAAAAGAAAGAAATCGAGAAGTTCAAAGACTGAGCCCTAGGTTTTTCTAAAGTTTAGAGACAATGAAGACAAAAAGGAGCAGCCAGAAAAGTAGGAAGAAAAAAGGAAAAGTTTCAAGAAGAAACAGGTGATCAACCATGTCAAATGAGGACCAAGAATTAATTCTTTGCTTTAAGAACAGATCACTGATCCTGACAAAAATAGTTCTGTAGAGTGTTAGGAAGAAAAGCCTTTAGAAAAAAGAATAGCAAGGGAAAATTTCAAGAGAGTGAATATAAGTAATGCTTATGAGAATTTATCTGTAAAAAACAAAGGAGAACGTTGAGGGTGTACCTGGGTGGGAAAGTGGAATTGAGAGGAATTCGATTGTGTTTTTAAAGACAATAGAAGTAACCAAATTTTTTAATAGTGATGAGAAAGTTCCACTTGAAAAGGAAGCATTAATGACTCAGAAGAAAGACCTTGAGAAAGCAAGATGGGACAGAGTCTAATACACTTGTGGAAGAATTGGCCTTTGATAAGAGCATGCAAAGTTCATCAGGAGGAATAGCAGAAAAGTAGAGCATATTGTCTTAGATAGAGGTAGATCAGTAGATGTTTGATAACCTGTGTAAATTCCTTTTTGATTCCTCCAAATGAAGCACAGAGAGATTAAATAGCTCCCTAAATACAAAGAGCAGCTATAGCCATGATTTGAACCCAAATTATCTGTCTCCCTGGTGGCTCAGATGGTAAAGAATCTGCCCACAATGCTGGAGACCCAGGTTTGATTCCAGAGTCGGGAAGATTGGACATGACTGAGCAACTTTCACCCTCACTTTTTTCTGTCTCCACAGTCTTTACTCTTCTTGTATTGCCCACCTCATAATGACAAGGCCTATTTCTACTTATCCTTCAAGTATTAGAGTAGACATGAATTTCTTTGGACGTCTTTCCGACCCCACCCCTCACCCCCTAGTGCTAAGTGGTATATTCATTTCATGTTTTTCATCTGACTTTATGCCTCCCCCCAAACATAACACAACACACTGTAGAATACTCTCTTAGAATATTCACTGTAGAATATCTACCTCTTCTCCCTGGACTTGAAGATTCTTTAGAATAGTCGTTACCTTGTTCATCATTATATTCTTAGGGCCTAGTTCAACACTTAACGTAAAATAAGTGCAAGCTCAATCAACATTTAATGAATGAATGTATTTTAAATTGAAACTACACGAGGAAGAAACATTTTGGGGACTTAGCTGACATGCTGAAAATAGTCTATTTTAAAAAGAAAGACATGAAATGGCACACCAAAGCAGTTGGTTCCAAACATAAAGGACACTCAACGTTCAGATGTGGGAGGTAGTATAGTACTAGCTATTGAACTTTCTTGTAAGGTTTCAGGGACCGTTTAAGTTTCATCCATGTTATGATATATAGTTCTTATACAGAGCATCTCAAAAGCTTTATCTTTCTGATTCAGATCACAGTTTATCTTCCTTTTTCCTGTTTTGTTGTTTTTGGTAAGTTTAAACTAGTCTTTTGTTGTCAATAATAAACATTGTTGATAAGAACCCTAAAAATACATGCAAAGTAGAGTGTAATAGGAAGAGACAGAAAGGTTCTGATCCAGTATTTATTTTTAATGGAATGTTAAACTTAACCACACATACTCATTAAAATGTAAAAAATAAATTTCAAAATAAAGTCAGGTAAAATTAATTTTCAGATATATTAATCCATACCTGTCTATCCTTAACATAATAATGAATATCTCAGTATAAAAGTACTTTCATTGCTTTATTATTAATAAATAATAATTGTTTAACATGCTTTTCTTAAGTCACAGGAACATCAGACACAGATGGGTCCTTAAAGGACTACCCACCAATAATTTTCAAAATAAACTTCAAAAACTAATGTAAGGGCATGTCCCAGCATCAGAAGACCTGAGTTATGCTCAGGTCCTCCAATGTCCATTTATTATGTTGGTCATCTTGGGCAGATTGATTTACCTCTGTTTTTGATCTGTCAAATTAAAAGGCTGGGTTCAGTATCTGTTAAGGCCCCACCTATGTCTGATATTCTGTGATTGTATGAATCTAGAATTATCTCTAATCAACTGATGTCCCAATTCAAAGTCTCTGGACCTACTGTAAAACCAAATTGCTTGGCTGGGAATTATTGAGAGTTGATGGTGATCTCCTTTATCAGATGATAGGATAGCTGCATATATTAATTATCTATTGCTGCTTAACAAATTACCCCCAAAATTAGAGGCCTAAAATGATGAACTTTTATTATCTCACAGTTCTGAGTTAGGAATCTAAGCATGGCTTAAGTGGATCTTCTGTCTTAGGGTCTCTACGAAGCCTGCAGACAAGATGTTGGCCTGGGCTTCAGTCATCTCAGTGCTTCTCTCAGGACCCATCTGTTTTGAAGCTCATTCACATGGTTTTGTCAGGCTGTGGAAGATCTATTTTCAAGCTCACTCAGATGACCATTGCCTGGCTTCAGGTTCTTCCTAGCTATTTGACTTAGGGCCTTAGTTACCTGATAACTTTAGCTTTCTAAGTCTTGATATCAGGTACTGTTAGTCCTTTTTTGAAGTTGTTTTCGCTATTTGAGATCCTTTGTATTTTCATATGGATTTCATAATCACTTTGTTAATTTCTGTAAAAATACCTCCTGGGCTTTTGGTTTGGATTGTGTTGAATCTATAGATCTCTTTGCAGAGAACTAACATCTTAACAAGGATCTCTTGACGCCTGAATATTGTATATCTCTTCATTTAACTTAGGGATTATTTAATTTCTCTCATCAGAGTTTGTAGCTTTCATTGTACCTATATTGCACATTTCTTGTCAGATTTTTTCCTAACCACTTCATATTTTTGATGCTATCATAATGATAACATTTTTCAAGTTTAATTTCTCATTATCAAATAAATATTCAGTAGACTTTTTATATTGATTTTGTATCCATTACCTTGCTAAATTCAGTTATTAATTATAGTAGCCTTTTAAAAATAATTTCATCAGATTTTCTATGTAGAAGATCATGTTGTTTGTGAATAAAACATTTTTCTTAATTCTTTCCAACTTGGATTTCTTTAATTTGTTTTATGCTCACTGATTGGCATTGGCTAGAACCTCCAATAAACTGTCTAGTAGGGAAGAGAGAAGAGTGAACAGTCTTGTCTTATTCCTTATGTTTTACTTTTTTAAATATATTTTTGAGTTATCTAAAATTTTGTTTAAAAATTTCAAATCTGTGTTCTTGAGGGATACTAGTTAGTAATTCTTTTTTTCTTGTCTTTTTGTGATTTTGGTATCAGGGTAATGCTAATCTCGTGAAATGCATTTGGACGTATTCCTTCTTCACAAATCTGTAAGAGTTTGTGTGAGTTATACTACCTCTTTAGGGCTTCCGTGGTATAGCTCTACTGGTAAAAAAAAAAATCCCCCTGAAAGGTGGGAGACCTGGATTTTACCCCTGGATTGGGAAGATCCCCTGGAGGAGGGAATGTCTCCCCATTCCAGTGTTCTGGCCTGGAGAATTCCATGGACTGTATAGTCCATGGGGTCACGAAGAGTCAGATATGACTGAAGCAATTTGGCATAATTTATTTACTAGACAGGATATTCAGGTTATGTGTTTCTTCTTGAATGATCTTTGGTAGGTTGTATTTTCCAAAGAATCTGCCATTTCATCTAAGTTTCCAAATTTTTTTTGACATAAAACAGACCATAGTATTATCTTATTTTTCTTTTAATAGCTTCAGAAGCTGTGTGGTGTTAACCTCTTTCATTCCTGGATGTTATAGCTACAGTGGGTACCCCCAGATTCTGTATTGAAGTTGTAACCCCTCTTACCTCAGACTAGAGGCTTCTCAGGTGGCGCTAGTGGTAAAGAATTCACCTGCCAATCCAGGAGATGCAAGAGAAATGGGTTTGATCCCTGGGTTGAGAAGATCCCCTGAAGTACGAAGTGGCAACCTATTCCAGTATTCTTGCCTGGGACAGAGGAGCCTGATGGGTTAAAAAGTCATGGGGTCACACAGAGTTGGACCCAACGGAGTGACTGAGCACACCTCAGGCTATATTGAGAGACAGTCTTTAGAGGGAATTAAGTTAAACTGAGGTCCTTAGGACCAGTCTTAATCCAGTATGACTAATGTCCTTATAAGAAAAGTCCATTAGGACAGAGGTGTGAACAGAGGGGAGAGCTTGTGAAGACAGAGGGAGAAGACTGCATAAGCCAAGGAGAAAAGCCTCAGAAGAAACCAACCTTGCCACCACCTTGGTCTCAGTCTTTCAGTATTCAGAATGTGTGAGTCTCTAAGTGTGAGTCTGAGATTTTTCAGTGTCAGGGATGTTTTTAGAACGGATGCCTACTACAGTTTTCCTCAGTGTGTGCTGGCCATTATCCCTTGATAGGGGATGTCATCGGTATTGCGAGGACCAGAGCCTGCAACTGGATGTTGAGTGGGGTCTCTTCTTTGTTCTGTGGTTGTCACAGCCCTGTCTGGGGCAGAATCTGCTCCCCACTTGTTGGAGTAGAAGCCCCCAGGTCCGTTTCTGAATTGCAGTGTGAGGTAGGTGGGACCAGAGTACTTCCACTGGGAGAGGAGCTACCGAGAATTCCAAGATATGCATTCTCTGGTGTTGCCAGTCACTGATGTGCACATTTACAAAGTGCAGTCTTGTGGGCACTGACCCGGGCCCCTCCTCATCCACTGGAATGCAGGCAGTCGGCCCAGAAGTCCCTCAGGCACAGTGCTCACACGGCCACCAACACAGTTCTGATGGCACGGATCCGCTAAAGTTAGGTACTAGGACCCGCCGTGAAAGTGAAGTCACTCAGTCGTGTCCAACTCTTTGCGACCACATGGACTGTAGCCCACCAGGCTCCTCCATCCATGGGATTTTCCAGGCAAGAATACTGGAGTAGATTGCCATTTCCTTCTCCAGGGGATTCCCAACCCAGGGATCGAACCTGGGTCTCCCGCATTGCAGGCAGACGCTTTGCCATCTGAGCCACCACGGAAGCCCATGAGGGCCTGCCATAGTTCCGTGTATTCTCACACCTGGCCCCATTGTGGGAGTTGCAGGGTCAGCCCAGTACCCATCTGCGCTTGTACGTGTGCACACTTGCAGAGCCTGCGGCTGCTAGTGCCAAACCTGCACACCCACAGGAGTACCAGTAATTCCCTTGGATGTCCTGAGGGCGCTGAGCTTACCGAGGCGCCAGCTCGTAAATCCTCCAAAGACACCAGGATGTGGCTCAGATTTCAACCCCACCTCCACATGTGGGCCGCCCACAGGCACTTGCACACTGCCAGATCTCTTAGAGGCGGAGCTACACCTGCCGTGAGTACCCAGGAACAAGAGTGAGGCTGCTCTGGTGGGGCTGCAATAGCCGGCCAGCCTCCTGCCTTTTCACACCCCTGTTTGAGGCCTGGGCCACGCTGCAGACTGTCTCTGGGCAGCCAGCCCCAGTCCTTTCCCCAGGGCAGTCCACTGAAGTCGAGTTTCAGCACGCAGCCCCTGTGCACACCAGCAGAAGACTCACATCTTGGTCTGGGTGTGCAGTGAGGTGGTCAGGACCATCTGTGCTGGTCCTCAGTTCTGCCTGCTACAAGCCAGCGGCTGCACTTTTCTCTGAGCCTCCGGAGTGCCCTGTCTGTCCTGGCTGATCTCCCAGCTGTTGAAGGCAGTTCCCAGGGTAAAGGAACCTTTCTTCTTTCACAGCTCCCTCCCAGGGGCTCAGGTCCCGTCCCTATTTCTTTTTTTTTTTCCCTCTCATCCTTCCCAGTTACATGGTGATCATTCTTGCAGCTTTGAATGTGTGAGATCTTCTGACCCGGTTCAGTAAGTATTCTGTGAGAATTGTTCCACGTGCAGATATGTTTGATGTATTTGTTGGAGGAGGTGAGCTCCACAGTATTCTGTTCCACCATCTTGATCTTTCCCTCCCTTCTAGTTCTGAGGCTTGTTTATGATTCAGTTATATTTCCCTTTGTGGGTTGTCAGCTATATTTCTTTGATTTCTTATTTTAGTGGCTGCCTCAGGTTTTGTAGACTACCATCTTCAACATACCAGAGTCTTTCTTTATGTAGTTATTCTACTTCATACAGAGTACAAGAACCTTATAGAAGTATACTACCATTTTTTCTTTCTAACATTTCTGTTATTGTCATGTATTTTAGTTCTCCATATGTTATAATCTACAGTCTACATCATTTTTATTGAAACAGTGAGCTAGCACTTAGAGATGTTTAATTAATAAGAGAAATATAACATTTATCCATATTGTTAGCATTTCTAATGTTCTTCAGTCCTGTTTGGAGATCCAGATTTCCATCTGGAATTATTTTCTTTTAGTCTGTAAGACTTCCTTTAACATTTCTTTAAATGTGAGTCTGCTGGCGTTGAACTCTTTCAACTTTTGCATGTCTGAGATATATTTTTAAAGGTGTTTTAAAGATATTTCTCTGCATGTAACATTCTAGGTTGATAGCTGCTTTGCTGTCTGTAGTTCTAACGTATTCTACCTTACATGGTTTCTGTTAAGAAATCTGTTGTCGTGCTTGTCTTTATCCGTATTTATGTGATATGTATTTTTTCCTTTGGCTGATTTAAAGTTTTTCTTTTTATAACTGGTTTTGAGCAATCTGATTATGATGTACCATAATATAATCTCTTGTGCTTGATGTTTCTTGAGCTTCTTAGACCTACTGATTTGGTTTCCATCAAATTTAGAAAAATTTTGGCCACCATTTCTTCAAACATTTTCCCTGTGTCCTGCTTTGTCCTCTCTTTCAGATTCTCCATTCACAGCGTTAAGCTGGTCAAAGCTGTGTCACAGCTCACAGATGTTCTGTTTACTTGTAGAAGCTTTTTTCTCTTTGAGTTTCAGTTTGTATAGTTTCTCTTGCTGTATCTTCAAGTTCACTAATATTTTCCTTCACAATGTCAAATAACTATTCATCCATCCAGAGTATTTTTCATGTTGGCATTGTAGTTTTCATCTCTACCAGTTTGATATGGGTCTGTTTTGTATCTCCAGGTCTCTGCTTAACATGTTCAAACTTTCGCTTAGCTTTTTGAACATATGGGGTGCGGTTGTAACTGTTTTAATGTTCTTGTCTTCTAATTTACCATCTGTATCTGTTTTCAGTTGGTTTGGGTAAGTTGATTTTTTTTCTCCTCAGTGTGGGAAGCGTTTTTCTGCTTCTTTGTTTGCTCGGCAATATCTGATTGGATGTCAGACATTTAAATTTTTTGCCTAATTGGATAGTGGATATTTCTGTGTTCGTGTGTGTGTGTGTGTGTGTGTGTGTGTGTGTGTATGTATATTTGAGCTTTGTTCTGAGACAGTTACATTACTGGGAAACGGGTTGATTCTTTCAGGGCTGACTTTTAAGATTTGTTAGATGGGACTAGAGCATAGTTTAATCTACAACTAATAATTCTGCACTGTTGATGCAAATCATTTCTCAGCACTCTACTCTGCCCCGTCGATAAAGAGGTTTTCCACTCTGGGTGGTAGAAATTGACATTGCTCTTGACCCTGTGCAAATCCTGAGTTCTGTTCCTTCTGATCCTTTTCAAGTGGTTCTCTTCCTGACGTCCAGAGTTCCTTGCTCACCTGAACTGAGCAGTGCTCTGCTGAAAACTTGGTCTTCTGCCGATCTCCATCCAGAGTGTAGTCTCTGTAGCAGTTTCCTGTCTGGTAGTCTATCCTGTGAATTTTAGGCACCCTGTTCTCCCTGGACTCTCAGCCTCATCTCCATAATTTAGATAGTATGGTGGGTTTTGGCTGGATCCCCTCCCTGTTGCCACAGCCTAGAAACTGTCAGAGCATTGAGCTGAGGCAATTGTAAGGGTAATTCTTGTTTACTTTGCATTCTCAGGGACCACGGTATTTATTACTCAATGTCCAGTCTTGAAAATTGCTGTTTCATATCATTTGTCCCTGTTGCTCCATCTTGGGTAGAAGTGGAAGACAGCTTTCTTTCAGTGAGCTTAATGCATTTGAGATTCATTTGTTCTTGCATGAATCAGTAGTTTATTCCTTTTTATTGCTGGGTAGAATTCTATCGTGTTGATCTACCAGTTTGTTTAATCTGTTCACCAGCTGAAAGACATTTGGGTCATTTACACTTGATAGCAGTTGTTAACTGGAGCCGCTGCGCCATCTGTACATCTTCTTTTTGCCCAGCTATTTTTTATTTGGTTGGCTTTTTTCCCCTATTTGTTTCCTTTTAAGAATTTCTCATATGTCCTCTATACAAGTCTTTACCATACATGTGATTTGCAAATATTTTTTCAGTGTTTTCATTCTCTTCCCTGTGCTGCTTGAAGAGGACACATTATTGATTTTAATGAAATCAGAGTTATCATTTTTTCTTTTATGCCTCATCATGCTTTTGGTGTTGTATGTAGCAAATTTTTGCCTAACCCAAGCTCACAAATATTTTCTTTGGTGATTTCTTCTAGAAGTTTTAGAGTTTGTGATTTTACATTTGTCTCTCTGATTCATTTTGAATTATATTTTGTGCATGGTGTAGGTATCAGTCAATTTGGACATGGATATGGATAGCTGGTTT